>NW_027286625.1:6134059-6734059 GCF_022747635.1 Hetaerina americana | reverse complement strand
TGGAGACACTAAATTGCTGAAACCGGAGGGAGACGGAAGCACTCTCTTCGCCAATAGTCGCCGGTGACTCTGAGAAGGAAAAGAGGCGAGCTCTCACCGCCTGGACCATCGCCGAATCCCAACCTGCCCGCATCCACAAATCCAGCGTCTCAAAATTCTGACCCTCGGGAAAGTGAAGGAAAACGGCTCTCATCGAGCAAGGCTCGACCGGAACAACCCGCGGCAATATACCTTCAGCCTGCAAAAATGTTGAACTGTAGTCTCGTTGATTGCATCTTGCACCCCCACCATGTCCACCGGCACCAGTTGCAAATCCTTCACCAATTGGCTATGCTGCATCACCACGACAGCGACCCGGAGCAGCATCATGGTGAGTGAATGGGTGTGGTCCACTTAATCGAGGTTGCGACCATGGACGGATCCATGAAAGCTGTTGTGGGTGGGCTCCCCTATCCGTGTAGTAGCCCATCGATATTCCTCGGGAATATCGATGGACCAAATCTCCCTCATCTGTCCTCCGTTACATGTTGGACGCATTTGTTTATCCAGGTCTGGGGTCTTCTGATGTTGAATCATTTTAGGCGAACTCTTAAGCGCTCCGGATTGTCCTGCAAGTAAAGGATTGCAATTATTCATTAATAACACTGAAAGCTTCATACTTTCTCGCAACTTGAATATCCAAAAATTCATCTTTGTGATCATCAGATTCAGAAATTAAAGTAACGTAAGACGGTGCATTTTGTTTGAGCTCGCCACCCGAAATTGAAACTTTGTGGTCCAACGGAATACCTCAACAAAAGTCTCCTCTGTTAACGATATTGCATTCGTTAGACGAATTTATGTATTGACGCTAAGAAAATAGTGTGAATAGAATGATTTCTCCAGTAAATATTCACTAGTTCATTCTTTGTCCAAAATAGTACGTATTATAGAAGCTTTGTCTCTTGGTAAATATCTTCGATATGTATCTGCTTGCCATATTACCTTCAATCCCTTGAGAAGAAGGTTTCATTACTCTGGAACAAATGCTACTATTCATTACAAAATATAAAAAATACGAGAATCCTGCAGTATTTCCTTGATATGTTAAAAATATAAAGAAAATATGGGACACTTTGTTACTATTCTTTCATATTGAAAAAACTATGTATGAAATCCATGATATGGTCGTAGAAATATCACGTGAATCCACGGCCCACGTCCATAGGGGAAGAGTGTCCTTGGACAGCTCTTATTCAAGAATTACTTTCATTGACAGAAATTTGCAAAGCAGTGATGAAATGAGTTACTAAAACTGAGAGTAAAATAAGTGCAAATAAAGAATAATGAAATACAAATAGCGGATAAAAGTGGAATTGAAAGGTAGCTTGGAGGACTTAGGGAAACAAAAAAATGGATATTTTGGGCAAAATAGGGGAACGTGGAAGTGTTTAAGAGAATATTTAGATTTACTTTGGATTATGTTAGGTAAAAAGTGGTTGTGTCGTGGGAGATAATTTAGAAAACGACGTTATCAGTTTTTTGAAGCCTTTCAAAGCCTATCCATACCTATGGACTATCTGTAACCAATCGAAAAAAAGTCGTAAATTACACACAAATTACCCTACACGTAAATTATAAGTGTATCAAATTCACCAAATGAAGCTTTTAATGGTTGATTATTTAAAGAAATATTTGATTCATTATTTTGTCTCAGAAATAACTCCTCCTTTTCACGATGCAACATCAAGTTTGGTGGTCAAGATATGTTAATCACTTGGTTGCTTTACTAATTCTCCTTAAGGGTTGCATTATCGTGTTCATATGCTTATTGCTAATTGTTTATCTGGTCTTTCTGAACTTTTGTTGGCTATCAATATACTAACTAATTAACGCTATCCTGTTGGAGTGAAGGATATAATTAATTTATGAACGTGTGATATTTTGTTTAAATAGTAGATATATGTCTACGAAATTGTTTTATAAGGTACTGCAATCCACCTATTTAGAATTAGTCAATAAAACGTTTTCAAAATTTTTTGTGGGATTTCCTCTGCCCAGAATTGCACATTGTTTTGAATTTACCTTTTAAATGTTATCCGCCCCACTGTCTCGCTAGAAAAAAAGTGCAAATATTCTGAGCTTTAATAATGTATCGCACAAAAATGCGAGCACGACCGGTCCTTCAATTTAATATGGAGGTCAATATGAATAAAAATGGTCACATGACCTTGTATTTAGGAGTTTCCTCCCGAATAATAAAGCTATTGCACTTGAAAACTCCACTATTTCAGTGCAGTATTTATCTGTTGCGTCGAACTCTTTGATGAATTAGTCTTATCACTCGCCTAAATAGAACAATTTGTCTCTCAAGCAAATCATCTTCCAAAGCAATAGCACAGGCAACGATTAAATATGTCAAGCCCAATTCGTACCCCGATGAAAACTCCCTGTTGAAAGATAAAATTCATGTATTTTATTCAAATTTGGTCATATTCCGTATTATATTAATCAACTGTCGTTCGACTGTTTTTAAATTGAGAAATTCATTTTTGTCTGATAGATACCTTATACTATGATCACAATTAAACTTCCACCAGAAAGCAAAGTATGTCGGTATCACTACTAGATCAGGAAACCTTTCCGCTTATTCATTATGACTACGGCATGCGTGCGTATAGTAATTTTAAAGTAAAATGTAAAGACACATTAAGATTTCACGCAAATTATCACGACTTATATAAGTCCTATGAAATGGAGATACGTCCACCTAGGTAACAATTTACGAGGTGTTCTTAAGATAACGGTACTTTATACTCGAGAAACACGAGTGGCAAATCCAAGGAAGGAGACGAGAAGCGACAATTAGTTACTTATAGTGTACTATGCTCCAAACGGGAAGTGGAGAAGTAATAATTGCTTAGAGAATGAGTTATTCTCTATCTTTTTTATTTAAGCATGGGAAATTAAAGGGAGATGATGATTCCTCATGAGGTACTGAAAGCAGTGGCTACAAATCTAACCCGGTGAAACCAAGGGAAAATTTCCCGATGGCGAGAGACAATAAATACGTGGATTTACAGCGGAAATCTAAAAAAAATATGCGCCAGGTAATTGAAATGAACGTAAAATTTAGCAATAGTACAACAGATACAAGGAGGATGATCTAAAATTGTCAGTAAAATAATTAATCTGTAAATGCAATTAAAATAAGATATGGTATTAAAGCTTACGGAAAAGTCGAAAGTAGATGATATTATGGAAAATAATGCGATATTTTCGCAAACATATTAAAGAAAAGTGGCTCGCGGTAGTCCAAGGGTAGAGCGTTGGACTTACTGACCGGAGGGCCCGGGTTTGATTCCAGCGCAAGCCTCTCTCGACGCCTGCAGCTCCACCCAAGCTATAAGTATTTTCGGGTACCTTCCTAGGAAACCATAACCGGCACAGGGAAAGGAACTGGCCCCCCTACCCTGATGTGTGAATTTCATACGCTGTCGGGCTTAGTACTGGGTGAACTCTGCCATCACTTACCAAACCGACCTTCGGGTTGATTTTTGTGTTTATGTATTATGGTTATTTAAGCAAAATGCTTAAAATATTTCAATGCAATCAAAAGTGATAATACAGTTATCCTTAAAGTGCATTTTATCTTTATTTTACTTCTTAGTTGATTGGGATTGAATATGCTTTTAGAGTGAATAAATTGTATTTGAGATTATCAACCAATATTTGTCCAGATTCGCTGATAGCGCTGTAAACTGAGAATTCTATGAGGTCCTGACATAACGACAAAAGCAAGCATGTTGTTAATAAAATATTGACTCAAGTTTTATAGAACAAAGATAGTGTTTATCATCACAAAGCAATATGAATTTGAAGTCTGTAAAATGGGTATGAATTCGCACAAATTATTTCAGGACATTTTTGTTTTTTAGGGTGTCCAAATACCCATGATTTTTATACCGCCTTTGTAATTGCGCCTTTACAGATAACATAAATGAACGCCGAGAACATTGATACATATTTACCACCTTGAACCTGGCTTTTCGTCCTGTGGGTAGGAACCTAAGCCGAAGTTAGGATCTTCAAGTCTTACTCCTGATGCGGGTGATTTTGTTAGCATTCGCCTCCTTTCACTTGGACCTCCGGTTGACGGAGTTGGCTTAACTCGATACCAGGGATATGCTGGGCAGAATAGCCACCCGAAAAGTAAATAAATACAATTGTTAGTAAGCAACCAAAAGGCAATAGTTATCCATGAGCAAGGTTGGTTTAATAGGTGAGGAGGGTAAAGCTCGCCTGATTCTAAGCCCTTTATGGCAGCGGGTAAAATTCACAAGTCGGGTTAGTGGTTGCAACAACTTTCCCTGTGATGTCTATAGTTTCACAGGAAGAACTGGTATCCGAAAATTCACGCAGTTTGGGCGAAGTTGAGGGCGCCCAGAGGTGTCTCCCGAAATCGAATTCGAGGCCTCCGGTCATTCGCCCTACGCCCTATTCTCTGAAATACCACGCCTTCAGTTATTAAAAAAATTTGCATATTTCCTCTATCGACGCAAGGCCTTAATTCAGTTTGCCCGCAAAGCACTCTGCGACTAGTTCCGCGGAGGGTTATGCATTGATTAAAACTCACGTATTTCGTCCCCATTCCTTAACCTCACATTTTTTCGGTTCAATGTCTTCGGTAGCGAAATCACTCACACTTGGGAGGGCCTTTAACCCCACGTCAGCGTCAGATCTTCTTTCCGTCCTCTCGCGAGAACTCTTCCCATCCCGCCATTCCTAACTCCTTTCGCACGATACGTCGTCAGGCCTTCCGTTATGTTTATCTCAGCCGATAGGAGATGCCACGAACATCCCAGGTCTGCGAACTTCCCTCGTCCGCAGGAACAAAAACTAAGACGTGTGAACATTCCCTCTTCGCCCTCTCGTTTTATTGCCCTCGCCTACTGCGATCTCGGTTTTTATTTTCGTGTACGCCGTTCGAGTAAGTGCGTGGTGTTGGCAAAGAAGAGGGGCGATGGGGTGTGTGTGTGTTGGTGCACGTCGGAGTTATTAAAGGCATGGGCAGGTTCATCTCGCTGCGAATTCGAGATTTAGTGCGCGGAGACAAAATGTTTCGCGGTAACTGCTGCGCGAACACGGGTGAAGTTCGACATGTAGGCACGCGATTTGCATTTTTGATGGACCGGCATCCGATGGGATGGGGGGGGGAGGGAGGGGTGGACTAGAAGGCGCAAACACGAGAGCTTCAACGAGAGGGTAATTTATGTTTCCGTTCTGGGAATAATGAAGTCCGCGCCAAAGGAATATGGACACGTATTAAGGGAAAAAGGACGCTATTTCTGTGACCAGAGAGCCGTTTGTCGCGCGCTGTCGTTGCTGCTTCCATTCAGCAGGTGGATGTTTGAGTTTTTTTCGTCCGCGTCTAAGTGCAATTATGATATGGTGTTAAATTAAGTGCATGCTTCATTTTCGCTCGTTAATAATAAATAATTATGAATTGCACCTCTAGTTTCTAATTTAAAATCTTCTTTTGGGTCGGAAATCAATTTGTGAAGATTTCGCATGCAGAACGAATTGGTAAAAAAAATGCTGACTTGCTTTTCCAATCATAAGAAACATTTATTTTGATGGCATGTGACGACCGTTTTTTTTTTTTGGTAATGTATTTACGATATAATGGTTGAGTCTTAATGATATTGATACCTTAACTGACACCTAAAGTACGAAGTTTTATTTGAATATGTTGAACATAACTTAAAATTAAACGATAATAAATGAATACATTGGCTTGAACGCCGAAAAAAGAAATAACCGAATTACTATTTAAATAAATGCTGCATATGGCATATACTTCATTTCATGATTGGGGTTTAGTAACGTTTGTTCTCTATCATAAACTCTTATATCACATTAATTCATGGTTATTACAAAGTACGTAATTGAAATCATTCAAAAATTACTTTTGTGCAGACAATATGCAATACCAGCATCAAAGAAAAAACTACGAAAGTTTCAGTCCAAAAGATTACATTTAATACCCTTTTATTCCACATGTAATGCAAACTGACCATACACTACGTATTCAATACTGATTTTATGATGGATTAGTTATTACATATCTATGCTTTAACTACATTGACGATTTTTTCCCAAATGTTGAGGTTCGAAACTTCATGTTAGTTTCCTAATGAAAGAAAATGTGTCAGAATGACTTTCAATTAGCGTTGCTTTGACTATGGTATTTCATAATAACAGAGAATGTTGCAATTTTTCTAATCTATTATATCCACACCGTGCTGTTACATAAATTATTGCCAAGTGATTGATTTTTTCAGAACTATTTATCAATGATTACCTTCCTTAGCAGAAAATATGACGTCTGCCTACTCCTAGCCTATTTTGACCGTCATCCTAGGTAATATACTATATGTTCAAACCGGTTATCTTCTTCATCTCCTCATATTTTCCTCTCCAATGTACATCATCCAAAATCGCTGGTATTCTTTCCAGCCTCCCCTCATTACCTAACGTATTCTCACCTCTTTTAATGGAAAATAATAAAGGTACGAACAATTTTGTTGAAGACAGCAGACTGGAAGTGATTTTAAGACTCTGGAAGTAAAGATTTGGAAAGAAGTAATGGTACAAAATATGGTATCACCAATTTTTAATGAACTATTTACAAGGTTTCCAAGAATATTGCCCTAAAAAAACATTGTAATTTTCAACTGCTGTCTTTATACAAGTAACAAATCAAATGGACCATTTGTGAAAAATAGGTAAACTTTACCGCGGGAATGGATACCAGGGAAAGTGTATTTGAGCATAAATTGTTTCTGATCATTGAGCATCCTTATAATCAAAATGATGTGATCAAAATATCCTTTAGCTAAATATTTTGATAATGTAATAGGCTTTGCCGTAAAAACGCAAAAAAAGTGTTTATTCATAATCCCTGTGATGGTTAAATTCATCTGCGGCCGTCGTTCCTATGCGAGTTTTAAGTAATGTGTCAAATATTTCAACTCGTGATGACTAACTTGGCCATAGAATCCTTGAATTCTGATATTTTATGTATTTATGACTTCACATATCTCTTAAGGTCGAAGTTGATTTCAATGAGTTAACAAAAATAGATGATATATTAGCCAATCGAGACATATATACCAATAGTGGAGACGTCAAAACGTGCTCTGAGCTGTTTACCGATCTCCCGTTGAGGCACGCGCGCCGAAGGATAAGCGTACTTTCTTTATCTAGGTATGTATTGTTTTGAGGGAGAAATATTTCTATTCCCAATCGTAAGGTTAAGTGGTTCTCCTTGATGACTCGTCTTTGGTTGAAATTCTTCGGTCACAATTTAAATATAAGTACTTGAGGAATGGATATTTTGGAAATGCAAAATAAATAAGAACATGTTATGATGAAATTTGGGAACCCACTTTTGATTTGCGGCAATGAGTGGAAGATTATGCCTGCATGGCAGCCTGTAGGTAACCTGATGCGTAAACAGTGTTTTGAACTCTGTCAAGAAAGACTTAATTGAAATCTGATGAAAATCCTCTTCGAAGTTTTGGCAAAATGGTAAGATCTAAAAGATAATTTAGCCGTTCGAAGGAAAAAAACAGGTATTCATTCAGAAGGGAGTCGTTTGGGTAACTGTAGAGAAAAATTGCTGTAAAAAGAACGTTTAAATAACTTGACTCGGTGGCATAGTAATATTTTTTCAGAGCGTTTACATCTTTTTACTAGTTTTTTTTTTAATTCATTCATCGGGCATTAATTTATAAAAGCGCCCGAGTTCCGCCTTTCAATATATACTTTTTCAGGCGGGCCATCGCAATCTCACAAAATGTCATTTTAACGGCATATATTACTTTAAGTATTCTCTCAAAAACCCAAACTCATCTTCTCACTAGAATTATTTGAATTATTTGGAAAATTGAAAACTAATTGTTTACATCATGGGTCGCTCATCTCTGGAAACGGAACCATGGAAATTCCAATTTAAAAAAAAAAGATCTTTATTTGCCTTTCTTTTCGCGACCACGCTGATAATCGCTGACCTCAATGCAGCGCGGTGAAAACTTTCGCTAGTTAATTAAGATTTAAAAAACGTATTTATTTTTCCTGTTCGTGTTGACTCATGAGTGCTCAAATCGTTTCGCAAGTGAGGAATAATTTTCTCGCAAATACCGTGCTGCGAGTCAACGCGATGCTCCAGAAATTGTCGACGAGCGCCAATTATCTGTTGAAAATTAGATAAGCACGTGCTTTTGTCAAATAACAGCCCTATTTTTTTCTATTGCATATTATCCGCTGACTTTTGGCGATGGAAAATCTATAATTTTAATCCGCGTCATTGCTTGCTTAACGAAGTCGACTAGAGGCCTCCGATCGTCCTTGATTTGTGAAGGGACAATAAGAGCTACTTTCACATATTTCGAATTATTACGCGCTACACATTATACGTTTGAGACAAGCTTATTTGGTAGAATTCCTTATCAAATTAGACGTCCAGTTCAGACTCGATCGAGAGGGTAGTGTCAGCTTCCTTTGTTTTCCGTTTTGCCCCTAGGCTGTGAGCCGTGCGTGTCATTCCGTATTTTTCTGGGTGGGGATCGGGGTCTAGCGTCCTTGAAGCGGCAGTCATATCAGGTTTTCAAGTCACCGTGCATTTTATGATTTATTTTTCAAAGCTCATTTTTATTAATGACACGTAGGTATAATTAATTTGATTGCAATTGTTTAATTCAGGAAAATAATTTGATATAAATAAGTAAATCATCCATTTGGCAGAAAAACTTCTACTAATGTGGTCAGTAGACAGTGTTAAGTTTGTTCAAAACGAATGAAAAATAATATTTTGGTATTGTTGACACGTAGCATTATAATGCATAAAAAATGACGGGAATGAGTCATTCCAATTACTATTTGTTGCATCAAACATGTTGTTCCTTGTTTCTCTCTGCGGATTTTAAGAAGTGGACGAGGCCATTTTCTTGGTCGCTTACACGATCCAGGAGTGATATACTAAATGGGCCAGGAGTTGGGCCAGGAGTGATATACTAAATGGGCCAGGCCAGGAGGATTTAAATCATATTGATTGGCAATGGAATATTGAAGACTGTGATATATGAGAGAATGTTTGGAAAGCGAGGAAGAGGCAGGTAAAGGATAGGGATATAGGACGGAACGAACGAAGTATACAAAGATGAAGAGGGACTTGTTTTAGAGTAGGATGATTGGTTGTGTTTTGCTAGGAGTGACAAGAGAAATATTTGGCTGTTGTGTCCATCCAAAACCTAACGTAACCGGTAGCTAATCTGTAATAATAATATATATATTATCTCAATCTATCTCTCAGCCGAAACTTTGACTTATAAAACCTACAAAATCTCATGCATCACGTAATAGGTCGACGGAATTCGATTAATATATTTTATGGGCCAGGTTATTTAGTATGATCGATTTTAGACTTTGCAATTGAACTGAATTATCGATTATGAATTTTTGAGGGCAAAGCTTGTATTACTATATTCAACACATTCGCTTTAATGCGAGTAAAATGCAAGAATTACAAGCATACTACCTTGATCAAAAATTTCCCGGAATTTATTCAGAAAATTAAAAATACAAGTTTATTCATCTAAATCTATATTGTCCCCTTCAAAGTAATCCCCATCGACTGCAACACACTTATGCCAGCGCTTGATCCAATCCTCGAAACATTTTTTCTATTCGGTTTTCGGTATGTCCATCAGTGCTTCCTGCGATTTTTCCATTACTTCCTCTCGGCTGCTAAAACGCGTTCCCCGTAATGGTTTTTTAACTCGATTGAACAGAAAGAAGTCACAGGGAGCCAAATCAGGTGAATTCGGTGGCTGTTGGATGGTATTTGTTGCATTTTTCGTCAAAAAATTACGAATAATGATAGCACTGTGCGACGGTGCGTTATCATGGTGCAAAATCCACGAGTTTTCTGCCCACATTTCTGGTCTCTTTCGGCGAATTGCTTCACGCAAACGTCTCATAACGCCCAAATAATACTCTTTGTTTACTGTCTGGCCTTCTGGCAAAAATTCATGATGCACTACACCGTTGTAATCCATGAAAACCGCCAGCATTGCCTTCTTTTTTGACTGAAAACGACGTGGTTTTTTTGGTCTCGGCTGATTTGGTGAACGCCATTCACTTGCCTGATGTCTGGATTGCGTGTCGTACTCATAAACCCACGTCTCGTCTCCAGTAATGATCCTTTTGATGAATGTGGGATCGGATTCAGCCTCGCAAATCATGTCTTTTGCGACGTCAACACGGTCTCTTTTTTGCATGAAATTGAGGTCTTTTGGCACCAACTTTGCTGCTACACGACGGAAACCCAAATCATTAACCACAATGTCTTGGGCGGATCCATAGGCAATGTTCAAGTCCTCCGCTATTTCTCTGATGGTTAATTTGCGGTTATTGACCAACATTTCTTTTACTTTATCAATTTTTTCACCGCCTTTCGATGTCGATGGTCTGCCACTGCGTTCATCATCTTCGATTGACTCACGACCACTTCTGAACCGCTCGTGCCACTGGTAAACGACCGTTTTTTTTAGAGAATCGTTGCCGAAACACTTTTCCAACATTTCCAACGTCCGTGCGCCACTAAATCCGTTTTTTACGCAAAATTTAATACAAGTTCGTTGTTGCAAATTTAAATCCATTTCTGCAATTGTAAAAAATCGCAAACACACACAGAGATAGATGTACTCTTGGCTACGTAACTTTTGCAAATGTCAAGTTATGACACTAATATTTAAAGGGAATATCAACAACAGATGTACCAATTTAACAAAAAAAACAGAACTCAAATCGGAACGATGGGAGCGCCACACGGTGGTTATTCCGGGAACTTTTTGATCAAGGTAGTATTTTACACGGGAGACATTTCTCATTTTGGTAGAAAATCTACTTTTCTGATGGAGTGTGAGAAAGCGCTGAATTAACTCTACATACCCGCACATCTCTTTCACTACCTATATCTTGCCGAAAACTGTGATTTATATCCTTAATTTAGTTTAATCGCATGAGAGTTATTGAAAGCAGTGTGAGCTAAATATATATATTGCAACAATGGCTATGAAGTTATTCAAATGAGAGGGAAAGAAACGGCAATGGTAGGGATGAATGTTATTCTATCCACGAGCCCAAATATATCATACAAAAACAATGTGTTGAGGCCTAAAGACAGTGCTTTGAAGACTTTTCAGTGTTTGTGCAAATCTATTCAATTAAATACTTTGAAAAAATAATTGAATTGCTTTTGGAACGCCACCTGTATCCAGCCAATTCGGCTGGGGCGATGGAGAGATGTGCTCAGGATTCGAAGCGAGACAGATGCATGCAAAACATGATGAGAACACTGAGGAGAGTATTATGTAAATTAGATGGCACGGGAGAGCACTCGAAAAAAATAGACGCATAAAAATTGTACTCACTAAAACGGTTACGAACTGTTTCGGATGCTTGTAACCAAAACATCTCGTAACCGTATATGTGTCACTTTATATTTGGATATGCTTGGATATTATTTTGAGTGCTGAGATGCCTAATTCTCTAAAAATTAATATGTTTTCGTCATTATAATGTCGCACACAAAACGCGTGTAAGGAATGCATTAAAGAAAAATTCGCCTTTTAAATATGATTTGTGTTCTTTGCCAACATAATAAGTGAGGGAAGAGTGACTGGCTGATGAAGGTTGGCAGGAACTACAGAAATATTGTTCAAATTGTGTATTTTTTCTTTTGTGTGTTCATTGTGTTTGGTGTGTCACACTATCCTGATGATAAAACTTCTACATTGCCACATTATTGAAAGTTTTGAAAGTTACATTTGCATTTATGCATATATCCTTCTCATCGTGTGAATGGGGGCAGTTTCCATAACATCATCTTTGTGTGACTCCATCTTATTCTTGACGCAGTCGCGGCCCGAAGCACGAGTATCTCGAGTCTCCTATCGGCTCTGAAGTTGCCTTGGCGGCGGTGTGCACGGGATCCGTTCGGTTTTCTTAGCTCGATTATCGAAGGACGTCCGTGTTCGCTAGGGTGTGTGCGAGGGACACACTCCCTCCCTCCCTCCTCCACACGGTGACCGACAAGTCTCGCCTACCGTCCGCCTATAAGGAGACGGAGGGATAAGGCTGGCTTTGCCGAACACGCCCAGCCTCCCCGCAGTTTTGCGGAAGGCTATGTGACTTTCTCTAAGTTAAGACGCGCGGAGAAGATGTACGGGGGATTCTTTCAGAATATTCGAAAGAGTGAATCTGAACGAGACCGTAATCTGAGATTAGGATTTGATGAAAAATTCTGCGGTGGTTGATTTTGTGCAAAGAGAGGTATCAAGGAGAATGATTTTTACATTCCGAAATTGTTGCATTGATATGCATATTTGGGGATAACTCCGTTAAAAGTTACTGCAGCGGCATCTCCCGCATTTTCTTGGAATTTTTCAGAGGTAAAAGTATTAGTACCAGGTAGGGAAGGAGCTAGAAACTTCTCAAGGATGTTGAGGGTCTGTTATTAGCATTACTGACTATTATTAACGTGGTGGGAATTCATTTTACCAAACCAGGCTTCATTTCGTGGAAGTTTTGAAAATAGATTGAAAAAGAAAAATATTACTCTTCCAAGTAAAGTATTTCAATGGTATGACACGTTTCACTGTTTGATGGCGCCATCTGGCGAATAAAATAAAACTTGCTGCCTGTGTAAAGGCCTAAGAAACACGTTGTGGTATTTGATCATTTTTTTGGAACATTGCTATTGTTCTTAATCAAAGGGAATGATGAAAATTATTTTAGTATCGTATTGGGTAATCAATGCGTGGGCTAATTTTTAGCAGCTCTTGAAGCAATACGATTAAGGAGATTATTATAATAGTACGATCACTAGTAAGTAGCAGTTCGTGGCTACTCGACCATAGGAGTGCTCATGGGGAGGAGAGGAGGGACGATTGCCTCCATTCTATCGCCCGGCCAATTTGAATCTTTCCGAGAATGCAGGGAAATGCAGAATGAACGACGATTGATGTACTCGTTAGTCACGCCTGGTTCCGATTCTCGGAAGAAAATTTCAGGATTTTTCGGTTGAAACCTGTTTTCTATCCGAGTAGCACTTCATGTAATTTGCCAGGGAAAACTAGCGACCCTATTTTGGTGTCATTTCAAGTTTAAAAGCACGATTTTGATGTGGCATATTATCTAAGACAAACCCCTACATAAATATAAACTAATGATACTTTTGTTTGCTGATCCACGGCTCGATATTTTTTCTGTGCCATACAGAGTGGAAAAGTAATGAAATGGTTTCCATTGTTTATACTTGGGGCAGTCAGGTTAGGAGAAGGATAGTTAACGGGTGTTTGTCCAATCAGATAAGATTTTACACAATTATTAGGGATCATGTTTGTTTTCAATTTTATCACACCTATTTTACACTGTCAAAAATAATTTGATGCATGCATGCATATGTATACAATTACTTATTCAATATAGCAAGATTGTTTGGAAATCAGGCAGGTGGTTAGGTTCAGTTAAACAAACTTATCATATATATTTATCATACAAACAGGGGGGAAAAATGGATGCAAATCATATTGATTGGCAATGGAATATTGAAGACTGTGATATATGAGAGAATGTTTGGAAAGCGAGGAAGAGGCAGGTAAAGGATAGGGATATAGGACGGAACGAACGAAGTATACAAAGATGAAGAGGGACTTGTTTTAGAGTAGGATGATTGGTTGTATTTTGCTAGGAGTGACAAGAGAAATATTTGGCTGTTGTGTCCATCCAAAACCTAACGTAACCGGTAGCTAATCTGTAATAATAATATATATATTATCTCAATCTATCTCTCAGCCGAAACTTTGACTTATAAAACCTACAAAATCTCATGCATCACGTAATAGGTCGACGGAATTCGATTAATATATTTTATGGGCCAGGTTATTTAGTATGATCGATTTTAGACTTTGCAATTGAACTGAATTATCGATTATGAATTTTTGAGGGCAAAGCTTGTATTACTATATTCAACACATTCGCTTTAATGCGAGTAAAATGCAAGAATTACAAGCATATAGTATTTTGTAGGCTGAATATAATCGACTACTATCCATAGCGCATTATTTGCAATGATAAAGAAATCTATGTGAAATATTTGTTTCCCAATTATTTATGCATCCATGAAAGAGTCGCTCCCAAGGTGTTACATAAGACCCGCACCACTAAATTTTTATAAAACATATCTATTAATCTGTTGCAGAGTAAGTTCATTTCTTCTTCATTTGGTCAAATAAGGGCATTTGTTATTAAATCTCGTTATTATTGTGAAATATACCATTTTAACTATTGGAAAATGCAGATGGAAAATTTAGTGTATCATTTAGATACGGAAATCGTGGATGGTTGGTGGACTAACGTTTATTTATAGATAAATGTCATTTTTTCCGCGGTATTCCTTTTTTATTTTAGAATTTATACGCGACTTATTTTATAGTTGTTCATCAATTCTGTTTTCAGAATCGTATCCGCTTTCATAGCTCTTGTAGATTGATTTCGTGATAAATGCTAAGTGCCACTTTACTTAAATCTCAAAATTTTTAATGGATACGTTTCAGGATGTGTTTTCGAATGATCAACACGTGAGTGGAATTTTAACGAAACAGTTCTTTCCCCCGGTGAAGAAATCCATACCTGGTTATTAAAGCAGTGCAATTAGCGCAGGTTTCAAATAAATTTGTTATTGCAAGATGGGATTTTTCATGACTCTTGAAATTGTTTTTAGAAATGATGATCTTCTTTAATTGTTTTCAAAGGAACTTTTTCTCCGAATTCCACTTGAAGGTATCGAATTCGTTCATGGCGAAGTTGTAAAACTGCCCTTTGATGTAATTGGTTTTTCCTGCCGTAAAAATATACCAACGCTTAACTGTTTCCTATTATAAGTCAGCTTGAATATCTGACATACGAATTTGTTTCTTTGGTGGTAGATGACATAGTTAGATAAATCGGAAACGAGTATATCATACGTAGAAACATTTTTATCTAACGAAAAGGTCGCTCTAATTTCAAAGAACACTTTATATTGCCTTACTTCTGGCTATTCTGACAGGTGAGATCACATCTTTATGTGGACTCAATACTACTCTCGAAAAAAATGTTGGGGAAAGAGCTCGCAGTCTTTATTGTATGTGCTAATGGATATTTAGTTAATTATTTAAATCGGTAAAATATTGTTTTTAATAATTTCATTAACTCAATGTCACTTCATTTATTATTTATGTCATTAATATAAGTATTAATTTTCACTTGAATATTTGGTGAAATGTATATTTCATAGAAACATTCATTGCTCCATAAACATGTGTCATTTAATTAGTTCAAACTTCAAAGAAACTGCGGGAGTTGCCGTAGCTTTTATCAGAGCCATTTGCTAATGCGCGTTGCAGCGTAATGATTTCAAACTGTGAAAATCATTACCGAAATACTATATTGCCTCAAAGGCGTTTTTCTATTCCTTAAGCAGGTAAATTACATGCAGAAATTTTGCTTGATAGAGCAATAACAGTGTTTGTGAATGAGCACTCAAGGCTGGTTACTTTATGCTTGGAGTGAAATAGGTTTTGATTGAATTTTATCACATGCTCGCGGAAGCAATATGTCATATTTTACTGGTTTAGCTGCTACAATAGCGAATAAAATGTTTCATGTTCCTTTCTCCATTGTAACATACGCCTTTATTGAGATGTACTCTAGAAAAATATTTGGAACATATTTTTAACGTAAAAATCCAGTATTTTTCTTTAAATTTTACACATGTATAATTATATACTATAATTGTTTTAGTACTTGTGAAAATATTTAATGAAAAATTTTATTGTGTAGGCTTCTTTGAAAATTATGAACAGTGGTAAATTTAGAGGATTATCCTATTTTCATCTTTATTTTCCATCACTTTAGGTGAAATGCATCTTCTTCAAAACATTGACTGAAGGAACGAGTCCTAATGACGAAACTCTAGGCCACATTGGATATATATTTATTTATATATATATATATAAGTTACATGTATATATATATATAACCATTAACACAGTAATCAATAACCTGAAGGTCGGTTTGGTTGGTGATGGTAGAGTTCGCCCAGTACTAAGCCCGACGGTGTGTGAAATAAACACATTAGGGAAGCGGGGCCAATTCCCTGCGCCGGTTATGGTTTCCCATAAAGATCTGGTACCCGAAAAATCTCATAGCTTGGGTGGAGATGCAGGTGCCTAGAGATTCGCCAGGGAATCGAACCCGGGACCCTCCGGTCAGTAGTCAACGCTCTACCCCCTGGACTACCGCCACCCACACACACACACACACACACACACATATCGTTTATCCGTTATTATTTATGCCCTTGGCTCGGTTGAATGATGTTTTAAATTGTAACTTCGTCACTTAATTATTCATATATCTAAGAATATTTATGTAATTCTCTTGCATGATACCATAGTTATTATTAACCTTTATAGGAATATGAATGTTTTCACAGAGGATGTAGGTGTATTTCATACTACCATTGAATAAACACTCCTCCTTAAGCCACACAAGCAATCGAGTCCATCTCTTTTACCAAGTCGTTTATACACCCAAGGTGAATGTACGGTCCAATGAGCACTCTTTACTGGTTTTTCGATTCCATTAGGCCTCTGTGGATTCACTGGAAGCCCTCAGGGTATTCAGAAGGAAATTGAGGAAGGTATGGACGGACGTCCGAAAGGAAAGGGAAATGAGAAAGGTAAGAGATCATGAACGAGATATGACTTGATTTATTTCACTTGAGGGGCATCTGAATTACTTTCGTAGTCCACAGAATCTGGTAGCAGATATTTTTTAATCCATTGGGTTTTATTTGCATTCGTTGAAATGTGTCTTCTTTGCTACCTTTATGTAAAAGAAAGTATTTTCTAAGCCTTAGAAACTATGGTCTAATGACTGCTTCAAAAACTCATCATTTCTTCGAATTTTTCACCCTTGTATCCATAATTCAATTTTCTAAGAATTCCTGTCCTTACATTTTGTTTCAATGATCTTCAAAGGTTTAAACTCACGTGGTCATTCTATTACTTCCTAAATTGTTACTTTGGTTGATAATTCAAGAGAGAGAAATGGTTTTTGCTTCATCTCCTGTGCAAACAGAGGAGCTAATTTGAATGTGCAGACGACACGTTTCTGAGCGTATTACGGAATACGTAGGGCTGATCGTGTTTGAGATTCTATTCATTCATAGTCCCTTACAGTACTGCCATGACGGTATCTAGGACAATTCTCTGACGCCTAGAAGTCTTATTTAAATCACATTAGATAATTGCTGGCACCTTTTTTCTCACCACTTCAATTTAGGTTTATTACCCAAAATTAAGTACAATACCATAACCTTTTTATTTTAGTGGTATTAGGATTTAGACAGGGAAATGAAACAATCGCACTTTTTAATTACTTAAAAGATTGACAAACGGTTAAATTATTTCGAAGCGGAAATGTATCAGTGACCATTAAAACAATGTTTTTTGGATGATCAAGGATAATTAATGTCTCACAGTAAATAATAGCCTAGGTAATACAATGACTAACCTTACGTAAGATTCCTCATGAATTTTTTATAGAATTACCTTCCCCCCTCGTAAGGAAATGCAATTATGAAATGGCACACCCCTCTTTCCCCCCTTAAAGCCTTACGTATTATAAGTAGATGCTCTCAAGTAACAGCGATAATTTTTCCACGTTGAAATGATCCTTCGGAAACTGTTTTATTGTCGCCCTGTTACAATATACCATATTTACACAAAAAGTACGAGCGAGACATGTCGGTTCGTGTGGAAGAAATTGGAATCCCAGGCACAGGGCATTCGAGAAGACGACTCTTGTCGTTTCTTCGCTATGTGCCTCAAATCGAGTTCGGAAGTGCAGTGGGGCCTCACCGTCGCCACGGATGGTTAAACGGAAGTTTGGTAACGAGACAGCCTCCCTCAACCACTGCAAACCCTCCCACAATAATGGTTCGCCGCCTTTTGTCACCAGTCCCTCCCCCTTCCCCCATCCCCCCCCCCGCGAGCGGCCTTGGTTGTCTCCCGGGCCCCCTTTCCCACCAGCATCGGTGGTGTCCGTAGGGAGAGAGAGAGACCGGAGAAGCAAAAACAGGTAGAGGAGGGAGGGGAAGATGGGAAACGATCGTGGCGCGCAAAAAGAAACGAATGCGAACAAGTCTGCAGATGTGTTCTCTCCTCGCCGTGGCTCCTTCATCGGAGCGTGGAAGGGAGCCCTCTTTATCGACAGCAGGGATCGTAATCCGACGATGATTGAATGTTATTAATTTATAACCCCTTCCCTCCGCGGAGAGTGGACTTCGTAGGTTTACCGGGATGTCCTTAAGTATTATTTGTTCATTTTCGGCGTGACCAAATGGTCGACCAGATCTGCTCTCCTTCCTTGTTCCACGCGATCCCTTTTCCCGTTCACGACGGATGTTGAAAAACGCATTCAAGGACTTTGGTAAGACCGACTTGCCATTTCACCTCGCTGTCCAGTTGCTTTCGATTAAAATTGGAGCTGTCGGATACCCCCCCCCTATATCACTTGGGACCGTCGGGATTTCAAAAATATCCCCTTCCGCCTTTCTCTCTCTCTCTTTACTTTCCGGTGTTTGTCTTGGCTTAGCCTCGATGGTATTGAAAGAAAAAAAGAACTCCGGGGTCGTGTGTTATAGGCGTTTAAAAAGTTTACTGTGCTTAAACATATCAAGGCCGAGAGTAGTAAAAATATCGCTGGGAACGTTCGGCTGATGAGTGGGAGTTGTCCCGGGATTAACGTGCCGGAGCAATGCAATTTCGTTGACGGTGTTTGACGCATTATGGTGTTGCTTTCTGTTGACCCGAGAAAGAAAGGCTCGTCACTGTTTGCTTGGATTTATATGGGAACATTTATTTTTTTTCGAGTTGTACGTGCCTCCTGTTTTGAGCAAACCATTTCTTCTGAATTCTCTTCAGCTGTTATTCCGCAATAGTGGTACGCATCAGTTTAGCACTCGACTACCCCCCCTTTCACCATAATCCGTAATGTACGAGCCCCCTTCTTAAAGATGATTACACGTAATCGAACTCAAAATGCGTATTCCATACGATATGTATGAATAGATTTTCATTTGTGCGTGATATAAAATCAACTTTATCAAATGTTGCAGAATACATTTTTAATAAACTGCAATTTTACACATTTTATATAAATAATCTACAGGGCATGACTCTTCATTATAATATATTAATAGTGGTCGATATTCGCCCTCTTATACCCTGAGATTACCCCGAGGGGGATGTCCTTCCCAGTTGCAAACCACTCTCCCACTGGTTACGTTCACGTATGCATCAAAGATAAATTCGTTATATCAAAGGCCTGCTTTCTCGGTGGCGTTGATGACAAAGGAGCGGGTTATTTAGCCGTGGTCTTAGCAATCCGAATGGTAAATTTTAATGGGCGATCAATTGGAAACATGTATCTAACGTGAATAAATGAATCACTTAACGAAAACAAATTAATGGTCAACTGACGTGAAAAAACATGACGCAGAATAGCTGATGATCGAAAAAGAAGATTGATGCATTATGGTTGTGGGCATCCGTAAGCGCAATTTCCGAATAATTTAATTTCCTCCTCACCTTAGCATCTTCCACAGCGGTGTTCATTCATATCGTTGGCGGGATTGGTACTTCATTACAGTTAATGCTCTTCAGAATTCGCAAACGGTATGTTCTCAGAGGCGACGGAAATTCAGCATGAGGTAATCAAGCATCCTCCCACACGGGTAAACCTCACCGGGTACAGTACAAATTCCAGTAATTCACTTTCTGGATTACATCATTATGGAAATGAATCAAATTTCACCGCGGTCGTCACACTTTCCATTTCCGATTGCGACTAGTAGTACTTATCTTCGGCGAAACGTGTTTTTCATTGGTTCCACGGCATCCGGGGAATGCACTGTCCTCATTTTCCTAGCATCGCTCTTTTGTTTCCCACGTGGGGTGGATGTGGAATTGCTCATGAGGGAGTGTCACCTCTGCCCGCGAACCCCCTCCCCCTCTTTGCTCCCACCCTCCCTTCGCGACAATGGATGCGACAATTGTCTTCCCACTCCCGTCTCTCCATGGGCGTCACCCGGTAATTTAGTTCCCGGCCGAGAGATAGCGTCTTTGGGCGTCCCCCCCCGTGTTCAATCCCCTTTTTCCTTTCTTCACTCCTTCCGCGTAAGCAGTGATGGATATCGCATTCATTTCCCGGCGCCCGAGGCGTCCGTTTAGCATATTATGAGCTGCTCTTCCTCCCTCCAGTCGAGGGGACTCTCGTGTGCCTCAATTTGTTTGTCACTCGGCTCGATATTTTAAACGGTTCGGTGTCTTTCCCTGATAGTGTGCCAATAGGGAAGGGGGGGGAGTTAGGCGCTCCTACATAATTAAAAGTTCGCTGTGCTGTTCAAATTTGCACAGGGAAAGAGTGGATTCCATGGAGAAGATTTTGGGCTAGAAAATAAATAAATGGGATTATCTTCTCTAGAGTGGCAGAATGTTTAAACCAAGGGGTATTTTAGCCAAATCACAGAGAAGAGTATTCTTTCTTTAAGGTCTCAGGCTTCAGAGTATTCTTTCGCTTTAAGTCTAAACGCTAATCGTTCTCATGCTTGACAAATGTACTAAATTAATATTCGTCCGTGATAATTTATCGACTGGCGGGGTCAAATAATGGTTGAATTTTTTTGCAAAATAATTAATAAAATAGTAGTAATGGCATTAATATCTCAAATCGGTATTGTTAAAACTCAAATGTGCAGATAGACATTGTCAGGCGGCACACAAGTACCAAGTATCACAATCAAACTTTCTTTAGAAAAATAACATGACATCTCAAATTCAATCACTAACACAAAAGATATAAATAAATTCTGTCAGAAAAAATACGCTCACAGGAAACTTCCAAGCACCAATTACTTACTCAGAAAAAAAAAGAAAATCCCCATCTCATTAACATCAGTTTCCCGAACAACAAGAAAAAAATCAAAACGAAGATGTTACATACAATTTTCCACCTCACATAAATCAAATTGTTTTATAAATTGTTTATTCTTGTCTTAATATCTTGTTTATTAATATTCTCCACTTGTGCCCTTCAGTATATTACCCTGCACGAGTGTGGTGTGGGCAAAATAATCACCCCAGTGCCGTACCGAAATCAGTTCCATCACAATGACAGACACGATATATCTTCATTGGCTGTTTGTCATCACAAGGGTATAAAGATGACAAGAGCACACATGAAGAACTGAATGCACCGTATTGTCATGTCGAGATGTAGTAGTACCAACGTTGTACGTCGAAGGATAGAGTGACTTGTGAAAACATTCAAGTTCGGAACTTTTAGTTCATATTACCGGCGATTAGTGCAGTTTTCGAAAGTGAGGATTCCATCCGTACTTTCGATTTAACCATGATGTCGCCAGCGTGTCGGAATTTCACAAAGAGCCAAGCCCATGGTATACTACCTTGATCAAAAAGTTCCCGGAATAACCACCGTGTGGCGCTCCCATCGTTCCGATTTGAGTTCTGTTTTTTTGTTAAATTGGTACATCTGTTGTTGATATTCCCTTTAAATCTTAGTGTCATAACTTGACATTTGCAAAAGTTACGTAGCCAAGAGTACATCTATCTCTGTGTGTGTTGGCGATTTTTTATAATTGCAGAAATGGATTTAAATTTGCAACAACGAACTTGTATTAAATTTTGCGTAAAAAACGGATTTAGTGGCGCACGGACGTTGGAAATGTTGGAAAAGTGATTCTCTAAAAAAAACGGTCGTTTACCAGTGGCACGAGCGGTTCAGAAGTGGTCGTGAGTCAATCGAAGATGATGAACGCAGTGGCAGACCATCGACATCGAAAGGCGGTGAAAAAATTGATAAAGTAAAAGAAATGTTGGTCAATAACCGCAAATTAACCATCAGAGAAATAGCGGAGGACTTGAACATTGCCTATGGATCCGCCCAAGACATTGTGGTTAATGATTTGGGTTTCCGTCGTGTAGCAGCAAAGTTGGTGCCAAAAGACCTCAATTTCATGCAAAAAAGAGACCGTGTTGACGTCGCAAAAGACATGATTTGCGAGGCTGAATCCGATCCCACATTCATCAAAAGGATCATTACTGGAGACGAGACGTGGGTTTATGAGTACGACACGCAATCCAGACATCAGGCAAGTGAATGGCGTTCACCAAATGAGCCGAGACCAAAAAAACCACGTCGTTTTCAGTCAAAAAAGAAGGCAATGCTGGCGGTTTTCATGGATTACAACGGTGTAGTGCATCATGAATTTTTGCCAGAAGGCCAGACAGTAAACAAAGAGTATTATTTGGGCGTTATGAGACGTTTGCGTGAAGCAATTCGCCGAAAGAGACCAGAAATGTGGGCAGAAAACTCGTGGATTTTGCACCATGATAACGCACCGTCGCACAGTGCTATCATTATTCGTAATTTTTTGACGAAAAATGCAACAAATACCATCCAACAGCCACCGAATTCACCTGATTTGGCTCCCTGTGACTTCTTTCTGTTCAATCGAGTTAAAAAACCATTACGGGGAACGCGTTTTAGCAGCCGAGAGGAAGTAATGGAAAAATCGCAGGAAGCACTGATGGACATACCGAAAACCGAATATAAAAAATGTTTCGAGGATTGGATCAAGCGCTGGCATAAGTGTGTTGCAGTCGATGGGGATTACTTTGAAGGGGACAATATAGATTTAGATGAATAAACTTGTATTTTTAATTTTCTGAATAAATTCCGGGAAATTTTTGATCAAGGTAGTATATTAAAATAATTTAGTCGTGTATCTCCACGGTGGGATGAGGGAGTTGATGAATAGTTGAGATGCTAAGAGTTGAGGATTTTGTCTTCGGATGGTAGCCAGAATGAAATTTTGACTCCATTCAAGCTACTCAAAATTTGTATATTTTTCGAATTTCGATTTCATTTCATCTCTTTCCCAGTATATTGGCCAATGTATTTAATTAGAGATAAAATTTGATTATGGATAAATAGATGCACAAAAATAGAGTATGGGTAAATAGATACAAGAACTAAAAGAAAAAAGCTTGCTAAATTGCTTATAAAACTCAATTCGTCGGTAAAAATGGGGTTTGAAAATTCGATTCGATATTTATGGCTGTTTTTTATAAATGAAACAGAATATGTCTATCAAATAGCGCATTAATTATAGCTATTATAAAATCTGATTGTTTTCTCTAAATGCAAAAAGATCAGGCTTTTTATCATTTCTGATATCGTTGCTTAGATATCACTTTCTGTTTTCTGATCTGAGAGATGTAAATCTATCGATTAAAATACAAACTACAGGTGTCCCTTGACGAAACTACATGTGTCCCCTATCAGTGACTCCCTGATAAAAATATAGTTTTTTTTAGACTTAAGCGATGCCAAATTCACTTAATTACTGGTTATATTTGATAAGTTTTTTATTCCGTGGTTATTTCACAATTCGATCGCGCATAATAAAACATTTGAATTTTTTCTAATGGCGTTCTCAAAGATGCCCATTTGGTGGTATCGAATTTCATATTTCTCCACGCCACGGAAAGGATAAAGTTTTCTCCATGTAATTTATACCTCGCTCCAGTTTCTTCTTTGTCTCAAATGCCCGTGAATTGGTCACACCAGTGTATAAAATGCAATGCAGAGGGTATCAGCCAAAGATTAGCCTTGTGGGTGAACTCGCCTATGACCTCATGCGCTGACGTGTCTCCAAACAATATCGCGTTAGTAAGCTCAGTGTACTCGTATATAGGTCGCATGTGTATACTCTGTTCTCAATGGTGGCCTCTGTCGGGAGGAAATATATACGAAGTAGGCGTGTCTATGGCACCTAGAGAGTTGCAACGCTCTCACTCTTCAAGAGTGGAATGTCTTATGGGAGGAACGCTGAAATTTTCCATCACCATTCACTTCACATCACATCATTCGATTTTTTTGCATATTGAATATTGATTTTGTTACTCTCTCCTCTCATTATAGTGCAGAAACGAATGAAGAGCGAAAAGCGAATCGAGGAACGCTAGGGGGGAAAGTCTCCGTTAGGCAATTCGTTACGTCAAATTATATTTCCATTTCCCCGGTTAAAATTATACCTATTACAGCACATGCAAATTTTGTTGATTTCATGCAAAATTTTAATGTTATGAAGTATGCACGGATTGTTTTGATTTGTTTTACGTATAATTTTTATTGTTTAATACATGTTTAATCTTTTCAGTCTCTAACTTGCGGTGATTAACCACATTGTGAAATAATATCAGGAAAATGAAGTTGATAAAATTATTATTTACGGTATCGATATTGTTTCTATTTGATTGGTGAATATTAGTAGAAACTGAATAAGCAAAAATCCATTTTATCAATATTTTTTAGTCATTTAGGAACGATGTAGTTCCACCTGCCCTAAGGAATTGATTTGGGTTCACAATGCGGGAACTGAAAGATATATAAATACAATTAAGAACACGGTATGAAGTTCAGTGATGTTTTTTTTATCCTAACTACGTGCATGAAAGTCACGAAAAATTACTTTTTCTTTCCTCGCAAGGTATCCACTCCTGCTTTGTTTTGAGACTTTTTCATATTTTTTATTGTTTTTCAAACTCCAACCAATCACCGGAAGCGCCCAGTTTTACACCTGACTCTCAAAAATTGAGTAAAGTGGACTTCGGAATTATCGATGAAATTGATTCGTTCGAACTGTATCTCGCAGTAGAGTTGATTCACAGTAAATCTTAAAACTTGAAAGTTAAAATCAAGATCCAAAGGTAAATTTCCAGTTTTTCATCAATTTCGACACAGATATTAAGAGGTTGTAATGGTAAATACGAGAATAACGATAACATTTAAGTCACAGATTGCATTTTCTCGAACGGGAAAAAGTGATAACCGGAGAACAAATTTACACTTGCGATACACTGAATATGGAACTAATTTGAAGTTAGATGAGTTGTGTTTCAATCTGTATTTTTCTAAGCTGAATTCAGGGTAACTTTTCAGACATGTAAATTACTCTTTCCTCATTTTTTAAACAATTAATATTTATTTTAACTCTTAGTGGAGATGTAAAAATGGATTTTACTCGTAAGTTTCATAAATCTGGTGATTTATGAAAAACGATTTGAAAATATCGGTAGCTTTTTAAATATATAAATATATAAAAATATGTCCCTGGACTACCGCGACCCTCGTATACATATTATATATAAATATATAGTATTTATTTTATAATATATTTATTACAAATTACATTCATGTATAAATAAATATATATATATATATATATGTGTGTGTATTGATGTATGTTTATATGTATATATATATATATATATATATATATATATATATATATATATATATATATATATATATATATATATATACAGGTATATGTGTGTGTGTGTATGGGGAACTGCAGGTACAGGTAAAGGACGCAAAAAAGGGATGTGATGAGCTGGTTGAGCGTGGGAAGAGAGGAGGGGGCATGGGGAGCATTATAAAAGACAGAGGAAGAGGTTGGTAAGCGAGGAAGTATTGTGTAGGTGAGGAGGAATTTTTTTCGGCACAAAGACATGTGGAATATATTAGGAGCCTTAGGTTTTGTCTTTTAATTAGGCAAGGTTTTTAGGTAGGGAAGGATTTGGCCATTTCACTGTTTCCGGAAGGGGGTAGGGAAGAGGATTCAGGAAAAATCTTACCCAAGTTTATCATTGAATTATGTTATTACTTATATTGTAATAATTACATAAATCAATTATATTTAACAATTTTTATGAATAAAATACGGGTTATCATTGTTCACCAAATAAATCATTATGTGTTTGTTCACTAATACCTTATCACTTTATAATTATTCATCCATTTATCAACCTGTCGAAAGAATTACGTATTTTTTCTATTTCACCATAATTATGTCCCTACCTTTAAAATTTAAAAAAATTGTCACTCATGTTAGTGTACTTCGCTGTCAGTACAAACTCGTATTGAAGTTATCAATGCATAGTCATAGTGAACAACGCTTTCGTCAGCGCAAAATAAATTTTCTTTTTTAGAAAAAGATGTTTGTCTGGTATATTGAAGTAAGCTCCGATAATTAAGAAAGGCAGCTTGGGAAGGATTCATATTTTATGGATTCTTGGAAAGAGGGTAAAAAAGTCGTAATTTAATGTCAGTCCCTCGTAAGAAATAATGCAAAGAAAACATTCATAGTTTAAGTGAACGATTAAAATGCCTAACAAAGATGTATTTCAGTTTTACTGGCCATCCAAGTATATTTGCACGGTTGATATGCTTGAGAATACTAAGTAAGCTCGTGAGATTTTAGGAGAGTTCTGTTTTACAGGTTCATTTTAAAATACACCGAAGCAAGCAGTGGCCTCTACTATAGAATTCCGTTGCCGTTTTCCCAATCCAGGTCCAGAGTTTCATCCTTTCGACCATTGGAATTTCTGGGTTGTTGCTGATTTTCTTTATTTCGCGGCGGAGGCATTGTCGCGAGGGTCCCTCCCATCTATCCTCGCGCGGTAATAATAAGGTCGTTTCCTGCGGCTGTCTGAGATTCCAGCAGACGACTGCGAACGATGGTTGAGCTTGCGACCGAATTCCGAAGCGTCAATAGACCCTGATGGTGGTGTTTTTCTTTCGTGGGGTCGATGGGAGGGATCGGCAAGTGGAAGGAGGTAGGCTAAGTGTTTTTCCGCCGTCGATCGTGGGAAGTAGAAAGATCTTTCTCAGGGCACCGTTCCTCGCGATGCATAGACCTCGTCCTCCACTCCACTCCTCGCCCCAACCGTTTCCCGTGTATCATTTCAGACACATCGCCGATGGAAGAAAATATTTTCCACGAACATCGGTAGTTCCTCCGGGGTAGGCTGACGTAAATTGAACGGTCGGTAAACATTTGACACTATTCTTGATTTGTGCATATTTCCTTTGACCTGGAGTGCTTTTTTTTGACAAAAAGAGACCATTTATTGGGGGATGAGAATGGATTTCTAATGAACCCTTCCCGAAAAGGAAGCAAGGATGGCAACTTGACCGAAATTTTACAACCGAATGCCAAAGTTCAATTAAAAAAGAAAATTCGATTAACATTTGGAATATTCTAATGAAAATTATTGTTTGTCCCATCATCGTCCAGTTTGCAAAGGAGTGTCGAAACGCACCTCCTTCAAATCATTCTTTAGTTTCACGAGGGTGAAACTAAAGAATGAGATGATGATTAATTAGAAGAAAATTATTAATTTATATTTTATTTCCTACGCTTCTTTCCAACTGGGTTTTGGGTTTAAAAGGAAATCTTCAAAACACTCCATTCAAATGAAAATTCAAGGATGATTGTTATAGTTTCGTGGGTTATTTTGGACATTACGACGGTTTTCTCTGGAATCCCATTGAAAATCCTGATAGTATTGCAAGTAATGAGCATTAAGCAGGACTGACGACAACCCTGATCATGGCCATATTCCCTAAATCATTAAGTAATCGAGAGGGGTGGGAGCCATTAATAACTTCTCTCATTCACCCGTGCGTCAATCGGATCAGTTTAGCAACAATTATGATTTCCTTGTTCATTTTTATGGAATAGTCAATGGCACGCATTCTTGTTCTCCGATTTTCATTTTTTATTACCGTTTTGTATTCGGTATGGTGGGCGAAGAGAGGGGTTTGTTGGGAGAAATCCTATGGAGGCAGGAAAAGTGGATGAAGGGGGAATTGATCGGCAGCGGGATGTTGAAGACTGTAATAGAGGGGAGAATGTTAGGCAAATGAAGAAAGCGAAGGAACAAGATAGGGATGTTAGACGGGATGAAGGGAGGAAGAAAATACTCAGAGCTGAAGAGGGACCTGATGTAGAGTAGGATGTTTTGTTTTGCTAGGGGTCACAAACTATTTAATTAGTAATTATATCCATCCAAAAACCTGCCTTAACCGGTCGATCACCTCATAATAATAATAATAATTACCGTTTTGTAAAATGTCCCTCCAATCAAAGGCCCTTCACCTTCCAAGATAAGGACCTTCGAATAGAAATCAGTCGCAATTTTCAGGGCAGTTAATAGTGAAAGACTGAGCGTTATGCTCTGGGGAACTAACCTTTTTTTTGTCGGTAGTAGTTAAAAATGACCGGAAGGACATTTGTATATTTTCTTATACATTTGGAAACTCAGTAGCTCCATAAGTGCAAGTAGTGGTGATTAAGCTGACGGATAAAAGTCGCCCGATATCGAATAGAAAAAAGTGAATATTTAGTCGTGCAAAGTAATAATTGGAATGTATTCTAGGAAATATGGCATTGGGGTCAAAAATATATATTTATATCCGTTAATACCCACCTTTTGAACGTACAATGAATCATTTTCCATATCATTTATTTATTTCGCAAAACGTTAACAGAGAAACTGAAATATTGTCAATAACCTTCCTTGTGCCATAACAACACTGATTGTGGAAGAGAAATTTTTTATTATGAATTATTATGATTTAATAATTAATAATTTTCATGATGCATAAAATGACCTTAGATTTTGCCTTTAATGAATCTCGTGTACTTATTGCCCTTGACCGAAAAACCGAAAAAATACCAAAATCCCATTATACTAGAATAAAAATAACTAAATAACCACTGATTCATTACATTGCAATTGTTTTTGAAACAATAAACCTATAATTAAAATATAATTACATTAATTAACGAGAAAATTAGATTAGGTCCTAAATTCGGATGGCTATGCTAGGAATAATCACAAAATAATGCATGGAGTGTGATGAATAATGATGAAAAACTAACGATTGTTTGGACAGAACAAGGAATAAGTGTGTGCTACTTGAGGTGATTGCGTTCTGTTTGAAGTAATCGTCGAGGATTTTCATATAAAAACATTTTAAAATATGGCAGCGCAATGCCACACACATTAGAAAGTCAATACACACTTATTTAGTCTTGGGTCATTGACGCTCAACATTTTCCAGCTCACTTACCTCATTAGAGAATGAGTGGTATCAAAAATATTTCCCGACGCCAAACATCGTTTTGAAAGCTATTTATCTGACTTTTATTTCTCATTCCGCGTTCAAGGTGGTCATAAATGCTCGGGAAATGTACTTAGATCTTTATTTCATAGCTTTGAATACATAAACGTAGAATCAATGGAGTGTAGCAAAAAGGGATCAGGTCAAAAAATGCTGATATTGTGGTGGCAGTTACTTTTTTTTTAGAGTTTCCACTTTAGGGTTCATTTAATTTTCCATGTTCACTTTGCTCAGTGGTCGATAAGAGTGAGCATTACGTTTAGAAACACTTTCACATTGTTATCGAGGGAGTAAATGGGTTATTTAAATGATTTTCACAAACTTCCAAGTAGCTCGTCCATTCATGACTCTTTACGAACAAATATGGTCGTGATTACACGAGGTCAGGTCAGTGGCGAAAACTATTTCTAAATTTACATTAAGCACTGAGGGGTCGTATTGCCGAGCCCCATAGTCTCATCTAGAAAACATGTAAAAGTCAGGATTTTTATTTTTCGGTTTGGAATGCCGGTACGGAATATGTCTAATGTTGTAAGAACAAGGGTTTTTAGGAACCTTTTCAGAATATCAGTTGCTCAAGTGAGCTCACACGAATTCTTAATTTTTTAATTGTGGTATCAAGAATTTCCAGGTAATAAAATTAAAAAAGTTAGTCGCAAAATTCATGCATGTGTAAATGTTCGAATACATTTGTTCACGTAAAAAATATTTTAATGCCTAATTTTTGCCATCCAGACCGCTGCAACGATGTTTGAAAGAAATAATGTTTTTTTTATTATATTTTTTTACGTAGGGGAAGTAAATATGGCACTCTTTATTATAAAAGTGCGTAATTTATACTAAATGGTATAGTTTTGGTGGGAAAAAAAGTCTTTATGCATGTTCATGGCTGCCGACGATAGAAGTCAAGTCACTGCTAAATTGAGAAATACTGTAGGCTCAATTTCTCAAAATATGAGAAACAATGAAGACGTATTCGTGACTTTTCCTCTGTAGACACTTTTATATGTTTCTTTGTCATTAATCGTCAATAGAAAATGGTACGGCATTGACTTTAACGAATTACCTGTAATGTTCGTTTGACAATTACTTATGTTGTTCTTCATCGTCTCGTATTTCTCGTGAACAGGTGAACATCGGGATGGGTTAGCTCTCGTTTTTGCTGTCAATCTAAGCTAGGGGGAAATTTTGACCGGAGTTCTGCTACGTCCCTCAATGCTCTTTTGAAATATCTCAAGAAGATCCCGTCTTAATCCGAAGGAACGTCGATCGGTAAGCACTAAGAAATATGTACAATGCCCAAGGGAGGAAACCAATATTAACTGCCTATTTACTACAGCGAGTCTGAAACAATACGTACATTCCCTCCGATGAATGTATGTGCGTATCTCACAGAGAATGCGTTCGGCGACTATTCCCCTCGTCCGTGCATCCATGACATTAATTCAAAGTTTTTCACGTAGCATCTTACACAGCAAGTTAGACTTTTTATGTGGTATTTAGGAGAATGAAAGAACGGAATCCGCATGGAGAATAAAAAAAGAAGACATTGGAAGCATTGGATTTGATGGTGGAAATGAAGAAATCGCTGGCGGAAATTCGAAGAAGACAGGGAAATAGTCAGCGGAGATACTATGAGGACGTTGAGGGCTGTGGAAAATCCTAGGCGTGTAGGAGAAAGCGAATATGCATTTTACGACTACATGAAGGGAGTAAACATTACGATATTGGTAGTTTAGTAAAGGGGAATATTTAACCGTAACATTCGAAAGTCTCTTAAAAGTCACTAGCATCAATAAAAGTTTATGTAACCTAATAAATTAATTTATTGCCATTCTGCCGTTTAAGGTAGGTTTTAGAGGGACAGAGACTATACAACGCTACATTCCCTTGCCTCTCCTAATAAAGCATAACCTGACATCTGACACTAAAATATACCCGTCCTCAATTCTGCATACTCTCTTACGCCCTTCATTATGTCCAACATGCCTGTTCTTTACCTACTCCTTCCTTATTTCCCCAGGGTTTTCCTTTCTGTCACGGTCGTCCAACCATCGTTAATCAAAAACGCTCTGGTTTCATCTCTACAAAGATTATTTTCTAAGGATGGAGGGAAGAATTATAAGTAGATTATAAGATTAAGTCAGTCACCATTCTTGTTTCATTTTATGAGAAGAAATTGGCTGAAGGATATTATCGGTGAATACACAGAAACTCAATACAATACAATACAATGCCATGAGGGTTCGTCCGAAGTAAACTTTGTATATTACGTAAATTTGAGAACCAATACCTTGAGCCACCCAACAGTGACACACTGATGCATTCATTGCCTGGCTAGTGGACTAAAGCTTTTTCATCCGGATATTTAGGGGACGTGATCAACTTCTCTCCTATTTCAGCCTTACCTTGATCCCTACTCACCATTCTCGCGCCATTCCATGGTGTCAGCTCCTGCTTAATCCTCCGGTTATTACGGTATATCCCTATTCTTTATGTGCTCTTCTTAATTTAGTGACCTGATTTGCATATCGCATGAGACTTTGTCTATCACAGAAGTCTTTTCTTATAGTTTCTATTATTGATATTTTCAGCTCCTTGGAAAGCCAGTCCTTGGAATATACTATGGAAAAAGACGTTTTGACGCTTTTATTTGGTTCTCTCTATTGTTACTCAAGTTATTTCCTCGGTGTCATACGATTTCCATTTATACACCCAGGTAATCTTCTCCTAAGTAGTCTGTTTTCCTCTTCTCCAACATTTTATTTTCGGCACTTATGTACCACAGTTTTCGCGACCCAAAGTAAACTTGGAAACCCATAGTACTCACATTTAAATACTTAAACCTGAATATTCTGTGTCGCCATTGGAATGAAAATTATTTTCCGAAATAAGTTTTTTATACAGATTCACACGTGTGTGTGATACGATAAAGGCCAATTATTAATTCCTTCGACTGTTCCCAAAATCACAGATTAAATATGCATGTATCTAATAAGTCCCGACTGGTTTCATCGCTTTTATTTTCCCCCGTGCTTTCGCCTCCTTATTAGTTAGTATTCCGTGAGCTCAACTATCCACATTCAAGATGCTTTTACAAGTCCGGGTTCGTAAATGCGTTTTGGCTTCCAGGAAAATGATTTGGAAGTTTTGTCTCGAAAATTTATTCATTTATTAGTATTACTTTAAACCGACCTGTAATATTGGTTAATGTGCTCCAACTAATCTCAGAAATTATTAAATTTTCTTCCATGCAATTTATGTTTTTGAACGGTTCCGAGAAGTCCCAGGTTTCACCACCGTTCCGTAGTAATAGTGTCTTGACCTTGGTTTTATCATTATTATCTTTCACATGTTTATTCATTTTTAATACTGTTCCCTGAAGTAAACTGCGCAGTCCAGATATTTCATGAAATATCTTTTCTGAAATGGGGTATTATTCAGGGCTCACGTAAAGAAAATCCCATGGGATGAGTTTATATTCGACCCAAACTCTTGTAGTTGGACCGCGTTTATGCAATTGTCGCTTTCTTAAACTGAATAAATTGTGTCTCCGTTCTTGGAATATATTTATGTCCCTCAGAGTGTTCTCAAATGGGAGTCGTTAAGTAAATAGCCGGAAGAGAGACTCAAAGGTGATGAACGAGGCCTGAGAGCTTGAGCGTCCGTGAGAGAACGAATTTGTCTCACATGCTCGCCCCATATCATGGTCAGTCCTACGTATTCCCTCCGTTTTCGACACAATATTTATTTCATAGTTTCCACCAATCTTTGGGAATACTCTCAATTAACACGAAGACCCAAATATCCACGACAATTAGCTGTCTGATAATAAGATACCGTTGCCAATCTTAAAATTAATTGCGGAGTTTACTGAAATTGATATTATTATCATTACTTGGAAAAATTTCAATGTCGTTGAATGCGTGGAATTTTTTTTTTCGTAAAATAATGAGCCCAGAGCTGGGTCTTCCGATGATGGATTGGATGTGTTTTTTCGTTACACATTAAAACCACTTTCCTTCAAGACAAATTTATTTTATAATATTTTCCATAAATAATTAATACCTAAATCATTGTAAATTGATGGCAAATGATTGTTCTTCTGACTCAGTGGGAATACTTTTTTGGGGTGGTCCAAATTCGGATCATACTTATTCTTCTTGTGAATTGCTTCTTATAAATATTATTCTTGTGAATTGGAAAAATGAGCACCGCAAAAATTTGTGAGACTGTTGATATTTTAGCGTTGAAAATTAGAACTTAGAAGTGTTTGCATTTCACTCGGCATCAAAGTATTCAAGGTTTATAGAAATCAAATTTTAATCGTGCATATCCAGGTTTGACTTATAAAAACGATCGAGTGTGTTTTGACACCTAACTCACCCCGCAAGCGTTGAAGTGCGTTATAATAGTTCATTAATGTTTCGCCGTCCAAATCGTTGGACTGAGTTGCACCGAATTATTTGGAAATAACATCTTGTGATGTGATTTAGAATTCCTTCAAATCCAAATGTCTCTTCTGGACAAAATTCCACTCATTGTTGTTTTACGTGATACTTTTAAGTGTATTTGGTCAGGGTCAGGTGCTGTCATTCGTTACCACAGAATGTCATTAAGAGTCTTGCCCTGTCTTTCAGCTGCGTCGCTCACTTTTCTTCTTCTCAGCACTCTGATCATCATCACGAACATGATTTTTTTTTATTTCGAGCACTCCAAGTCACATACATCTTCAGCTTCGCATATTTTTCTTTGAAATAGACGATTCGATAATTTGTAATGACGGGGAAGCGTGCTATGTCCGACGTCATTTTTTTCGCTAATTGCTAATACGAATTCTTATAACAACTTGGAAGCATACTTTTCCTGAATCCTTCTGGCGTGTGGCAATTTTTTTCCTCTCTAACATGTCTGATTCATGACCGTTTCAGTGCTTCAAGTCAGGAGCATCACTTTTTCTTGCTCACTCAGCGACGTCCAAGTTTATATCTAACATCGCTCAAAATGCTCCGTGTTTTACATTCATGAATGAACATGATTTGTAGTCCCGGTTCGGCTATTCCATGTCGTTTTCGCGAATTTGTAAGCAAATGAAAATTCATTAAGGTAGATTGAAGTTAATTGAGTGACTAGTTCATGGGGAAGTGGCTAGCCAGATGTATTGAAATGTAATAAGGATCTCCTTTGCGTATGTAGATATGTACTTATGCTCATGATTTTAATGAAGCAATCTTTTTTCTCATTGGTCTACACCGGCAAGTGTGTTCTACCAGTTCCATTATCCAACTGAGATGCAACTCATCATCGATATTTTTCAAGCTGTGCAAATTTGTAAAAAAATATACCCTCTAATCTCGCTTTATTTTTCCTCTTCATATTCTGTTTTGAAATTGGGTGTGATATAGTACACGATAAGTATAAAATGTCCTAACAGCTCCAAATCAAGTGATTGTGCAATTCTCACAATGATGTTATTGTAACATTATATTTTATACACCGACCGATCCTGCGCAGTGGTTAGTGTTTACTGACGCAAAACCTCATCAGCCCAATGACGAGCGTGAATGACTTTTCCATATTCCATCAGAGCGTGGATTGATACCAGTAATTGTCTTCAATTTTGCTAGCTAGGTATTACAACGTAAGAATCAGTGAAAAGAGTGCTAAAAAGCTAATTAATAACTTTGCGTTAGTAGTTTGAACATGTTTTCCGCAACGTCACTCTATTGTACGATGAGATCGATAATCCGATGTAATGGTAGAGTGCGTTGACATTTGAAATATAATAGGCTATTCAAATGGGATTTAACGAAAGCGAGTATATCTGATTAGATTACAAGCTTATTCAAAAGTATTTTTTTAATCTAATTCTGAAAAAATGTTAAAATGAGAGTCTATTTGTGTTTGGACATAACAGTCATATATCTCTATGTTTATCTTTAACACATAAATTACAGGCATATTTCATAAAAATGAAATCCTTTTTACTAAAAGGTAGGTTTTTTACGGACCAGAACCTTCCACGTACGTAAGAAAAAATAATTTAGCATCCTATACACGCAAAAAAATAAACCTTTTCTCAGTTCTGTGTACAAGAAATATCTCCTCTAATTCCGTCCAACATTCCCATTGCCCTATCTTGAGCAGCACACAAAATATTTCCCCTTTGCATCCATTTTTCTTGCCTTCGCCCAATTTCACCCGACAATTGTCTCTCTTCCGCTTCCATGCCGTCGATAGTTACTTTTCAGTATTTATCGACGATATTGGAGAGTGTTTGACTCCACATACTTAAAAAACCTCCATTACCCGAGCCATTGGCGGAATTTGGACCCACGACCTTGGGCACACCTTGAGAATACGTCATAGACTGGAACAACTTGGCCTACGCGCTTGGTGTGGGATTATATCATTGGCGATGTCGGACACGCCTCATTAAATTTAGCGCAATTATGAGATATTCCCTCACACACACACACACACCTTAGCCTTCAATTTCAATTAGTGCGTGGAAAAAAATTGGATGGGGAAGGAAATCGAATGTCTTGCTCCCGCGGGGATACGAAGGCCGATGCGTGCGGTGGTTTACTCCAGTTTTTACTCTGTCGAGCGATCTCTCTCGGGTTCCGATAGATACGTGTATAAAGGACGGCCAGACGTGTAATTTCCGTCCATTCTCCGGATTTAAGGAAGGCCTTGATTTTTCAAGCGCCTAAGGTCTTCAGATCCCGGCAATTATATACCTCCTTCGCTTCCTGGTAATTTTCGTTTCCAGGCGGGAGGGAACCTTTCTCATCCTACCCACCACTGTCTCACCCCTCCGCTCAGTACCCCTTTCATCCCACCCCCTTCCCCTAGTTTCAACTGTTCCATTTAACTTCCCTCTAAGTTCAAGCTACTCTCTGGACCTGCCAGCCGGATTTTTTTCTTTCATTAGTCTTAATATCGCTTTCAAAACCTATGGGCATGAATGGTCAAAATTATTTTCGTGTCGTTATGATTTTATATAATGTTTAGTGCGGCAACGTGACTTACTTTTTTCAAACGCAAAGCACTTTCAAAAAAGAATGTTATGTTGTCGCACCCTGTAATTGTCTACGGGTTAACGTGGGTTTTGACCGGACACACAGATTAATTGTACCTAAGTTACTAAGCCTCACCTAATACGACGTAACGTAATCACGCTACTATGAACCTTCCTTCAATTCATAATACTTCCTGTCTCCTTTCATCCGTCCATCGCGTCTATTATTTTCCTCCCCATACCTTGCCTGTGCAATTCCATCCCCTCTTATCACATTCCTTCACATTTTTCTACAATCAAAGTCCTCTGCATCCAATTTTCTGACCGCTTTTGGGTTTTTCCCAACAACTCTCTCCTTACCTGCCACGCGTAGTACTTCTTCGTATGTTATCCTTTCCCTCAATTTAAATTTTACGCCCTCATCTCAGTCAATGGCTATCCTCTTGACTCAATGATCCAGTTTACGTATCGTACAAAACTTCGGTACGAGTTCGAATCGACCTATTCTATACTCAGGATCCATAACATCAATTCCTTCCTATTCGTGAATGCTTCAATGCCTTCATCAATTCCTTATGTCTGATTTATGGGGTGAAATATTAAGAATTTACGTTCTTAAATCCCCTGGCTTGGAGATTGAATGGGTGGGAGATGAGGCTCCTGCTTTCGTTGAGTGGACTGGTCGTTGCATAAATTGCGACCCAATGAGAGTCTTCCAATTACGCGAGAGGAGCATTGCGAGGGCCTTCTGTCCCCTCCGTATGACGCAGTGAGAAGAAGGATGAACTGCGCAAAAAATTGCTCTTCTTAAGCCAATGAATGATTTCCACTTTCTTGCGAATGAAATGAATGGGAATGTGGGCGAGCATTGAGCAATTCCCTTCCTACGCGATCGACAAAGAAATTGAGTGGAACGCCTTCAGATTTCGGAATATTTAAAAAATGCCGACCTTCGCGAGTAATTTCATCCATCGAACAAGGTCTAAAAATGCATCAAAGCTGGAGGGCATATGCGGGAAATGGGAAGGCATTGATGATCGCAGTTGAACGTTGAATACTGTGTTTTTATTCAGTCGCTGTGTCCCATTTAAATCAATTTTGGTTCGTTTTTCAATTTCCTAGAGGCGATACACGATAGTTTAATTTTCAAAAATAAATAATAAGGATATGTAGTTAACTGGTACATTAAAAATAGTTATTCTCTATTTTTTATAATTATCGACGTTGGGGACACAGATTTAAAAATTTTGAACTTGGTTGGAAATATTTACATGTCCTTTTACACTGCCGTATGGTGGGAGTCACGTAAACCTGTATTATGTTAATGCAGCTGCAAATGCTGATTTAGATATCGAGTAACTTACTGTTGCCAAATCTGAAAGGAATATGACAGAGTGAACTAAGAACCTGTGTCAATTAGCGTTTGCATGCGTGGCATTTTCCTCTGTAATTTATCCCAAAGTTGATATTTAAAGAAAAACTTGAATTAGATTTTAAATTTCTTGTGAGAATAAACCTCCTAACATCTATTAGACCAGTGGTAAATGATAAATGCATGTAAATCGTTAAAATTAATCTTTGAATTAGTATAAAAACGTTTAATTAATAAAAAAAAGTTTAAAAAATGTATTAAACCTACTAGGGTGCAAGTTAATTGTTACTATGGGTCAGTTAATCCATGAAAAACATGTTCTATCTTTAACATATTTTGATTTTGATTCTCTTTAAATCAAGTATAATGTTATACCAATCAAGATAAAATATTAAATATACAGAATGTTCTGTATAATAATGTGTTCTTGCCGTCTGAATGGATTGTTTGACAGAGGTATGCATTTTTTTGTACGTGTTATCTTACCACCTACTCATGAGGATTTATAATCACAGTTGATGTCTATAGGTGATTTCTAATATAGTTTCATTCCGAAAATATCTAGGCATTTATAATCGGGCGATAAAAATTAAATAACAACTACGATAATTGCAAACATCCAAGCCCGAGGTGGTGGAAAATCGGCCAAAGCGTGGATCAAAATCACAACCTCTGTGTTCCCAGGCGAGGACGTTACCCCAACGCTACTGAAGACGGCAATTTCAAGCTTCATACAAGGTTTTATTTTTTTTAATAAAAAAATTGATGTACTTCTTCTATTACGCCGTGCTGCTCACTAATTTTGTGACAATGTGGACTAAGATGGTGCCGACGAAGTCAAACGGAGATTCGCACACCTTGTTTGGGAAAAGGCCTTCAATTTACCACGCTTCCTTATTGGTTTTCGATTCGGTCCATTACGCGCTAACCTTACGTCAAACAAACACGTAATCTGTTTAACTTCATAATTTTGCGTGCTGTCTTTTGGCATATCTCCAGGAGGGAGGGATCGCCTTTTCCGCCCTTTGTACCACGGCATCACCTTGGAGATCGCGTGCTAATTTCATAATTGACCATCGTCCTCCGCTTTTTTAAAAAAACATTTCCCCAAGGTCTGTCGTTCAATCCAGGCCAAAATATTACAAGAAAGTTATAATTCATCAAATTAAATCACCGATGCAAATTTAATCAACACTTAGTATTATTTTTTTCCCTGAACTGGTGAATTTAATCGTGACTAATATGAATTTCATTACTGGCATATGTTGACTTTTAGTTCTAGTAGGCTTTTAATTGATCAGATAATTTTAATATATTTTAACTAGCCATTTCCTTAAAAGCCAATGCAATTTTCTTGTCACCAGTACAGGAGTCTTCATTGCTTTAAGAACCCTGTCTGATTCTCCCGTAGGCATAAATATGTTTATCCTCTGCTTTTGGCACCAAAATATTGTATGAAGAAATATCCAAACCAAGTTTCTTTAATTTATATTTTATTTTATCCGCCTACTTCCAGTTTGATTTGTACTCCGGTTGAAATCTTGAAAATAGTTAATACATGTTGCAATGGAAGTCATTGAGTTATCAAGATTATCTTATTTCAAGAAGACAGAATGACCATCGTTATGTTTGTTATAAGAACGCGACTTGCATTCATCTGACATTATAAAGCAAAACGTTAGTTTTTGTGGGGAAAGGAATCGTGAGGCGACGGATGGAGAAAGACTTTCAATTCCAACCATTAGGTTTATTTCTTTTCCCAACAAATCACTTTCATAAGGCTCTTTTTTTCTTCTTCCTCTATATCAAATAAATCCGTTTATGCTACAACTTGATCAGGTATTGCAGGCACGTACAATACTGAGGTTCCATTCATTTGATATTAACGACACTTGGGAATGATAGAAAACCTATGTAAGTGAAATATTACAAATAATGTTCCTTATTAAGAACTACAGATTGCCCTGTGTCAAACCAGCAAATTACGATCGTATAAGTCTTGTCATTTCGTAGAAATATAGTATGTTGTTGAGTCATGAATTTTAAGTCGTCATATTTTATTTACTTTACTCGTTAGTGTTACATTCGCTGTACGCACTGCTATATTCATCGTTTTCTGATGGCGACGAGGTTCATATTACAGCTTTAATGCATTTTAAAAGTTACATATGCAGCTAGAGTGAATTGACTACTAGAATCTCAGTTTTGGAATACCATATAGTTTGTAGTTGCACGCAAGTGATTGCGTATGAATGAAGAGCTGGCAAACTTCTACGTATCGATTCTTGTCATTTACCCTTAAGAATAAATGAAGGAAAAATCTTTTTTATGGCTTTAATTCCGGCATAAATTTTGTTATTAACTTCATTGAACTTCATCCAATGATATAGTTTTGGTTAAGTACCTATAATTAGACTATGATTTTTTTATTTAAGCCTACTGTTCTTAATTAAACTGTGGATACATTTTTTTATGCTTTTGATCAATTGAATTTTATACGTCAATCAGAAAAAACCCTTTATTTTTCTCATCGGAAAGAATTTATTTGTAGCACTAATATGATAATTTTTTTTCTCTTGAGACTATTTGAGGGTTTTTGAGCCGTAATATGTTTGAGAAAACTTAAAAAATAATTGCCATCATTACTTGACGACGCAAATGGATTCTGTCCGATACATATCTGCCAAGAGCATATCTGTCTCCGTGTCCTATGAAAATACAAAACCAATTCATTCCATGAGCTTTCTCATTCTAACCAATGGCAACGTTTGTATTTAAATACCTCATTTGCTCCTGCACGGAGTCGGCACTGGTGGGGAATGCAAATGGATACACGGTTCTTAAGGCCTAATGCATAACGGAGCCTTCTGAACTCATTGAAGCCCATTGAATCACTAAACACTCAATCTTCAATGATTTCAAGGCTTCTCGAAACTAGCAATATCTGTCAGTAGGTAATTCAAATTCCCTTTAAGGGAACTAATATTTATCCCTCACGTATTGGGCAAAACTTGGAAAAATCATCAGGTAGTATGTTTTACAGGTTCCGTTGGTCATTTAGTATTTATCATCGTGAAGCCTTGACTTAAACGGAAGGTATATAAATAGTGCTCCAATGGAGTGAGTGGCCAACTTTCCACTCTCATTTATTTCCTTCTAATAAAAGCACGACGGCCATTTTTCATGCATAGAAACCCCATAATTACATGAACTTATTTATAAGACATTTGATTTATTTATGTATTATGAAATTTAAGAAAAAAATTATAGTATTTAATAATTTTTCAAGAATTATTCCGTATATTTCCTTGTCAGTAGAGGAGATAGAATAAATATTTTTCAGAATTAGACTCATCACGAGAGAGATCATTATGAATTCCACTCATAAGCTAATGATTGTGACAAAGATTTAAACAATATCTCGGATAGTTTGTAAGCTCGTGATCCATAGCGTTTGATTACTTAGTTATCCCTAGTTTGCTCGTGATAAATATTTCCCTTTTAGCGAAGACCTAAAAATGCCTGCAGATGATTTATTTGCATGGTTGCACTTTTAGTGACAATGGAGATTATAGCTTTCGAGAGATGCTTGCTCTTGAGGGAAATAGAGATCATATTTATCAAGGTTTATTGGTGTAACTTGTGCAGCAAATACCATTATGTGCTAGGTATTTGGAGCGATTGAGAAAGGTGATTGTATATTTGTGCCATCTTGAAATCCCTTTTCGGAATACCAACTAGAAGCCCAATTTTTGCTGGCGATGGGTTAATAGTGAAATAATCGTCGAGATTAGAAAATTTTCTAAAGAAATACCAATGACGTAGAAATTCTAGAGACAATACCAATGCGTGGGAAGCTCTCGTCTTTCTGTTTGGTTATTTTGAGCCTAATGAAGCCTATTTGTTATCTTGAGCCTAATGAAGGAAATACGGACGGAAACCTCGACGCTTTGGCTATTTGTCGAATAATCTGCCAAAGGTTATTGGGGTAAAATTGCATTTTTGGCTACGTTATTGTTATTTAGAGAAGACCACCGGTCAAGGTCGATTTTTTTTATTACGGAGTGAAATTACTGCTACACTTCTTTTCCGCGCGTAGCAACACTTCACCTGATTCCGAGAAACCTGCATCATGATGAACCAAATTTTAAAGTCCGCTTACATTTTGCCTCCCTTCATTCCATCCAAAATATCTTTCCATCCCTCTGGCTTGCCCACCCAACATTCTCTCCTCTATCAAAGTCATCTGCTCGTCATCAATAACTTCTAAATTCACTTGGTCTAAATATATATCGCTTCCATTCTTGGACTCCCTCGCACCGATGGGTTTGTTTGTGATTTGCGTCTTTGGAATTTTCATTTTCCTCGAGAACCCGGGGTTGTTGGCCTTGCAACTTTCGCAGGGATTTTGAGTTCGAAAAAGCGCAGGCGCACCTGTGGACGATCTGGGGAATGGGATGGTTGACCACTCGCTGTCTCTAATAATCCAGATTCGTCGTGGTCATGCGCCAGCGGCCGCGATAATTTTAGCACGTATTTCTGAGCAAAGATCCATTTGAAAAATTTCAAATAGGCACTCATTAGGCGATCATGGGGTATACATGTTTTCCCTTTTGGGTCACTAACTTTACAATGAAAACCATTCGCCGACCACAAACATGAGGGGCAGTCGCATTGTGAAACGTTCCACCCATTTGATTGGATTCACACCAATTTGTAGAAATCTCCGCATAAATGAATACTTTGGAAACACTGGAATTCAGGTGAGCATTGATAAAATCTGCGAAGCAGGAACATAGCGAATTAAGTTTAAAGGGGCTTAAGGTTAGGTATCAATTTGTAAGGGTCAGGCATTGTTTGAATTAGGATTTCGCGTTTTATTTTACGTAAGTTTTATAATTTTCATGAACGTTTATTCTTGTTTCATAACAATACAACAGTTTTAGAGTGTAAAAATCATTCACCTTGACCGGGATTCGAATCCAGATGCCTCGATGTCCGGCCGAGTGCTTTAGCCAGTTAAGCTATCGAGGTGTCCAGGCTAAAACACTCGGACGGACATCGAGGGATCCGGGTTCGAAACTCAGTCAAGGCGAATGATTTTTTTACTCTGAAATTGTTGCATTGAAATGCATACTAGCGGAAGAATCCGTTCAATGTTGCGGCATCTTCCACAGTTTCTTGGAACTTGTTGCAAAATTTAATTGATGAAATATAAGTTTTTAGTAATTTTATTTAAAGCTGCATTACGAGCACGGATCAGGTAGATATGCTTCACCAATGCTTCATTCAGTTTGCTAAAGTTCTTTCTGAAAAAAGGGTAGTTTTCACCAGCCACAATCGTTAGCAGCAATTCGTAAAAAAATCTCCAGTTGCGTGTAACTTTTGCCCCTCTATCACTGCAATTGTCTCTGTCTCTCTCTCATTTAGTCCCCCATGCAGTCTAACACTAATGCACGAATAGTGTCTATTAGGGTTGGTCTAAATGACCGCGACAGAGAGAGGAATTTGTATTACAAAGTGAAATTGACTGGATGGGCACACCAACACCGGGGATCATTAAGCATTTCGTACCGCGTTTAGAATCATTACCTTTGATTTGCCGTAAAGCTTTTCATTCGAGAACGAGTTTCGCTTGATTTTTGAGAATTTTTTTCGAGCAACTTATATTTAAAATGCTAATCCTCAAATATAAATCAGCTCAAATTGGAGGATAAGAAAACTCTTCTCCAAGGTCACTTGTTTTTGGAAGCAAAACAAAAGGACAACCTATTTAGAGTCCAAATACCTGTAATATATATATATATATATATATATATATATATATATATATATATATATATATATATATATATTATCGCACCGCCGTAATGTAAAGGCGCCAAGGAAATTCATGAGTTCCTGCGCGAATTCAAATTACATCACATGACTTATTCATCTTTCGTTTGTTATGAGTTAAACAAAGTTTGAGCATGACGATAAAAAAAGCGGCGTTAAAGATTCACATTAAAATCTTCTCATTGTAATAACTGGCTCCTTTGGAGAGAGCTAAGAGAATTCGATAGAATGATTGGTTCAACTTGGATGGCCGTACGGATATTCAGTGGAACAAGGTTGCCAATATGTATATTTTAAACCACTTTACTGGATCGCTTTCATACTTCTTTGCATTCTTTCAACGAGTATTAACATCAGCATATCTTGCCCTTCAAACTTGCCGTAACCTATTTCGTCCAAATCCTCACATCTGCCAATTGGTCAGACTTCTTCCTCCTTGGATTTTTTTTCCCCGTCCGTCTTATTTTCCTCATTGAGAGCTCCTTCCTCGCGTGAAAGGTGGCTAACCTTTAAGTGTAAATCTCTTTTTGACCGAAGTTGTCCAAGTAAAGAAAAAAAACTTTATTCTATGAGCTCTGCTCGAGTCATTAGGTATTTAACTTGAGTCTCAGTATATCTCTGGAGCGGTTTATTATTTATGCCTCGTTTTCATGGACAGAATCAAGATCGTTGAGAAAAACGTCGTGGAAAATGTAGACACCACCTGGAATTAGTCTTATGAGTATCAATCTGACTTATTCGTTTTATGGTTCTGATTAATATCTACTGTATCTATGCTTGTGAACATGGCAGTAAAGTGAATTTAAAAAGTGTTTTGTTGAACACACCTGCTTGGAAGAAAGGATGAAATATGACATGTTCAAAGCTACACTTCTACAATGTTTTCTCTCTCTGACATTTTTTTAATGAAAATGTTTTACGTTATTTTATATGAGCAACAACAGATCTCTGAAATAAATACTCGGTTTTATCACAATAATTCCGCAAGAGAAGGAAGAAAATAGTGGCATTAAAACATGTGTCATATTTTAAATGAACGGTTATTTCAATCCTGGGAGTGGACAGATACTTACCACTGTTTTGACAAAATCAAAATATCGATTAGGAAATCTTTAAGTACAAATATACTTATACTATTTTCCTCATCTACCTAACATTCTCACCTCTATTACAGTCTTCAACATCCCACTGCCGATCAATACGCCCTTCATCCATTTTTCCTACCTCCATAGGATTTCACCCAAAAAACGCCTCTCTTCGCCCACCATACCAAAGGATAGGAATGTTGGACGGGATAAAGGTAGGAAGGATGTACTCAGAGATGAACAGGGGGTTGATATAGAGTGGGTTGCTGGATTGTGTTTTGTTAGGAGTCACAAAATATTTATTTGGTAGTTGTGTTCATCCAAAAACCTCCCTTAACCGGTAGATTACCTTATAATAATAATACCCTTTTCAGAAGTTAGTATTAAACTTCATGATAGCCTCCATTGTTGACTACAGGATTCTTAAATGGAATAAGGAGATGCTAGGAGACAAGCATTCTACCGTTAGTTTAATTTAAATGCATGAACGTTGGGGTATTTTCTACTGTGAATGCTAAAATAAGTCCTAAGGTCGCAACCCATATTGAACTACGAGAATTACTGCAGTCATAGGGAAAAAGGAAGTCGTTTTTGCAATTTAATGATTGTTTAAATGCTTTAAATTTTGAATAATGACTACATTTTCCATGTGGATTCCCTGGATAAAACGCACAGTATAAACAGATATGTCAAAGGACCCTCATCGCGTCAATGGCTATCGGACTATCACGACTGAAAAAAAATGTAAATGTTCAGAATAAGATATTGGTTTTGACTTCGCTGTTCCTTCGCAAAAAAATGATAGTTTACGCATATTTCTTTGTAAACAAATATTCCTGTTCGGCTCACTTTGGACACGAATACCGTTGAGTTTAGTCTACGGCAGGAATTGAACCTTGTGCTCGTGTTCCGATTTCTGATTTCCATCTGGAAGCCGTGCCTCCACGAGCGGCATCAAACTGATTTAGTTAGGTATACCCGATATCAGAAGAAATATACTGATCGGGGGAGAAAAATACTTAGATATTATCATTAGAAGTCTACCGTCTTAGGGTAGGTTTTTGATGGACCCTGAGACTACACGCTGTGGTACTCCTAAACCTTAACTAGGAAAAGACCAGATATTTTATCTTCAGACCCCGTACTACATTTTACGATCTTATTCTTTAGTTCTCTTCTTCTTCTACCTCCATAAGTTTTCCCCCAAAATGCCTATCATTTTCTTCCTCTAACTTCCCATCCCAACATTCTCCCCTCTATCACCGCTTCAGCATACCATTGTCTCACAGTATCTCCTGAATCCACTTGCCCTGCCTTCCAGCAATTTATCCCATCATCCTTCTCTCTTCCCAATCCTAAAGCTTAGTCTTTTCTTTTTTCCTTTCATTTTATTTTTTACGATCTTATCCACACTCACATCTCAAATGCTTCCACTTTCTTTACGTTTATTCTCCTGCCTCACCGACCAAGTTTCTGAACCAGACAAAACCACTCTCCTTATCAAAGTTTCCTATTTCCTATCCTGCAAATTTATGTGACGTGCCCGCCATTAACTCCCGGCTCCTGGTTATCGCTTCTTTACGTAACCCATTCATTTTTTTTAACGCCTCCATCACTCTGCTCGCACTCATTCAAAACATTTTTGAAATGGACCAACTGTTTCATCTGCTCTTCAACCAGAGGGTTTATGTCCCCCAACATATTTGTTTGTCATAGCTTTCCCATTTCTTGAGAGTTTCATTACCATCGTTTTCGTCTTCTCAATGTGCACGCCATATTCATCACACCGATTCTGCCATGAGCCAATGAATGATTGTAACACATCCGTCGTAAAGGAGCATTTTCCCCGGCGACGCGAGAGGCGAAAGGAAACACGATGACGCTGGGATTCCTCTGTCGGATCAGTGAGTGACGGCATTGGCTCAAATAACAGGACGTGGTTGGGCGGGATGTCTTTCTTCCCAGCGGTGCTCGATCCCCGTCGGGCGGGATGGACATATATCCAGGCGATCGAAAGTCCGGCGAACGTCGGGATGGGAATGCGGAGGGATGGAGAAGACAAAGTGCCGCCCTCTTCCACGTGCATCGTTCTCTGTTCGGTATCCAAGAGTACTGCCTTCCCTCCCCCCCCTCCCCACACCATCCTCCATTTCATCCAGTGCCCTCAAGAGGCGAATCGACGCCGACACCGACAGGGCTCAAACCGATGACCTCGGGGCGCTACGGCCGAAGGGAAATAAGAGTGGGAAGGCGGGGATTTGTTGCCGATGTGAGTCCGCGAGGAGAGGGAGTGTTCTTGCTCTTATTGCATATGCGTCATTCGCGCGGCTCAATGGTTATATATCACCTGGAAGCTCTATGAGGCTCCCATAGCATTGTGTCGTAAGGTGATAGCCGTCAGCCATGAGACCATTAGCATCCTTCTATGGGAGATCGTTCCCCGTGCGGGGATTGGACGAAGGGATTAGATCACGTCCGAGATACGCGGTGCCCACTTAAATCTACTATTAGTCTTTTCGAGGGGACACAAAGAGTGAATATGGCATTGAATTGTGGTTAAGTGTTATCCTACACAGAAATTTTAACGTTATCATTCAATTACATTTCATTTCAGTTCAGCGTCGCATTTGAGTACCCGATTAAAATCTCGTCGTAAAGATTTAGGCTTTACACTTGTTAACGGCCGTTAAAAACATGCGCTGAAAGATCATCTGCATTTGAAGTAAAAAATTTGCAATGTAGAGTCATTATTTTGCAGTGGTACTGCTCCTAAAATTGAAACCTTAAAATGATTCTTTGCTTTTGAACAAAACGTGTGTGCCTAGATTTAACTTTAATCAAAGTGATAGTTACAGGTACTGTGTTTCTCTCGTTCCGCGGCTTAAAATTGGCGGTATAACGAAAACGCATACGTACAGAGATAACTGTGTTAGCATACAGACTCTGAACTTTAACTTTGTACCGAGGAGCATCTTAAAATATTTGCACAAACATTTCTCCTTGCAGAAAAAAATGACTGTAACTTAATCTATTTCTTAAAATCTGCAAATAGGATTTAGCAAAAACATATTTCCTAAAATCTAAATTTAACCACTGAACCTAAATTTGACTCATAAAATAAATCACTCGCTGTATTCTAAATTTAACCGGAGTTTTATAAATAAATTGCTCAGTTGGGAGTCTGATTCTCTTGTAAACCAGAGTGAGTTCTGTTAAAAATTGTCATAGTAGAGTATTGCTAAATAATTGTTGACGGTTCATATAAAAAAATTAATTAACGTATTATACTCTGTAATGCGTTGATGTTTCTGAGAGTAAAAATTTGCGGTACACAATGTATTGACGTTGTCGCCTATTCAGTTCCCCAATTTTGGAAGCTGAACAGTAATTTACTGGTACTTCAAATTCGGCCCTACGTAGTTTTCTAATACTAATTACTCTATTGCAAAGAGTTTTATTTATTCAAAATTTCCTGGAGGTCGTATAAAAATGTCCATTTTAAATATTTGAAAACGCATCCTGTTTTTGAAAAATATGACTCGTAAAATTCGAAGATCTTTTTTCACAAAACACCCATAAAATTTGGTATTAATATTGTTTTTTGGGTTTTGAAGTTAGCAAAAAAATGTTTGGTGCATATATTTAGCATAGGAAACCTGATGCCAGATTTAGGATACTTTGGTTGGGAAAACAAATTGACGAAATGATAATGAGTGAACGCATTTCGATTTTACACGCCCAAGTCATGTTGGGAATAACGGTGACTATAGAACATAAGATAAAACAGTTTTATAAGCCATAAGAGTGGAATTTTAGTGCATAAGCTTGAAATTACAAACATTTTTCTCACATTTTAGGTTATACGCTCGATTTCCGCAGGTTAAAAGTTAAAAGAACCAAGCGTTGGTAGAAACGGAATAAAAAGATAATAGTCATCCCCCGGAGCCAAAGCATCGAGTTTTGATTTTGGAGGTGGACTCCTTATCCATTCAGTCACTTTGGACTCGGTTAGAAAAGTTTAGTGATATAAAATTTAAAAAATATATAATAAGAGAATTGATTTAAATGAATGGTAACTTGTATTGGATGGGCTATAGCTTATGATGCGAAAGAGGCCAAAAGAATACCTTAACGGATGAAACTTGGTGCTTATTTGTGTCGATAAAAAACTTGTAAGGGACGTGTTATGAATCTAAGAGTGATCGTATCAAACTTAGGACTCGAGAAACCGTTTCGGATCCGCAGATGAACTCTCAAATGCGTCGCGCGTTCAAGACACTACCTTGATTGCATCCGTCAAAATAACGTCCCTGTGCCCATTGCGCGTAGAAGATATGAAACGAAAACAAGACGCAAACATGATTAAATTCCTCATATGGCAACCGATGTGATGTGAAAATAAGTGTCCAGGAGGAAAAATTGCTTTCCTTTTAAAACTTTCATATTTTATTGTCCTGGTATCTGTTCCATTAGACCTAAGAGATGTCATTCAAAAAGTCATTCACGGGTCTTCATTTCGATAGAATTCTGCTGTGAGTGATTTTTGCTCGGAAAGGACGAGGAATACGGATATACTCGTGTAGCAAGAAAAATCAATTTCCTATGATAAAAATAAATTTCCTATGACCTCTTTGGCTTTTGATGGCGTTATATCAATGAAAAAATTACAGTTTATTTTATCGATTTCTCGATGAGTAGTCACTGTTCATTAAGTATCTTACGAACAAATTGCGTAGTTTCATGTCGCGATTTGGTGCAATTCGAACCTAATAATGAACAAATAATTGCATTTATCCTCTAGATATTTATTCAAACCACGACCGGCATTGGTTTAAATAAATATGTGTGGAAAAGTGCTACATTTGTTCATTATTAAATATCTTACAGTATGAGCATACTTCTTCCTCAACTGGCTTCATCATTTGGAGAAGCAGTTTGTCTAATTACTCATACTCATAAGAAACTAGTGAAGAGAAATAGGTATTAGGTAGCTATGTGAATATATATCTTGTACGGTAAATATTCTGATTGAAATTAAAGGCCAAATTGGTACTTAAGTGCCTATTAATCGATATTCTCTCTTTCAAAAGGGCTATCGTATTATCAGATTATGCAATTTGGTAGAGTAAAATATAGAGTTATAGAGTAAAAAATGAGTAAAATTCGTAAAGGGAAATAATACTTGAGTTTATTTATATATTTCCAATACTAAAACGTTTTCATTAATTTAGTTTTTGCGATAATCGTATTCCAAGTAAATTATGTGCACCTCGGAGAAAATTTATTCCCCATTCGTGAACGTTTTGGTTTGGAACAAATTGGTACTCCATGCTCTAGATTGGAAAATAAATAAAATTTTTATCGAAATCAAAACGATATACACCTGTGCCAAGAAAGATGAAGGGCGCGTCCTTTGGTACAGAAAGATGCATTTATTAGTGAGACACGTCTTGCGTTTCCTTCGCAGTTTCCGGTGAATTGTCTGCATACAGGTCGGGAGTGAATATTTGATAAATGCGAAGGTTGTCAATTCAAGCGAGTGTTTCACTTGACGTGGCACGTTTCACCACGTCCAATGAAGCACTACGCGAAGAATAATTGCCGATCGGCACTGGTTAAGTCGCGCGTAGAAATCACGATTGCCCCCTCTCTTACCGGGCCTTGATTTCCTGAACATACGAAGAGGCGAGAGGGAAGTACATGGCAGAAACGCCGAGGCGAAGAATGAGTTCTTCCAGATGGAAAGTCTATCAACAGTCAGTAACTCAAGCATCGAAATAAGGTAACCCTTCGTTTAAACATTGTAAATCTGGAGCATGCTTTCATGTGGCAGTGAGACAAGGATAACACGGCAGCGCCGTGTGTGTGTGTGTTTCAGAAGCAGCAGATGGTGTTTCAGAAATATGGTGACGATCGAATAGATAGATGAAATAGTTATTGAAAGAATTCTTCGAAGAGTTGGTGAGAAAAGATTTCTCTAAAAAATAATGTAAAAAGTCACAAAACGTGACCAATGGTCTCCAAATTCAAAGGTCTCGGAGGTTGGTGAATTTTTTTATGGCAAGGCAGATGGAAATATGACAGAAACGGAGGGAGACGATAGAGGAGACATATGAAGCAAATAACGTCCGACGTGACGGTGAAGAAGTACAATGACGTAAATAGGACAAAGAAATACCTAGTGGAAAGCTTCTCTCAAAACATTCAAACAAATACGCAAATTGATTTCATTATGCGATTGGTCACTCCTCTCGAACGATCAATCCACTCATCGCATTTTCTTCTCCTCTCACATTGCGCTACCAAATTCCAAGAAACTGCGGAAATGCCCCGACAGTAACTTTTAACGGAGTCATCCGCTAGACGTGCATTACAATAAAACAATTTCAGAGCAAAAAAATCATTCGCCATTCCGGTCAAGGCGAATGATTTTTACTCTCTGAAATAGTTACATTTTATTTTGCGCTACCATGCCATTTGGCAAACTTCAGTAGCGCTAGTCCATTATTTCCCCAAAGTTACAGCCCAATTTCTACATGAGACCATGATGGATGATGCTGTAATAATTAATTGATTTCCCCATGAAGAATTTCTTTCTAAGCATACGAGTTACATCGTTCTCTGGATGAAAATATGGAATAAGGACTCTTTTAAAGTCGGTTTCTGAGGATAGATTTATCATCTCCGCATATCCATAGGCTATTGCTCTCATAAAAGAGATCTCCTTCCTCAGTATTTTTGCAACGATTTCAGCATAAATACTAGATACATTGTCATGTCTCAGTGCTGGAATCAGATCGTCGAAATATCACATGTTGCGAAAATAAATACTGAAGCATTTGATCCAAATATACATTTTTCTCCAATTCATGATGCAACAAGCTAGTATAGAAATAAAAATAACAGAAATATATATTTCACAATGAAATAAGTCATAAAATTAATTTTGGAAGTTATTTGCTGTGATTAATACAAATGTATCCTTGATTTTAATTGGTGAAAATTGTTAACACAGTATCTATGCACTTTTTAAATTATGATCGTTATAATTTTCTTTAACTACGATAAATTATAACAGAGAAGTGAAAATGAATTGGTTTCAATTCCGCCATCATTCAGACTTCACCTCGCTGAAAATTTTTATATTATAACCTCCTCATCTAAAAAAATAGAACACTCCCCTTTTACTCATCATAATAATATGGCAGTATGTTGAATTGCCCTCGTTCTCGCGCAAGCAAACAGGAACTCTGCTACCGGTGCCCTCATACAGGCACTTCCACCTTCACCACCGTCCGTCATCCTTTCAGTACCCACGTATCGACAGGGTTTCCTTAATGGCGCGAGTGACCTCAACTGTCCAACTTCCACCACAATAACTGCTATCAAGATTGAATTTTCAACTTCCTCCAGTTATTACTCTATGGGGGGGGATGGTGGAGGGTAATGTTTTCTTCAGCGGAAAAAATAGGGTCGTCGTCATTAATGATGTCGGCATTGCCATTCGGCTGACTCCCTCGCGTCTGTCGGTGCTGAGGCGAGAAATCGCGCAGTGGGGACAGCGAATCGAGCGGCGTGCCAGCCATAAAGCACTCGCGATTGTTCCCACCCACCCGCCTTATACGGCACCGTGCCATTGAACGGCGGAGAGGGGCACGGGCCGGGGAGGGGCGAGGGGAAGGGGGAGAAGAGCGTACCTTCACTTCGACGGTCCACGGCAGCAGCCTCCCCCCAACCTACCCGCCCCCCTCCCACACTTCCCGGTCCCATTAACACGCCCTTCCCCTCGCACCCACCCACCCTTTCCCTTTCCGCCGCCGCCACAGCCTCACATCCCCCCTAGCCAGCTTTAACCGCCCCGAAACAACCTCAACCTCGTTATAATCGTCCGCGCGCGCAGGCCTCCCCTCGCCCCGCCGCCTTATCAAGGGGGCGGGATGGATGGGGAGGGTTGGAAGGTGGAGAGGTAGCGTGCCGCGAGTGGTGGCGGTGGGAGGGGCAATCCAATCCGCTGGTGAAGGGAGACGAGGCCTTTTGGAGAAACCAATCCGTTTTGTCGGGAGCCGCGGGGATGGGGAGGAGTAGAGGGGGTCGCAACTGCAGTGGCGATAGGGGAGATGGAAGATGACGTGAGCAGGGGGAGGTGAAAATGCGGGCGGGGAGGGGGGGGGTGGTTGCGATTTGCGCGTAGAGGGGAAAAGGAGGCTGTTGGGTGACGGAGGGAATTTACTCTATACGAGTACTTTATATGTCGACCCGAGTACATGTGTTGCGATATCAGGTGGGTCGGTTGGTGAAAATGTTCCATAGCATCCAGAAACGTGCTAGCAGGTTTTTGCTTAATTATTATTATGAGTAGTCTGCTGGGTTAGAGTGAGTTTTTCGTGGACCAACGCACTATTTTATTCCTAAGCCCAAACTAGTTATTTGCAGAAAGGATCTTTAAATCTCGTAAACCCATTCTTCCACTGTGTATAATTTCTGCCTCCCTTGATTTCATTCAGAATACCAATTCCTTACCCCTCGCTCTCCCATTGTTCTCCTCTCCATTACCGTCTTCGGCGTCCCATTTCATCTCCGCCATCTCCTGCATCCACTTGTCCTGCCTTCAACGTTTTTCTCCGACAAGCCGTCTCACTTACCTCTATAAGCGAAGAACTTTTTTTCATACACTTAACTATATTCAATACTGTAACAGAAGTGTTTTTTGGTGATATCCGATAGCATACGTGTATTGTTTAATCGCTCAATGTTCCACCTGGATTATCGAAGGCTATGTTAAGTCGTCCTTATGTCCCAAGCTCTACGAGCTGCGGTTTGCACTTGCCCGTTGCTGGTTGCGAATCTGTGACCTTTCGGTTAAAAGACAGGCCTCTATACCCACGAGAATGAGTGGGTGCAAAAGGAAAGGAGATATTTCGCGATAGATTGGTTCAGATGCTGAGACGATTCTCTTCTTTTGAGCCGAAAGGCGCACAAGACAGAGGAAGATGTGTGTACTAAAGCCAACCAATTTTGCGGAAATTTTTGCGATTTGAAGGAATACACTAGAGCTGATGGAACATTTATTGAGGAAGTGTTTTAGACGAAAATATACGTGGCCAGCGAGTACAGTTTCGCGTTCATATTGCTTACCAATGATCGACTGTAGGATGGGGATTCTTTGCTTTAAGCGTAAAACGTTACTTCCTTGGTGATACAGCGCTTCCTGAACATTGTCTTTTATCCAGGCTATGTCGTTTACAGACTTTTTCAGCTACTAATTGCTATAATTTTATGATGATTAAAAGTAGTTTGACCGGACATTGACTGGTATCAATGTTTAACGTCAGCTCATTAAGGAACCGTACTTTATTGAAACCATTTTCACGATATATTGGTGCTTGAATATAAATATTCCAAAGCTTCTTTGTCGTAATTTGTTTTCGTTTATCAGGGTAAAATCTGAGTAAATTATTAATAGTTTAAAAATTTTTATATTAAGTTAACCTGCGTATCATTGTCCTCTTTCTTAATAGATTTTGAATTGCCGTTGAATGTATCATGACGCTGGATATAATGGTATATGTCGCAAAGTTTTTTGTCAGTATTCTAAATATTATAAATATCTTATACTTTACCATAAGTCCATTTTCTAACCGTTCCGTACTATTTTATAAATATTTTTGGGGAAAAGTCCAGATAACAAATCTACAAATGTTAGATTACTTTCACAATACATTGAGTAAGCCCCTAATATAAACTGCAAAATCATCGTGGCAAAGAAAAAGATAATCTAAAATCGCCCTTGAGTTTTGAAGAGAAACCGAGGAGTGGATTTTTATACGATGGTCTCGGATTGGGTCTTTTTTATTCTAACACTCAGATATGTGTAATGGCTTATCTTCGTATTGAGTATAAATGGATTTCGTTAGTGGCTTCGCCCCTCACACAATAGTGTTCCGTATAACAGGTAGTAATTCCAGCTTAATCTTATTTTTATTTCAAGTTAAGCGGTTTGAAACTGTTTTTTTAGCCTAGATCAAGCAAAAAACTGAGATAAATTTTATGAAGAATGAAGGATCAAATGATGATATAGTATTTTATGAAAAGTGTCGTAAAATGCCTCATTTCAAAGAAAAAGAGCGTGAGGAGCATGGAATGAAAATTTTACCGAAGATTCTAGGAAAGTTTTCAAAATATAAGATGGCTTAAGTTTAAAATTGTAGTCGAATAGCATACAGTAGAGCAAACAGAACATTTATTTTGCATTGGATGTTTTTAAAACTAAAATTGACAGGTACCTACGGGGATAACAGGGAAGGAGGCATTAGAAGAAGTATTGTGGTGTATGAGGAATGATTTACTAAGAATAGGGAAATGTTGAGTGTTATGATAGATGAACGAATATAGGTTTAATGAAGTGGGAGAAGAATTGGTATTTTGGACTGTATGAAGGAAGGTAGAAATACATCAGAGATATTACTAATTACCGTTATAAATTGTAATGTGGTGGGTTAGAATATAGTGGCTTGTTAAATGGATCTTAAAAGTCTAACTGCTTAGTCCCCGGGTCCTTCAAAAACCATAACTTGACTGATAGATAGCTGATAAATATAAATCAGCTTGCTAGTGGAGCTATTCAAGTATTGGCAGTTGAAATTCACTTGGATTAGTGGTTAAGATCTCATTTATAGGGGCACTTAAGTTTCAAGGATACACTTTTCCCAAATTTGTCCAAATGTTTAGTCTACAGGGAAAAGGTTGCTTCCAAAGAATGATTGCGGTCGCAGCATTATTGTTCATCTGAAATTCATCGATAAAACCATTGAAATTTTGTTCACATTACTTTATCAAGTTCTAAATAACCCCAATCTCGCGTTTCTCGGGAGTTTTTTTTTTTTAATATGTAAAGATAAGAATTTTCTGTGAATGAGAACTGAAGTTTCTTTCGGCGCACACAGATTTTCACCAAAGTAGATCCTTAGTTATAAAAAAATGCTCAATTTGTGAAAAAAATAAGTTTTCCTTCTTTTTCGTCCGACATTCCCAAAAAACTATTAGCACATAGAATAGATGCTGCTGTAAAAAATTGCCGCGTTCAAATCATCTTCGCGAATTTTAAAATTAGCTCTTCGTAACTCGCTGATTTTGAGAATCGGGCCTAATTCATCGACTACCAATACCGTCCATAGTAACCGTGCTCTCCGCTACGTCCACCTCCAGCAAGAGCAGTCTCGCTATGCCCGTCAATCCCAATTTCCAAGACTCGACTTGTCAGAGGAGATGTCCCTGACCGTTCAAGGACCATTCGGAAGACCGAACACTCTTTGCCAACCTACATTCGGAAAGAAAGAACCATGATCCAATGACATCATCACATCTCGGTGCCAGGCCGCGTGTCCCCCAATCAACGTTTGCGTTTCCTGTTCGACCCGTGCCGTCGCGACGTGGGTGCTCGCGAGAGGGCCCGAGGGCGCCCTTGAGGCATTGCTCTCCATTGCCAGCTGATGGCGCCGTGAACGATCGAATTATTGACCCAGCCCCTTCGGAAATCGGGGATTCACGTTCGCTTGAGTTCTAACAATTACGGTAAACAGTAGATGCACTTCAGACCCGAAGATGCTAACAATAATTCCGCCATCTAATGTTGTCTACCAAGATAATCCTAAGCGAGAGAAACTGGAAAACCATCGAGTCATCTTCTAATCGCTGCGGAAGGCTTTGTAGCAATATGGAGAAATCACGGGGATCGAGATGGTGCGGGGGCTAACGTACTGGCTTCCCACCCTGAGGGCCCGGGTTCAAATCCCGGCGGTGTTGAATATTTTTCAGTGGTATCTCGATCCCTACTTGAGGTGCTTTGTGGAGGGCACTTTGAGTGAGTACGGATGGGACGTTAAACTGCGGACCCCTTGGCACCTTTTGTTAAGAGTAGGCCAATGCTGACGCCGGGTTTCTCTCCACCCTTCATCCTTTCCTGTCGATGCCCTATGGCGCAAATGACCTTAGCTGTCGGTCGCCTCCCCTAAAAAACAAAAAATGGAGAAATCACTAGCAAAGAGGACAGAAAGGACTAGGGATAAGATTCTGAATAGTTTGTGTAAAAAGGTGGTCTTGTTATTTTAACTATACCCTCACGAATAATTGATTTTACCTTAAGAAGTTATTTGATGATTCCATGCTCCCAAGCCGTCCCATCATTTAAAGTCGAAATATGTCGTTCATGGGCGACAAGTAAGTAAAAAAAACTGTCATTTTGAATTAAATGGAGCAAAGTGTTTTAAAATGACTCCTGCTCATTTTGAAGGAATTTCGCAAGTGGAAGGTCATTGCCAACTGGCAAACGGCACTTACGGGTACATGAATTGGTATAGTTTTTTTTTAATCGTAGCCTCGACTTTAAAACCACTCTGTTGAAAAATTACCATTTCTCACGTGTGTCATTCTTCTTGCTCAAATGGTATACGTCATTCTGCGAGAAGTGTGTGATGTCCGTCTTAAATGGCCAACCACGCCCTTCAAGTCTAAGTTTATCAATCGCAATTCCAATTTCTGTTTCTTATGATTCTTGATACTTTTCGCCTCCATGCTGTAGACTATAGAACTGTGCATTTCCAGTGCACATAATAAGTGCTGTTCATTGCATCTCTTCTTTAGATGGACAAATTTCCCATCAAATCCTTCCAAGACTAAGTTTTGCAGACCATTAATTTCCTTAATTCGAACAAAAAGGCGCAGAAAGTTTGTGATCGTTGTGCATTTTTGTTATGAAACAGTTATTCCTACCCTTTTCTTTCGCTTTCGAACTTTTCTGCAGCTATCTTTCCTGCTGTGGTCTCTTCCAGTCGAATGCGGGCGTAAACGCTTACTTATTTAGTACTTAAAGTCCTCTCATATTGCAATTGCAGTGACATTGCTACTGCGTTCAAAATGCTACTGTACTATTTCTCTTATTTCTATCGCAGTGATTTTAGAAATAATGTTATTACTGCGGCATCTTTGTTGATTTCTTGAAGAATTAAAACACTAAAATAAAACTTTGAAATACAAACTTAAATCCTAGCTTTTTGATATTATCTCTATACTGATATCACCAAAAATGAACGCGTTATCGAAGAAAATTTTATTTTTTGGAGAATTGAGTGTAAATGATCAAGTGGCAACGTTTGCATTTTATCTGCCAACACCGTTCGCATCGTCGCAAAAGATGCAATTTTGCGTGGAAGAAAAGGACCATTTCACGTTCAAATTGTACGCTTTAAAATAGTTTCCAGTTGTGAAATGGATATAAAACCTGCATTAAGAAGAATTATTTTCCAACTGTGAATAAATTCAAGACAGTAATAAGCGTAGTTAACTTTGGTTCAAGCCTAAGGATTGATTGGTTTAAACCGCTGAACGTTTATTTTGCAATATTCGATTTTGGTTCAAAGTTATCTGTAATGATCTGTTTTAGTTATCTGATGATCTAAATTTTCCATCACTCGCGAATCCGAAGGTTTTTCGTGAAGACTTTTGATTCATATTCAGAAGGGCAACAAGTTTATATCAAAAAGCCCTTTATTCAAAATTTGAGAAATTATGAACACGTTCACACTCTTCGTGAAAGAACGTGGTGTTTGTCGATGACATGCAGCTCCCAGCATGGGCCATCATACAAGGGAACTTTTCGATTATCTTTGTTTTCACGTAAAACCTAGGTGTCTTTCTGCAAATTTCTTTCGCAATTCAGTTTGCTCTACGCATGTTTTAGCATGCAGATCGAAATAGGTATGAATGAGTTCTTCAGCTTTTGAACTCGGCATTGACTTACCAAAGAACGCTCCCCCATCTATGGGTTCCAGTTGACGAAAAGGGGGATGGAGTGGAAAGAAGGGGATTTCTATAAATAGCGGAATGTCAGGATTGTCTTTGCCAATGAAACAGCGCAGGGACATGGAATCAATGGTGAGGGAATAGTGAAGTTGGCATGATTCCTCACACCACTCTGTGACCAGTGCAAGTGAGTAGGCATACGGAAGAGTTCGGGGTCAAAATGGAGGTATTGATGGACGTTGATTGATAGAAAGGTTTATTGTATTTAGGGCAAGACTTTCAGGTTTTCCGTCTTTACTTCCAACAAAGCCAAATGGAAAAATTAGAGAGAGCCCGAGGTAATCTAACCGTGCGGAAAAGTAAGGTTGATCTCAGACGATTGATGTTATAAGGGTCCTATCCAACAATGAGCAATAGGTATGCAAACATTTTTTTTCCTTTTTCTGGCATATCAGTAAATTTCCCTTGTTTCCGTAATGCAGACTAATCCGATGCTGACGCTTCGATGAAAATGGGAATGAGTGTTTATTCGCATTCTTACCAACCTCCCGAGATTACTGTTAATACCAACTTCTGAGACTTTCTGTGGACTGGCACTTAAATGTTAAACCAGGAAAGTCTATGTTCTTGATGCTGAAAGTATGCGCGAATAGGTGATGGTAGGCGACCAAACATATATCAGACAACCTGGAAAATAATACTTTTAACTACTACTTGTCTTTGACGGTTCCAAATGTATCATCTTATATCATGTTCGTGTATTTTCTACAACGGAGAACTTCCATTTATTATTTGTTGACTCACTGAACATCGACTATCATTGTGAAAAGCTCATTTCCAAATTTATAGGACGAAATGTTAACTATTTTTCATATTTGGAAATTGATTTAATCTCCTATTTAACAATATATTTTATATTTTACTCTATAATTTAAATTGCTATGAATTCTTTCAAACAACTCAACACGAATAGTGAGATTCAATAGGGATTTAGCGTTTTGTTGATGACGTTAAAGTCTCTGCGCATCGCAGTTATTTCCAAAAAACTTGGAGCTCTCTCTAAGTTTTAATAACTGGATAATGAGGGAACATTACCAATTTATGGGTTCCGGATAAATTTTTAAAGACTTTTATTCACTGTTCCGCTTTCACTGTCAACATAATCCCATATTAATGGTATCATATAAAGAGGTATTCTTTTACTAATAGAGGGAGTATAATTTCCCATCAGTGTTTTAGATTACCACTTCATTAACCTTTTCAAGCCCATAAAACCATCCTAGGACCTCTAGCGTAACATTAATTATTTCAAACGCTCTATAGTTTTCCGCTACTTAGTTTTGGAGGCGATTTAAAAAGGATTTGCCTGTTTCAAAGATGCCCTTTTAACTAATGCATCTGAACTCTTTGGACGGATAAAAATAACACTAATACAAATGACGGCTTCTAATTTGGAAGTACTTGATGGGATCATTTTTAATTAATTATTAAATTTTATAATCATCGATTTTAAAATGAAATAATTTCCATGGATCGCTCCAATCAAAATTCACCTTTGGAATTAACACACTGCGGACGTGTGGATATTAATTATCAGCAATGTAAAAATATTCGATATATATATGTGATCATGATATGATTCAATCGATAGCCTATAGTGAATTGAAATTAAACTATGCTGTAGACGTTAGATAATAAAATACGTAGAGTATTCACTTAAGGTTTTGAACAGCCAAAGTCCTAGAAGCAAACATTGCAATGAAACGGGCTTTCGTCATTAAAGCCGGAGACTGTGGTTATTGTAGGAATGAAATATAATCTGAGCATGCTTCTGTGCTGCGGCCGATGGAGCCCATCGTATACTCGTACATTATTTCCCGCAATTCTCTTGCCGATTGCCACTCAAGATAATGAGTTGAGTAGAACGGTACTGTGCAACGCATCACAAGAATGAATGTAAAATTTTTTTGGGGCTGCACAGCTCGACAATTCCTTGGTTTGTTCTGCCCCTGCTCGATCACATGTTTTATTGCCTTCTTAATTGGCTCTCAATTGTTTTATTTCTTAATCGTTTTTGTTTTTTTCGATCATCACCCTGCTATTTCTTCCACGGTCAGTTCGGCCGGGTTTCAAGCCGTCGGACTTGAAATGGATTATTTCCCTCATTACTAAAAGATTGTGTTTGTGATTACACATATACACACACAAACATATGTATATATATATATATATATATATATATATTTATAAATAGACTGCCTCGTATGTACACATATATATGCGTACACAATATATATATATATATATATATATATATATATATATATATATATATATATACATACATATACATAAACATATGTATGGATATAAAAATATATTAATATGTATACCTATATACATTTGTTTCTGAATATATATCTTGAAGGGATGCCTCACGGATGTGAATATTGAAGTAAACGGTGAGGCGAGATAACGCTTGCGAACAAAAACACAGAGGAAAACACACAACATATGAAACTCACACGCATTCCGAATTTTCGGTGTTCATATTATCTTCTAGTTATTTCTCTCCCTTGTCCACCAGTCAGTACCTTCTCTCCCTAGGGGGAGGTGGTTTGGCCACCGAAAATTCGGAATACGTTTTAGATTCATTTGTGTGTGTGTTTCTCTGTGTTTTTGTGCGCTAGTGCTATTTCGCTTCTCCGCGAACTATATATATATATATATATATATATATATATATATATATATATATATATATGTACAGGTATATATGTAATTATTTATATATATATAATATATTTATAAAAAATATATGCGTGTTTATTCATTCATACATACATACATTAAAGCTTAGAGAATTGGCCTTGGTGCCTAGTTTTCGTTGCGGGGATAGGGAGAAGGAGCAACTACGCCTCCATCGGCGACCGTGGGTTCCCCGTATGTCAGTACGTGAAATAATGAGTCAAAACCTCTCTTTATCGTCACATTTAATGCGATCGAATAGCACTATTTCCTACCTTTGGCGTGGTGCAGAAGAGAAGTGGCATTGAGAAGTAACTGCACTATCTATTGCCGGAATAAGGAACAATAGATACCCCTTTCCGCGTCGAGTCCCTTGCGAAAAAAAGCGGATGGAAATATATGCGCACTTATAATAACCTCAATACACAGGAAACGCCAATGAAAATTCTTTCATTTCTTTGAATGGGCTTTGTGAAAATAGTCTGATGTCATTTTTTGTCCACCTATTACGGTTTTCCAAGTTGCAATAGAACTTAATTGACACACTTAAAAGATTTAATGATTGGAGCAATTCATGGTAAATATAGCCCCACATATTTTCCGAATGTATTGCGTATTTTAAGTGTTCATTTATGGTTTGCCCTTCCAGGATGTAGATATGTGATACCTGTATGATTTCATGTTTTGAAATATTGCTTACGAAATTTTTGTGTCCACCGAAGTAATTATTTTAATCAATACATGCGTAGAATATATTAGAATAATATGGAAAGTATCACTGAGCATGACGAAGTCAACAAAGTTTTCCCTGGAAAGGCATATTTTTGTTGATTAACATTTATTATAAAATATCAATAATCTGGCGCGGCATAGTAGGCCATTAGGTACCGATCCAAGTTAAAATCCTGGGTAATGCCTTTTGACTACCACATCAAAAGAAACTGGTTCCACCACCCAGCACATCATTGGATTTAATTTTTCTTCTCTCACTCACCAAACCCAAACTCATCATCGACAATAGATTATTTTCAATAGAATTGAATCATTAACAAAACGTATTTCCTAACCTTTATTGGCAATGGAGTACTTAATATGATTTAATTTAATATGCCTCCCCATATATGACAAACCTGGACGTAGCGTAAGAATCTGCATGTTCTGAAGACCCCTAGGGCTTTGCTGGCGGGGTAATTGCTCTTACTATGGTCACCTTTTCCAGAGAGGTCGAAGAGTAGGAGCCGGACGTAAGGTAGTTCGGACAGCGTCTGTTCCTCAGTGAGGTGGCTGCACTGATGTTTATGATGGGTATCAATTAAACCCAAGAGGTTGGAAACGGTCGACACCACTGTCTTCCATGGTTCTCTAATTAATATAAGAATTTATTTTTCTTGTGACTGCGCAGGCAAAATTAAAAAATATGCCATGTCGAGCCATAATATCATTATGTGTAATGTACCTATTCCTTAAAGATAAGGCTAAAGGCGGTTCCTAACAACGTTCATGTGTTACTTAGCGAGTTGGCGCGTTCTTGGCCGCACATTATTTCTTCCGTTAGTTCTCAATACGTCGTATCAGCTTTGATGTGCCGTGCTAATGTCTACTCCATTCCCCACCTCTTCCCCACTCACCCAACATTCACCCTTCCACCACAGCCCTCGACTTCCCACTACATTGAGATATTCCCTCCACCTACTTTTTCTGTCTTGTTCGCGTTCCTCCGACCTAGCAATTTCCTCTCTTTATCAATCATATTTAAAATTTTGTTACAATTCTTCCCCTCTGTTTGATAATTTATTTGTTCTATTCTCCTCCATGCCCTTCATCTCAAAAGTATCCGGTCTACCCTCATTCTTGCGCCGCATATACCAGGTTTCGGTACCCACCGGCGTTCAATATTCTCGGCGAATGAACGTGCGGAGTTCAATTAAAAAGGGGATGCTGTCACCGCGTGAATGAAAATGAACGAACCGGGGTGCACAATGGGACGGAGGCGGAGAAGGAGGCCAAGCGCGTATGCGTGCTCCGAGCGGATGCCTGCGATGAAACCCCTTCGCCTTGGCTCCGTTGGTACTTAAGGAGGACTGCCCACCCTTCTCTCTCGCCCTTCTCCTCCCCCTCCCTCGGGCTGCTGGGAACACGCAGGTCATAATTAACGCATGTGGAAGGGGGTGGGGGGAGAGAGCAATGGAACAAAATGGCGAGTGCAATCGGTTCGACCGCGGAGGGAGTGAGGTCGCTCCTGATGGCTCCCCGGGTGGTATCCAGGGTGATAAATCGTCCCGGGGACGATGGTTATCAAAATATCTTCGGTGGCAAAAACAAGATGCTTATCTCCAGGGTATAATTCTAATCTTACTGCTTCTTTCCCTCCTTCCCCTCGTTTTGATGGATGGCAGCTGAGGTGGCGAGAGGACAGCGCCGAGGGAATTCCCTCGGCGATTAAGTTCGGATTTTATTTTCACTCCAAGCCGTTTCGTGTTGCCTCTGCCCCTGTTTATCCGGTCGGTGATTTGCTTCGGTGGCTGAATTATGGTTATGATGAAATATGAAATGCGATTACAGTTGTGCAAATGCAGACCACGAGGAATGTTGTTTCTTTAAAAGGAAGATCATCGTTTCGACCGATCAAATTTTTAAGTTCTTCTAAATGAGTGTGTGAGCGATGCTAATTAATTAATTAGAGAAATTATTGGAATTTATACTTTGATGATCCGACCCATTGCCTAATTGACTGAGCTATTGAATACGTGCATCACCTACATTAACAATTCTACAATGATCCTCGCATTCGAAAGTTATCATTAATTAAATTTAACCTACTTCTCGTGTTGATGTCGGCGTGATCATTTGGTCATATAAAATGGTGCAAACCTCTGCTCTTCGGCCTATCTTAACCTAGATTTTTTTATAAGTGCAATGCTATCATGACTAGTCAAGGTGCACGCCAGGTTATGTCGTACGGAATAAAGTTTGCAGGATTTGAAAGTCGGAACGTTGACCTATTTCCTCTTAGGCACTATCCTTCAGTTATTAGAACTTTCGATGTGGGAGACGTCATAAAATTGTTCAGTGTACGAGAGAAATTACTGCACTGCCAATTTAAACTACAACCTATCTGATTGGCTGCCTAAAAATGAGAAAAGTTTGATATAAACAGTTTGATGGTTCATAGCCAGTTCTTCTCGAGCAGAAAGTCTTCAATTCAAATCTCAAGTTTACCTTTACGTTGCATTTAGCGTAAATGACCCCTGGGTACGAAGTCGCAAGTTGGTAATTGAAACATCCCTGTAACTATCTTTATTCACATGCATAGATTTTCTTATGTGAAAGGATTTCAAAAGAGTTTCCCTGCTGCAGTTAAGAATACGAGAATATCTAAAAATAACTGCGTGTACGGTGCCCACTTTCTTCGATCTCTATCAATTGAATGAGACATAGGTTCATACAATACTTTATAAATGATCAATCATCTGTAATACTATTTTTCCATCTGACATGGAAACCGAAAAGTAGTCACAACAAATGGATTTCTTATCGTGGAAGGATATAATTCCAATCCTCAAAGGCGTCTCCAATCTGTCCCGAATTGGACGAATTCATCCGTGTTATATTAAGAGGGGGAATTGGGGGCGTCATTGATTTTTCTCTATTTCGCCTCATTCGGTCGTCCCTGAAGGAAATGTGTCAGATTTCAAATCGGAATCAGTCGGTATTAAGGGCATTATTGATTTTTCGTTATTTTGATTGGTTTCGTCGTCCCTGGCGGATTTGTGTCAAACTCTTGGTCAATGCCCCTGGCCGGAAGGTGTGGGAATCAACGAATTGAAACCGCCCATAGGCGAGTGGGCAGGTCAGACGAAAAAAAAAAACCGAGGGAATTTGTTCTACGTCTGACGTTGAGCAACCCATTGGACACCTGATATTTTGGTGATAGGCATGAGTGCACAAATTGGTTCTAATTAGGATTTCATTCGATTTTCAACTGCAAAATTTGAATGATTGTGTCAGCTGTTTTCAATTATTTATTAACAATCCACAGTCGTTACTTTCAAGAATGCAAAGGTAAATGTATCTAAATCATGTGAAAATTCATGTTACTCTTCAAACCACTTTCAAATCGTTTAGGAGGCTGTTCTAATATGCCCATCGCCGAGGAAAATGTAACGATTTTTTCATCCATCTTGAAAAAAAATCGCATTAAATTAGAAATGGTGAATATACGAGTAGTGTATCTCTTAAGTTTCCTGTGTTTCTATCACAAGTTTAGTTGTGTACGGGTTAAGATATCCTCTTACCTGTTGGCTTGGCTGAATATTTCGATTAATCCTTCTTTGTAATTTTAACTACCAAAATTTTGTTTATTATTCATAAAAGCATAATTCTCATGATTTCGGCATTTCACTCGCGCTTTTTCGGTAAACTAAATCATGTATAAAACCACAAACACAGTAATCAACCTGAAGGTCGGTTTGGAAGGTCTCGGTAAAATTCACACAGTACTAAGCCCAATGGCATGTGAAATTCACACATCAGGGTGTGGGGGGAGGGGTAGTCCCTTTCCCTGAAACGCCTATGGCTTCCCAGGAAGATCTGGTTCCCCAAAAATCACACAGCTTAGGTGAAGCCTAGGGTACCCAGAGAGGCGTCATTCTAATTATCAGTTGACATTTTCCGTTTTAAACTAGAAATTTGTAAGAAATAGAAAACATATTCTTTGTATTTTTTCAATTTAAAAATTAAATGCTGGATTATAAGAATATTCAAGTCGAAGTCTAAATAAATTCAACTATTTATTTTTTAAAACTTTGTTTTTTTAGCATTTTCCCCCTTTAAACCGACAGTCTCAATCTAATTGAAGTTAAGTGTGACACATGAGGATCCACTCACCTTGTGCTAAACTTTGAAAAGCGTAAAATACTTGTATTAATGAAGGGATAAATTCATTTCCTCGTTGTCTTTAGTTTCCCAGGGAGACATGAAAACCGACAAACTCACACAATCGATTAAGAGGAAGTCCACAGTCATCCGAATTCGAACCCTGGTCCTCCTATCCGTTATTCAATTGTGCGTTCTTATTTCTGGCCGGGAAAATATTTGGGAAAGGAATCGGTATGACGAAGTGGCTGGCTTCCCACTCCAATGATCTGGGTTTGAATCCCTCCAGTGAAAAATTTTTCAGAGGTATTTCGATCTGTAATTCGGTGCATATCGAGTAGATTACTCCGTCCGTCGGATGGGACACTAAACTTTGTGACCCCTTGACGACTTTCGTTAAGAGTAGCATGATGCCGACGACAGGTTTCTCTCCACCCAACCCTCAATTACTACTTTCACCAAATCCCTTCCTCCACCAAACTACCAACCTATCCTTAATGGCGTAAAATACCTTGGCTGTCAGTCCCCTTTCTGAATACTGTCTACTACTACCCCGGGTGCTTCGCATGAGGGTTGAATAGGGTTTATATGAAAAATGACGTTGTAAAGTCACCTATTGTTGAACTCTGAGAATGCTATCCCATTGTGAATTGATCACTGTATAAGGGCTAGCTGTACATAAAAGTAAATGACAACACCATATCGAGCAATTCTCATAAAAGCATAGCGTACAGAGAAATCAGAAACAGTTATTGTGTGTATGGGCATTAGGTCAGAGGTATAAATCTTTTTCGATGAGTACAGAGAAGATTTCGCAGAAATGTCGCTGAGCATCAAATGGAGGATGTATTCATCTTATCCTTCAACGTATAGCGCTACTATTGGGCGCTTTTTTTGAATCCTACTGCCATAACCAAATACAGATAATTCATTTTCACCTGTGCATGATGTAATAATATAGAAAAAACATTCTTGGTCAGGTTCTCTTTCATTTTCCTCTAAAGCCACGAACTATAAACTTCTGAGATAGTGCAGTGGTGTGTAAGGTTTCTATATTGTATGTTTGTAAATATTGTAGGTTAAATGCACGGTTAATTTTATAGCGTGTTGCATTTGAAGAGGAGATTAAGTATTCCCGAGAATAGGCATATCATTAATCGGTCACGTATATACCTTAAAAGTCATAGTTTCTAATATTTGAAGTATTTTTTGCAAATAAAATATCTTAAACATAAAACTGAAGAATATGTGTATTTTTTTCCTGTTTTAAATTATTTTTTTCCCTTTTTATGTGATTAATTATTTTTTTATTTGCAAAAATTGCTCAAACGCTAAAACTGTGATTATTTAAGCCTATGCCATCGAATAATAATATGCCTATTCTCGGGAATATGTAATCCATTATACAAATAAAACACGTCATGTAAAGTTTTATTCGATACCTTGAGTTTTAATGACCAAGTTTTAAAGCATGCGTACTGCTTTCGATATTAAAAAAAACATTATCACAGACATAAAACTCTAGGAAATACTCAGAAGCGTTTTTAATTACGTTGAACTGAGATCACTATGAACTCATTTGGAGTTGTTGACTTCACTCTTTCATTATAATTGTTGTTACTCAGGTCGGGCAATTTACGAGTAATCTATTATATCCAAGTTTGATCGCCTACTATATAAGTGTTGCAGGTGGAAGACCCGATTTTGTAATGCGTTTAAGGAAATAATTTTATGCGCAGGAAATCCTAGAATTGTAACCACGCGTAGCTACCGCATGACGAAATTACTCCTATTTTGTTTGGACGGGCAATAGAATCATCCAAGATAGCAGTCCAAAATCTATGAAATAATTGTAAAGATGCGAACTTTTTTGACTTAATTTATGCTTTGTTAAAAACAGAGAAAGATGGAAATGATTTACTAGAGCAAAGCGTGGGCTATGTTATCTAGTGAACGCCATTAAAATAGTTATGTGTCGGAAGAAAGTGAGTGATATTATGTTGGCCTGTCAAGCAGAATTTTAACCTAACTGCCGTCTTGTATCCCGTGAGGTATTTCTTTTACCGTGTATACTATGCATTAATGGTAAATGAATTAGCATATCATGCAATCAACTGGCTGTCTTTTATTTTAAGTTCATCGTTCTCAACACGAGGGAGGGAATATTTTCAAGTAGATTTTTTTCAGTGCTCGGGAAAAAAAATTCACTTAGGGGAAAATGACCACTTTTATCACGCCCATGGGAGAGCTAAGTGATGAGTTTCTGAAGACTTTACCCATGGTAACATTCTTGTGGGACTCGGCGTATCAAAGCATTTGGGTTCTAGGCATCGCGCAGGAGAACTAATGCGCTGTCTGATCCGTTTTGCTTCCTTTGCACTTTAAAGAGGTCCCTCAGCGTCAAGATCCGACTTAGTAATCATCCCCCGCTTCAGCGGAGTCGGGAGCGTGTGTTTTACGATTGGTCGTGATAAATGGCCGGGCACGCGATCTTAGATAGACGTGACATCTTTATATGTCCCGTTGCATTGTTCCAGATTTACCGCTGAGTCCGGCGGTCATCAAAGGTAACCGGTCGACTAGAAAAACAAATCGCCCGCCTTATTTGTAATCCCACGTCCGCGGCTTTTGTCGGGCAATTTTTTTCCGCACACCTTCACTTTTTCACGTCCTTATATGGCGTTTTGTTTTCAGGCCTTCTAGATTATCAAAAAAAAAAGAATGAGTCAGTCTTTTTAAGGGCTAATTAATGGCTTCAGTTGATACGCTCACCAAAAATGTTGTTACCGCTTTCACTACAGTTTTTGTCCTGTAACTTTTGTGTGCGCACTAGGAATCAGTTGCGTTAAAAATGTCTCCGACCCCTGTAGTACATGTCAGGCCCAGAGTGGTACAAGTATGTGTGATGTGTGGAATAAAAACGGTAAATTACACTTCTGTAACACTTGCGTGACGGTGGAAATGATATTTAGTAAAACGTAGGGAGATCGGTAAAATTTTAAGGTATCTCGGAAGGAGAACTACGCATTGGAAATGAAAAATAGTAACTTTGTGATTCCACTGAAAAATATTTGTTACGAGACGACCCGGGTTTTGAAGTTCAACGTCAAGTACCTATTTTTTATTTCCAATATGAATCGTTTCCATAAAGTTACGCCGGAAACCATCAATTAGAGAAATACGTAGTCGAAATCAAATGCGATAAGTAACCGACGTCCGTCAGTTGGATTCGGCCGGAAATTTATTTCAATCCAAACTTCCGAATTTTCGGAAATACTCCTCTTTGTTACATTTGCAGCACTTCTTTCATCCATGGAAGGTAATGAAAGAGGCATACGACCCGCCAGCATTTCAGTATAGTAACTTACGGCGAAACAAATATTCATTAGGATTTTAATTTGCACGGAATTTTTAAATATAAATGGGTTTGGGCAATTTTGAAATCATTCTTAATATAAACGAAGAAATAATTAAAATGATGAATTCAAGTGTTACCTGTAATATTTTTACTACAATTAGGTATACTAATTCGCAATAGACTCATGTATATAATTTCCAGGGTAGGCTATGGGCTGGTAAATTATCTTGCTCCTCATGCCCTCTGGAGTTGATTTCCGAAGCCATAAAGTTCTTTTTCAGACGTTCCTAATTTCTTTTATCTTTACTCTCCACTCCCCTCACTGCCACCATTGCCTTCACTCTACACCTCCAATTGAAAAACCTTTAATTTGACCTTTTATGGCTTACCTATTTATCTGTTGTTATTTTTTTATCCATACGGAAGGAGAAAGGAAATATCGCAATAGATCACGTACGGTCTAGTAATTGTTTTTATGTGAAGTATTTCCAATGTAAAATTAGGATAGCTAAATCCTGGACCAACTCGTGGCGTTACTACACTTTGTGGAGTATACTGGGACAAAATTAAGAGTTGTTGTTTCCTTAAGTCACTCTCTAGACGCGATTCATGGGAAATCAAAAAAACTTGGTATTCCCGCATCTTAGTTTTATTCAAGGTGGGCAAATGGAGGATGGGGTTTGGATTTTTTAGTCATTAGGAGCGTGCGAAAAGTTAGAGAATGCCAAAATGGAGACGGACAGACTGGAGATAGATATTCTGGAATTGAGCGAGATTAAGTGAGCAGGGGCCGACAACTTCTAGAGCGATGGGTACAGAGTGGTATATTCAAGAGACGACCAGAAGATTGCAGCAGTGGGCATCATACTTGAGAAGGAATGAAGAAGAAACGTCTTATCACATTGGCAAGAAAATTAAGGATTTTGATCATAAGGTTTAAAGGGAGAGCATGCAGACGCAGTACTGTTGCATGTGTACATGTCAACATTCAGCCATGCAGCCAGCCAGATCAAGCCATTCAGAGGAAAAAATAGAAGAAGTAAAAGAAGTAGACGAACAACTAGAAGAGGTTTTGAGAGTAGTGAAGGAGAAAGTAATCGTGATGGGAAACAAGACCGCTTTGGTTGGAGAGGGCAGAGGAGGAAGCTACGTAGTACAGTTCAAATTTGGAAAACTTAATGCCGCAGGAGAGACTGAAAAAATCCTGTAACGAGAAAAACATGATCGTGGAAAACAACCTCTGCCAACATTATCGGAGAAGAAGGCACACTTGGAAGATGTTGAGGGTCAGGACAAGATACCAAATTGACTAAATTCTTGTTAGAACGAGATACAAGAATCATGTTAAGCAATGTAAGAACTACCTACCCTGGCGCAGATATAAAGAGTGGTCACAACTCTGTGGTCATGGAAAGCCGACTGTGATATAAGAAGAAACAAGAAATTGACACGGGAACCCATATAGAGCACACGGATACCGAAGAAAAATCAAGCAATATAAAGGTTCACCGCAAGCAATGGGAGGAATAAATGGGACTAGCTTAGAAGAACGACGAATGGAAATAGAGAATATCATGACTGGAGCAGCAGATGAGCGACTCGTGACTCGTGAGTGTCAAATTTGGACAGCCACAGGTAGCAGCTTAAATAAGAGACCTCATAAAGTCAATGAAGAAATACTGGATTCTAAGAAATGAAACTGAGGAAACACTTGTTAGAAGTTGTCGAACCGACTCATAGGAGAGTCCAACAAGGCTAAAGAAGAGTGGATGGAAAGCTACTGAGAGGAAATAATTGATGCTGCACAGAAGTTATACAGCTAAATGACTTATAAAGTGGTGTTGAGACAATTTGGAGAAAGGAAAAGCAAAATCCCACAACGTCCGGGACGGTAATGATAAGATACTAATGAGAGATGAAATAAATGCATTGAAGTACCCAAGGGCCCATTGGCAACGTCATTTCACTTGTATTTGACCTAATTAAAGAATAAATCTTGGCAAAAGAAGACGAATGGGGCCCGGAAATACTGAGAAACGAATTCAATAGAGCCGTGAAAGATCTGTAGGCAAAAGGATTTGAAAAAAAAACGGAAAGACAATCAAGGCGCTCGAAGTGCAAGGGAAGGATATCCCCTTTCGAGTTATCAAAGATAGTTACGACAATGGACAACTACCAGAGGACTTCGAGAAGCGTGTGATAATTTTAATACCGAAGAATCCAAGAAGAGATAAATGCAAAGAATGGTACACACATACAAGCCATTTTATGTGGAATTCGTGAACTTGGAGAAGGCCTTCAACAACTTCGAATGGAACAAGATGTTCATGATACTGAAAACGCTTGGAATATACTAAAATGACGAAAGGATAATTCAATCTAATACATGGAAAACAGAAATCAACATAAGCAGAAGAGTTCGACAAGGATGCAAACTCACGCCAGTACAATTCAACGCATATCTATAAGAGCCAGAGGAAGATTCACAGAATTAACAGAAATCAGAATTGGAGGAGCGACCCTTGGGCAAGTGAGATCCTCCGTCTGCGTATACTTGGGCAGCAGTTTAACTTAGGATGGAAGAAGTTCGACCGACATCAAGAGAAAAAGGCATTCATGAAGAAGAGACAACTACTTTGTTCAAAAGACCTAAGGTTGAGACAAGGAAGCAGATCGCCAAAATGTTTACGTATGAAGTATGGCACATTGGAAAAGTAGACCATTAAAGAATATAAGGCTTTCAGCATAGTGCTATAGGAGAATGCTGACGATGAAATGGTTAGATAAACTTAGGGACGAGGAAGCTATGCGGGGAAGAGCGGAAGAAGAAGGGACCATTGCTAAAAAAAGAACTCGACGGTAAAGAAGAACTACATGAAGTAAGATTTGGTGCTTTCCCGGCGTATAATCTTGATGAAGTTTTCTCGGGTTTTCCACCGGGTCAGGGGTTCAATGTTGGCCGATGTTTCGATGCACGAATTGCTTCACGACCAATGTTTAGGCGTTCTTCTATGCAAGACCTGTGAAGGATCTTAATGATATTTTTCATTTAAATTGTTAATTTAATAACGCATGTAATGATCTTCGATAAAAGATGTACTGACTCATCATCTCGCAAATTATTTTCTAAATAAACATGCAGTAGAGGGATGAACAACCGCAACAGGTGAGGGAGAATCGACAGCACCATCTATACCGAGGTCCCGCACTAAGCGACTATCTCCTTAGTTTGCTAACAAACTGTCGAAGCACCAACTTGGTCGCATTTACCCATTTAAATTCATATTTATGAGTAGCTAATATCTGATACTAAATTTTTCCTTCGTTGTTAAGTTCATAATGCAGGGATCCCGTGTGAGAAGAGCCTAACTCCATTTTTTTAATTTCCCGTATTCAACTCCTGTCACATGAATGACAGGAAATACACTAATTGTCGATAAAAATAAAATATCTTATTAATGATTGCTTACCTAATTTCATGTTAATCCATCTTGCTCTTAATTAAAAGAATGTTTAGGTTGATATTGAGATTTACAAAGTTGAATCCCAGGAAACTAACACTTTGGACAGATTTATATGAAATTGACTTGGTCGGCCAAAACTTTTTACGACAAGAAATCTGACGTGTATTACACAGGGGTCCTTCCTCCTATTCGATAATATTGTTGATAAAAATATGCAAATTGTTAAAACCATGCACGACTCTCCAAACGAAACATTGATGTTTAGTCCCGTTGTACTACGTAGAAAGATAGGACCGCAAGGATGGATTCATGGTAATATCTTTAACACCGATATGAAACGAAGTACCCACTCGTTTCTGCTTAATGAACAAAACACACCTTGGAATTGACTCCTAACATATTATCATCTAACTACTACTAAATCAAATTGACAGTAACCTCCGTCGCGATCCGCAGCGGTGGGTTTTAGAATGTGAACGTTGGTGAATAGTGAATCGTTCTCAATAGATCTGGTTCTGCAACAACCATTAAGAGTTCTTAAAAGTCCTATGGATCACCAATTTTTTTGTACATCTTAAGTTAGTTTTGGGGGACAAAATTTTAATTGGATGAATAATTTATTTGCATATTTTTGCTAATTAAGTTAATTGGATCAAGTTAAGTATATATATATATATATATTAACATGCTGTGAAATAACCATTTTGGTGTGAGAATCGATTAATATTTCCCCCAAAAAAATAGCTAAATTAATGTTTCCTTTAAACCGAATTGCTTTATTGAAAGCCTTCGCACATATCGCTAACGGTCTGCTTCTTAATGTATGCAAACCGAATTGGTCACAAGTCTATTACGTTCAAAGCTAATTGGTTCCCATTTTGTCATCCCTGATGGTATATTATAAAATTGTTGATCTTAATAAAAAGGTTTGCGCTTTTGTCCTTGCTCCTCTTAATGAATTTTTTTATCGAGGTTGACTTAATCCAGGTATCGAGGTTGACTTAAAATGTTCCCTTTTCTGCGATAGATATTGATTTATCCGTGAGTTACGATTTTTTTTCATTCATCCACAATCCTTTCAATCGTTTAATATTTCGTATGAAGTCAAATTTGTTACAGATCAATGTTTAATTTGAATTTTTCCATTTCCACAGGTGAGTCCATCCTTCAGTTTCCTTTTCCGACTGATCTCGACATCTGGAGAGATGAAGTGCCTACGTATGTATCAGAAATCTCTTTCGGCCGTCAAAAAGTGGAACGACGATGAGGGCAACGCCACTGAAGCCAACCAGGCCATTTTGACGTGAGCCATGCGATTCATTTTTTTTTGTTTCTCCACTTGATTAACCCAATTCCAGGTTTTCGGAAGAGCCGAAGGTTACTGGCTCAGAGACTCAAGGGCGGGCGCTTCTTAATCCACGCTCTTTGGTGACTTTCTTCAACCAGGAGTGGCGGAGAGACTAATGAATCCAATTTAATTGGCATGATTCCTAGGTCAGGAGTGTATCTTCTAATGTCCAAAACCCCATCGTATATTTGTGAATGATCGCATTCATGAAATCTTACATGCAGTGACTATTATGCATGTGGATGCTGTTGCTGTATCATTTTCTTTGACGAATCGGCGGGAATAAGTTCCGTTAAGCGTTTAATGAGGCCTGTATTTATCTCTCAGTTTTGTGGATCTCTCTTTCTTAGTTAAATCCATATGATACCGTAGAGCTAGGGGTTCTTAGAGAGCAACATTCGTCCAAAGTCATTGGATATTCTGACGTAGGAAATTCTTCAAGACTCTAGTTTAGTCGTCTCTCCCAGAGTTTGGAGACGACTATGAATACGGGCCAATGAGGACCTCATTGCGAGTACGAATATTTCAACATGGTCGTAGTTAATTATCAATCATGAGATTGGTTTGCTATCCGTTCCATTCTCTTCTCAGCGTGCCACGCTAAGTGCCTCCTGAATTCACATCTTTCGCCATCTACCTGAGTCATTTCATTAATGGTCTCTTTTCATTCATGCGGATTGTTACGTCTATTGATACCTTCAAGTTGGCCAATATGCCTTGTGGTATGTTCTGAAAAGATTTTATTTTCTTCCTCACAGTGTTTGCAACAGACGTCTTATTTTCCCCCTTACCTCCTCGGGGCTTCTTTCTTTGGCGATTCGCCCCGCCCAGTCGACCATCGTCATTCTTTTGTCATGCACCGTGGCCATTGCATACGATCTCCTATTCATCTTCTCCTAGTCTTCATTTCTCTGCTAATGGCAGTATCAATACCTCATCTCTAATGTGGAAAACTATGCTCTCCGAAAGCATTTATCATGAAGCTCTCTTTGTTCCCATGCATGATTTGCTAACTGTTGGAGTACTTATCGTATACGAAATGTCTATTTTGCTAAAGTAATACTGTTTACCTGTCTCTGCTTCTCCCAGCTCTACTGACCTACAAAACTGAAAGTTTATTAAATACGGGGCCCGCATTTTATCACTCCCAGTTGTTTTTATGAAGTCCGAAATTGGTTATTACCTTGTTATAGGAGAGTCGTAATTTGGTTCGCGTATGTTATCTCGTCCCAACTAAATACTTTCTCCAAACCTTGCAAGGCATAAAAGTTGACTTCTTTTTTTTAATTCTCTTTTCTTTGAGATGTCTAATGGCCAGAAAAGTTTCTCCAGCGTCAGTTTGGCTTAAAGGGAGAGTGGCTTTCCTCTAGGAAATTTTCTGCTTTTCGTTAAATCCCGAAAATAAGTCTTTTCCTGTATTTTAAATGCTTGAAAAATTTGAAAGTAGGATTTTTTTTCATAAATAGTATTTCCTAGACTTCGTAGAATTATTTTCGTATGGTAAATAAGTTTCATATGTCTTCTATTTCTCCTCGTGGTTGAAAAATTGCGCGTGAACTTGCACAGGCTGCATTTACTTTTGAGGTTCATGCTATAATTGTTATAAATGGGAGATAGGTTCAAAACAATCATTATTTTAATCTTGCTTTCATCCAATGAAGCAATTAGTACAAAATATATTCATTTCCATCTGGATCTATTTCGCGGCGCCCTTTGTTCTGGATTTAGCTCAAAACAGGCTTATATTTGGTCCTTGACCGATTCGGAAGTAGTTTATCGACTATTTTTGCAAAACGTCGCGATCTTGGACTGACTCCTACTCTCAAGAGTATGTAAGAGATTGATTTCCTTGGTGATATTTATAGCGTTTACTTATTTTTATCGTTTTTTTTCATCAAAGGGAATAAGGGACGTTCATTATCTTTTCATTTGGCAGCGCCCAAGCTATTTTTTGACTACATAATGCGATTTTAAACTCTGCCTGTCGTCAGATAACTTATGCACTAAATCTATAGAAGGTCACATTCATGATACGCACCAAAGAGTGCGTTTTGAAATTTATCCCAGAGATACCGAATTGCTGTTAATTATGGCCTAAGTACATTTGGGAGAGTCGAGAACATGACGATGATATGTCTGAAGGAGCTGTTTTAATTTAATTCGTTACTAATTTCTATGTCCACTTCAAATGTTTTTTTCCTTCCTTGTGTCGTTTATAAAACGGATTATTATTTTCCCTCTCCACAATATTTAATGGTGCAATTGGACCTAACCATAAAACTTCAGGAAGTCATTCAAAGCGTGGTGCAGAGAGTAAAAAACACGTTGCCATTGTCGCAGATTTCATACAGGCTATTTGTCCTTGTGAATGCCTGCAGATTGACCTGAGTATATTTTATCCATTTTAAATATCTGAAACTTAAATCCACCGCACTAAATGAATATCATTACGTGATTTACGAACTTAACCATGTGTTTTATCAGAGTAACACTGATTTTAGTCCTTTAATTTATAGTCTAATTTATAATATTTTTGGACCTCTGAAAAAAAACCGTTTCTTAGAGAGTAGTCCATCATTATGACTTACTATAATATTTGCGTCTTAAAAATATTTCTCGGGCTGATTCCAAAAAAAAAACATTTAAATTAATGCCAGGGTCAATTTGTGAAGCTAAATAATAATAAAGAGTCGTGGAATTTGCAATGTATGCTATTTTATGACCATAATTTCTCTGTTCGCTGCAATGAAATTAACTGGCGTGAAGCGTGGGCCATCATCACCACTTTCCTGTATTCATAAAGTAATAAAACAGTCACATAATTCCATTCGTAGCATACAGTCTGTACTCGTTTCCCTAACAAGTTACCCGTTTTCATTCGAGCGGAGATAATTCGTTGGTTTGCTTTCTGTTTAGCGGCAAAAAATGCAATCCATTCGTAAGGCGAGCATGTGAATACGAAAAATTCGTAACCTAGGGTAAAAAACTTGGTGAAATTCCAATTTTAATTTAGAAAAAAACAGTTGAATGTCGAATTCTTGATGGGGCGCCTATTGATGTTACGTGTATCTTGTTATCCTTTGGTGAGATTTACCTCCGAGGAGCAATGATTATGCCAATGGTTTCCGTTAGCAGATCCTAAGTTAAAACTATAAACGGTTTTCCTGAAAAGTATAGTGTTTATTTAAACTGTTAAACAAATGTATGTAAACAACAGTTCTTAAATTTACTATTTTCAAGTGGGAAAATATATAATAAAAAATCTACAAAATAAACCTCAAATATGTTTAATTAATGTAACTATCACTGCTAGGATGCTCTGTAAGTTTGCTGTTCCTGTCCTATTTGCATATTTATATCATATTTATTATATATATTCCACATCGCTTACACCCTCAAAGTAATCCTGAAAATGAGAAGGCTTTTTAATTAAATCGGGACAACAGCAGAGGACAGCGACTCCATATAGGGTACGGATTCCCTAACGACCAAATATTTTTCATCCAATTTTATATTAAATAAAAACTTAGTGTAAAATAACTTATCTTATAATAAAAAGTGCACGTTTTCTATGTAGATCCAACGGATTCCCCTCCCCAAGGCACTACATTTTTTTATGGAATTCATAATTTTGCTAGATCAACTGTGAACATGACATGCAATTGCCTCCGAGTTAATTTATCGCAGTCTTAGAACACGGTCAGGCGATGAAGGTTGCATGCTCTGTCGTAGCCTACTCTCAAAATCTCAATAACTCACCGAAATTACCCCATTGTTCTAAAAGCTTTCAGTGTGCGTGCAAATTTTAAAAGTCTAATCGGTGCCCTTCACGCGTAAAAAAACATTTGACTCAATTTTATTTCAGCTAATTGTTTTTCTCGATCTTGATAATAGCTTTCCCGATCGATAAATGGAAATTAGTCCGCTTTTTATTTATAGATATACACGTGCTGAATTAACATTGGCAGTCATTTTCTCTGCGGACATTTTTCTATGGACCATGGACTATCCGCATTAATTAGTGTTGTTAAGCAGCCAGCATTACGAAACAAATGCACTTTTTTCGAACCAAAAGCGCCTCGGCCCTTTTCTTTCTGATAAAGCTTTAGTTAATGTAGTGTGTTCGCACGTATGAAGTCAAGGACAGTCGGTTTTGTAAGCACAGCGGTAACATTTACTCTTTGGTGTGGAGTGTGCGTTGGCTTCGTGGCACGTGACCTTTATGCAAAGATTTATTTAGTAGATTGCGGAGAGATATCAATAAAATGTCAGTAATTTTGTGTGGTAATAAGCTGATGTGAGCAAAAATAAATTCCGACATTAAATATATGTATCGAATGGAAAGCCTACGCCTACGCTAGGCCAAGGCGTTTGTCGGCTCGGTAATTGGCATATCCAACTGGTAAAATCATGAAGCACACTCACCAGTAATCTGTGGTAACCATTGACCTCAAATTTCGTACTTATGATTGATATTTAACTATATGTTATCCAAGAAGTATTGATGGGACAAGCATTAACCTCTTCTTGATGTGAAGTGATGCTGATATTAGAGTATGATTTAAAATATGTATATTATAAGTCAATTTGATTTTTTAATTACCATATTGAATTCAGTATGCATCATTTTTTCATCAGTATTAATCGTTTATTAAATTTATGAAAAATTGCATGGGTTAAGAAAAATAATGAAAATTAAAATGTCAAAATTATCTTTTGATTCAAGCATATGCTTCAAATTCTTACTCATTAACGCTAAAAATAGGTCTCAAATAGTTTCGTTTGTTGGCTAGTTTATTTTGATATAAGATGTTTTAGCCGCGAGTATCATTCCAATAGCTCTGACGATATTTTATAGTGTAAACATTATAATTTTTCCTAGAATTAATTATTAAGGGAAAATAGATTTGGAATAGCAATTTAAGAATATTGTGAAGATTTTTAACAGCACTATTTCAACACCCTTTTGATAAAGTTAAAATGAATTAAAAAATATAGTCATACGCTAGCAATATGCGTCTTACTTTCAGTTTATCTTCACCCAGCAAATATTATTAATGAGCCCATTTTCCTGTAAATTGTTTCGTGAACTTTTCCGAAATGTTTTAGACCGTTTTTATTTTGCCTGTGATTTGTTTGAATTGTAATTTTAATATTTGTTCAACTAACTTTGCTTCATAAATGAAAGGAAATGAAAACTCCTATCACCGTAATAAGTTAGCACCACTTGTCCCTCAATGAAAACAAAATATTTGTTTGACTGGTGCTAACTTATTACGGCTATAGGATTTTTCATTTTATTTTATTAATTTACGAGGCCGTAGAGCTCAATTTCCTTTTGCTTGATCTCATGGCTGAATTGTTCTTTAAATCGCATGAAAGCAGAAGATATTTCTCTTGAATCTGCCAAGGAGAGAATAAAAGTTATTTATCTCTCACAATGATTAATTTGCACTCCATTATTCATAGTCAATTTTTTGTTATTTTTACTTATTTTTAATTCGAATTTAACGCAATTTTTATTCCGGTATTTACTGTAATTTTTTCGATTTTTCTCTCCAAAAACTTGTTTCAACTCAATATTTATTTGCGCCTGCTTGACTAGATATAAGATTCGGTAGCTTTATATTAAATTTTATATGCTCCCGATAAGGTGGCATAACATTCTTCACTATGTCAACTGTTGCAAGCGTTCATCTCACTGAATCCAATAGAGGTGAAATTCGCTCGTTTATTGCGTTTTGGAGGGGCCGTCCGTCTTCTGGTACTTGACGTTCTCCAAGGAGTCCTCTCGCAAACATTTCGAGCGAGCGGCCCGCGCCCCATCTCTCTCAAGGCTTGTCTCTCATTGACTCCGTTAGGTCTCCTCCCGCCCCACCCCCCTCGATAAGCAGTCGTCCACTCGGTGTCCACCCTCTATAATTTCAATCTTTTTACGATCCGGGTTTCATGAATTGCGGATGGAGGTGGGATTGCGCGCATGCTCGCCCCCAAAACCATCTCAGGAGTAAAAAAACAAGCCGCGGGGAGGGCGCAAGTGGACGGCAGTGAGGAGTGCAATGAAATAGACATGTGTAGCGATCAGCAGGGTTTCCCAACCGGAACCCGCTTGGCGTGATCTTTGAGAATTTCAATATAGCAACTCGAGGATTACCGTAAATCGGTTCGCGTTTGATGTAGGCGTAAGATAATTAACGCTGCGTGAGCAGTGGTAATGCATCATTGAAAGATCGACGACTTCATCAATAAGCAGGACTCGATCCGAAGGCATTCAAAGAGATTTCCCCCCTTGTGATACCTTGTTTCGTCTCTTTACTCACCCTAACTACTTGTTTTAAGTTATCTATAAATTATTTAGGTGCTTTTTGGTCTGTCTTTTCAAAGATTAAAATATCTGATCGGGGATGAAAATCAGAGAACTCATTTGTTGACAGTTGAGTGCTACGTACAAATCCGAGCAATACGCTAGGGGGCGATCTCAGCTAAATTGAGGAAATTTACTTCCCCGGATACTTTCCCTAAATTCGGATCCTCATCTGAGAAGGCATAAGTGATTCAGCGGAACAAGTTGACTACAATATCTTAATATGGTGATTGAACGCTCATCCTGGCTTTGTATGAAGGTCAACTTTGCGGAAAACGGCAATGATGTTATGAAAGATGTTTTTAACTGTATACTTATATTAATATTGATTTTTCATTTAACTTTTTCGGCCGTCATCGTGGGTAGTCTTACAATGTAAAATTGCTTGAAACTTCCCGTGGTATATGTTTTAAGAAAATTCGAGCACTTAATTCATAAGAATGGAAAAGAAATCGTCGTATACGGGGTAAGTAGTACTGGAAGATTTTAGTTGAGAATAAGTTAATTCGATGGAATATTTCGTATTATTTCCTCAGTGCATCGCTCAAATCAGCTCCGATGGCGTCCACGTAAGAATCGTTGAGGAATGATGATTTTCTGTTACGCGATAGACACGAACGCCTTTGATGTGTGTGATGTACACTTACATAACAAACGGGAACCTTTTATTCGAGAGCAGTTCACGGCAAGGAGTTTCCCTCTTCTCTTTTTCACAGCAGTCTTTCTTCACTCCCTTCTTGATGGCCAATTGCCTCAGCTACCAGCAAAGCACTTAAACAATGAGTGCGCGCAACGAAAGCAAACCGTGGTCCAGATCTCTGTGGAAAACCGATGATCTCCGGCGAGAAGAAGTGGCAGTTCGCATGCTCTAAAGGCCAGCACGGGTGTTTACTACCTCGTGGGGAGAGGGTCGAACGGGGTTGGGGGTAATGAGCTCGGGAAGTGTGAATGCTTTTGGATTCTCGAGACGGGTGGGCTCTCGTAACGCTTTCAGTGGGCAACTCGGCGATGAAGCGTCCGGAAATGATATGATCGGTAGGCAATACATCGCACAGGGGCTGATGGTGATGGAAAGGAATGGCAGATTCTGTATACGTGTGGAGAAGGAGGCAGAAAGTTCGAGAGAGAGAAGACGGGAAAACGAGGAGAATATGAGAGAGAGAGGGAAGGAAGAGGAATATCGGGTTCGGTCGGGAGTGGTTTTAGCGGAAAGATGGCGTGGCTCAGATCGCTGACTGTGGTGTTGCCAAATCTCCGCCTCTCGAAGAGATGGAAATTCCAACGCACGTCTGTTGAAGCACAAATGCCCTTTTTCGGCCGCGGATCGCTCATTCCGTGATTCCAGGTATTGATCTCGTCTCGGCTCTCGTCTCGGCTCCTTTCACGAAGACTTCGTTGCAGTTCATCACCACTTTCGATGCTCACAAAAGGAATTGGGAAACTGCCGAATGCCCATCCTTCCCTGTCAACCTGTGTCTTCTTAATATTATCCGAATACTAAATGTCTATTGACGGTTTTCGAAGTATAAGGCATTCCCCATGAAACATTTTTGCAGTCATATTTGTCACTCTTCTTTAAACAGAATTGATAAACTAGCACGTAATTAAGGTCAAATTACTTTATTAATAGGAATAAACTTAAGCCTATCTGTCATTTGATTGAACTGAATAATTGAATGTAGTGATAATTTTATGAAATATGTTTTTAGTCCTCTCTGGGACATCACCATGCATGCATGTATTTAGGGTCGCATACTAATTTGATGCCTCTTAATGGCAAAGGGAAAATTGGTTACTTTGCTTACATTTAAGATTAAGAGTAACGATTTAGTCTAGGAGATAATATTCAGTTTTTAGCAAAGTTTACTTATTTTCTTTAAAGACATAAACTACAGTTTGGCACAAGTGGCAGATTTAAAAGGTGGCAGAATGATGCATACGTATACTGATGTTCGAAATCTAGGGGATATCATTGCAAAAATTGCTTCAAGTCAATAAAATTGATTTCATTTACACGATCTATATAATGAAGCAGATAGTTGTGTTTCATGTGGATCGCGAAAATTTAAAATTAGCATTGGCCTGATTTCCCACCCGAGTGGATCCCGGAATTATGAAAAGGAGAAATTTACTTTTGGAATATAACTTTGTAATATCATGTAAATATCAGGATTACGATGAATTTAACCTTTGAAAATACGAACTGAAATGGGATCGAGGTTTATATGCGAGTTTAATAGTACGATAGCTATTAGTATATTTATGTTGCAATTGTCTTTTAATTTGCTCATCAGTTTTTATCAGAAACAAAATAAAACGAACAAAAAAGTTATTTTGGTGGTTGCAGTTCAAGTAACAAGTTAGTAGGTTTGAATTTTATAATGACGTAAATGCAGCTGTGACTTGAAAATCGTTGTGCAGTCACTCTTCTTATATTAATTTACAATAATGGAACTGGTACAATTGATTGGTTTAGCAAGCCTTTGTTGCCATCTAAAATCAGTTCATTACTTATAATCAGAATTAATTGTATTATCTGCTGTTATTATTACCGATATATGGCTGGGATATTTACCCTTTTTTCGCCATCCATCAATTCGCTATTCCTCAACGCGAAAGAATGTTTTAACGACACATCTACATAAAAACTCGCTAATGAAAAACATACGCATATAAATAAGGTCATTTCTGCGTTGAATACATGTAAAATCTCGGTCACATTATAATTGTTCCAGGAAATCTTCCAGGTTTAACCAGTCTCAAGACCGATTAAGTGCCCATGGTTTCTAAGCACTATAGGGAACAAGAGTATTTCTTAAAATGGCTATTCAGCAGATTTACATGAATCCGGTAAAAATTCTATTTCTACAAATTCCTACCGTACTCTTCTGCACGGTCGAACGTGTGATGAGTTTGAACTCCTCGCAACGATGCGTTTTCGTACTGCATTCAACGCAACGTCTCGAATACGTTCTTAACTTGTTCACGCGACACAGATAGGTGGAATGCATTGTGGGTGAATTTTTCAATACGGAGACGTGCTTAAGAAGTTTGGAAAAGTTCTAAATTGGAGGAATATTCACTTTAATCTATAACTTTACCGACTGGACCCGATTTATCTGTTCGTGATGCCATGATCGCCGGGAACATTTCTGTAGGCCTCCCTTTATCCCTTATGAAAAACCGGCTAGTCCGTGATAGTGACTTCTCGGGTTAATTGTAGCATGAAGTTTGGCCTTATTTGAGCTATCGTACCCACATTTTTCACAACCATAGCACCATATTTGCATGTCTAACTCAAGTGACTCAAGGGTGTTTGGCATGTAAGTGGAGCAAATCGATGACTACACGTTTTTCTTGTACAGTGCACGACGCCATGTACTGCAAACGCTTCTCACTCTAGTGGCAGCTATTTGAACTCGTGAACAATACACTGCTGCCACCTATGCTTTGAATACATACAACATCCCCGCATAGTGTAAGCTCAACCTCATCTTTCTATCCACCGCTATTCCCGAGAAAAATATTTTATGACCTTAGAACTTGACGCACCTCGTAATCCCATCTCATTTCAACACAACCTTACGGTACTTCGACTGTGACTCCACCATTATTGAAGAGTTCTTATTGTCTTTGATTTTTGAGCCATTCTATTGTACAGAATATTAAGGTAAATTAACGGTAGCGTTAATGGATTGGCACCCAAGTTATCCTCCTCTGTATGGAGGTGAGAATTATACCCGGGTGGGTGGCATTGAATTGTTTGTGAAAGTCTCTTGCAATAGGCACATGAGATGGTTTTGAACGACATCCACTTAACTGGTCTCGCACGTTAAGCGTTTAGAAACGAAACCTTGAGTTGCCCAATAGCAATGACTTCGATCGATCTTCAGCACAGTCCTCCCCATGAGCAAGCTAATAATGGAACGCACCTGAAGGTATCAGCTTATGGGGAAATTTGTGAATTGAACTGACGGTCAATAACGTCTGTTCAATTAACATCTTAAGTATTGTTTTATCTTTAAGCATATTCACCTCAAGTCTTGTTCTCATGTCGATTTCTTATTTTGCAAAATTTGATAGCGACGCGAAGTATTTTACTGGTCCTGCTGATTCAATAGGCGAGAATGGTTACGTGGAAAGTTGGAAGACACCGTGTAGTGGAGGTACTCGTCGGAATTACGCGTTCAAAGGGGTTTGGGTTGGTGCGGTGGCTGGTCTACTGGCTTACCACCCCGAGAGGCCTGGTTCGATTTCTGGTGGTAGGAGAAGTTTTCATAGGTATCCCGATTCCTACTTCGATACTACGTGGTGTGGATTACGACGTCTGTCGGATTGTAAGTTGAATTGTACCTCTTCGTGTCTTTTTTAAGAGTTGCTGGAACCGGGTTTCTATCCATCATTCCTCTGTTCCCTGACTACCCAACCTACTGCAAAATCACTCACCTATCCGTCATGGTGCAAATGACCTCACATGTTGGTCGCCTACCCTCATAACTGCTACTACTTTCACGTTAAACGTAAGGTTATTAAATAACGTGAACAACTACTCCTTTTAATTCGAGAGATAAGTAATCCCCCTTGAAAGAGGAAAGATTGTTAAGGTCTCTCCTTTGGAAGACTTCGGATGCGAGCAAATTGCGTTATTACCACCAAATCAAAACGTCTCCACAAGTTGTCATGCAGACACGAAAAAAAATAAATTTGTCCCCGAATCCGCTCGACCCACTGGCCATTTCGTCGATCGCATTTTACTCTCTCTCCAGAGTATATTCTCAACTATCATTTATCGCAGGTTTCCCACTTGGGTGAGGCGTGAAAGGGAAGTCAACCGACCGCTCAGGGCTAAATCCTCTCTTTCACGCTCTCCGGTGATGCTCCCGTGACGAAAGCGCTCCGATGGAACTAGTTTCCAGCGTGGAAGACTCGTGATGGGACGACAACGCGGGTGGTGTTGGTGGTTGGGGGGAGAAGAGATGGGGATGAATCTGACGCAAGATAAGAGCTTGGGTGAGTCGGGTCGTGTTCGAACGGAGCACTTAGGATGGGTGAATGCAGGGGGGTTGGGGGTTTGTGTACGTGGGAAGCATCGGGGATGGATCCTCCCTTGCCCCTTGTATCGGGGTGAGGATGCTCACCGTAGAGGAACATCGATCTCTTCTTGTTTCCGCCGCGACCTTTCTCCCACGGCGGAGAGCACTAGGGGGTGAGATAGGTGGTGTGTTTTCTACCCAAAGGGCAATGTCGGATCAGCTTCGACTCAGCGCCCGATCGACAGCCAGAGCGTGGTTGAACGAAGACCGATTCTGGACAAATTGGCCTTCTTCGAGATCTTCGAGGGTGATGAAATAGGGAAGTGGAGGTGTGCTTTTTGATATTTGTGCTGATGCATTCATTCATAATTCAAGCGGTCTGGATTGGATCTCTGCGAGCTGCTTTCGAATCGATCATTTATTCTAACATTAACTGATTCTTATGAGAATGATTTTTGATGGCATGTTAATCGTTTCCGTTCGACTCATTTTCCTGCCAATAATTTACCACCTCTTCATACGATTTCAAATTAAATAGTCACTTCGCAATTTATTAGGACTATCATTTATTTGCATGGAAATCGGGTAATGCAAAAAAGAAGAACATTCTTACATACAATTGTGGTTGAGGTAGGGAATCAGAATGTTCCCGACTTCTATTCAAAGGATACATATGTGAATCCCTTTGACACCCCATAGGCCTTTCCACGATGCATGGCTGGGGATTGTAGCAAAAGTGAAAAGGGATACGGAATTGTAAAGTAATCTAAGGAACTGCATTCGGTACGGGAAACCTTAGATTGAAGCTGCCTTGTTTGTTCAAAATTTACAAAATCAGCCGGTGGATGTATTTTAGTGCCTTTGTATTCGTGATTCAATCGGCATATTTTAATTTTGCACTAATTCATCGATCGAAAATCACAAATAAACTCTTTTGTTCTTGAATCCTTAAATGATTTATTTCAAGCTGGCCATGTGTAAATCTTTCCTGTGAGGACCACCGACCCGGGCCTGCAAGCAGGTTCCTTTTGACAAACCTTGTCGAAGACTTAAGATGACGTCTCAGTTTTGATCTAAGTGAATAATTTACACGTATCGAGACTTGACTGAAGTTTATGAACATAAAATAAACGTTACCCGTCGTTGAAATCGCTTTTACCAATATGAAGTATAACCAAATGCAATGTTATCATCTTTTTGTCAAATTTACGTAGTATTGTGGGGCTCCATGCAATTTTTCATCTTAGTCACCCCGAGATAGTTAATAGAATAAATCAAAGTCATTGCTTGTTAACAGAGCTGAGTTTATGCGCTAAATATCTCCATTGAATGTATCTAGAAAGTTTTCATTAGTGTATTTATTTTCTCGATTCACAGTGCTATTCATCACACTTTCCAGACATTCACAAGCATAGTTCGTAACATTTTTCATACTGACCGTGTTGGTCTCCTGAGATACACATCTGCCTACCATAATCTCCGAAATGGCGAATTTATCTATGACCACAGTGTAAATATGCCTTAAAAGATTATTTTCCTTTTGCTTGTACTTAGTTATATTGTTAAGAGAGGAAAAGAGTGTGCTCAAACTCTTCAATATTCAATATCTCCATATTCGAACTGTTGCCTGACACACCGATATGTTATGGCGTGTGAGCTTGTATAGTTACCTCAAAGTTCCATGTTACTTCAAAGGTATAAAAACCTTTGAAGTAAGTTCGGTCTCGCATTGGTAATTCCTTTTTGAAATTATATCCACCCAATTTCTGTGCCCATAAACTAGATGTAATCCATCTGATTACTGAGGTTTTGCTTGAGTTCTCGCTCTGCAAGCTTTATGAATATCAATTGACTCAGAGAGATACCGCGTGTACTTACATATGTAATTTATGTACTTAAACGTCTTCATTGCGAGTAGAAAATGATGTTTAAGTATTTTTCTCTTTCGGCAGCCATCAATGCCTTTATTTTTTACGTTTCACCATCATTTCGAAATGAAAATCCAAGCCATCTCCTATACTTTAGAGGTCATTTCTCTTTACGCGACACTATTATGGCCTAAGGAGCAGAGAAAAAAGTTGGAAATTTTCCGTGAGTGAACTAAATTAAATTTAACTCTGATTGACATTTGTTCAAAGACACTGCCTACAGCATTGAAATATTTCTTAGCAAAATCCCCCATGAAAAGTGGCTTTTTTCTTAAAATAGTTTGGTCCTTTCCTGAAACTCAGGAGTATTGTGGAGGAATGGATTACACTGGCCTCCCTAGTCGAGATCCCTATCGTTCAAACTTTCCAAACCTCAAAACGGGGAGTTGGCGGGCAACTGAAGATAACTCAGAGTTCATTCACTGAACGTTCTGTGTACCGGAAGCCCGTTCTAAAACAGTCTTTTATCACTCGTGTTTGCTGACGTAACTTAGTTTTGTGCTTTTGTTCTGGCTTCACTTCTGGAACTGATTAAAAGCTTTCATGCCATTCAAAAGCCAAATGCGGCCTTAAAACCATTGAAAACAATGGAATCCACCCAGTATAACGAAGATCTCTGGTTTCAGCTGCAATTTAATGGACATGAATGGCTAACGGTTTAGTTTTACCGTTAAATTATTGTCTTTTCAACCTTATTTATTTCCGAAATGTTTTCCTTGAGGCAACCCTGAAATAATTTTTTTTCAGCAAAGAGATAATGAGAGAAAGATTTTGTTTATTTTATCGAGAGTGATTCCTTCCTTGGCTATTGGAAGAAGGTAAACTACTCCAATATTTACTTTGAAATATTTCTGATATTTTTCTTGAATAATTTAAAGACAGCTTACAAACTAAAACAGCAGTTAATTAGATACCCGGTGCAGTGCAAACAGGGATGAATTCTTTTGATGATAAAATAGAATGATTTCTTCTCATGTTCTCGGTCATGCATAATTAGAAACAGCCCTTGCACTTTTAAGGTATGCTTAAAGGATGGAATATTTTCCCCTCGGTCTGTTGACATTACTGTAAATGGATGTCTACCTATCGAGATAGGTTCTGAATGGACGCACAGTATAAGTACCACAAATATTCTAGCCTTGTCTTAGAAAACACAACCTGACACCCTGCATTACAATAACGCTTCTTCAGTCCCGCATACTTTTTTACCTGCCTATCCTATTCCTCCCCCTACCTCTCCTGCTATATGTTTCCCCCTCTTTCACGGTCTCCAGCATCTATCACCCATCAAAATGCTCATCATCCACCTTTCCTCTCTCATTTGTATTTCTCCCGACAATTCCCTTCTCTTCCCCACCATGCCTAGTACATCTTCGTTTGTCTCGCCTTCCGCGCATTTCACTTTGCCTGTCCTTCTCCAATCCCACATTTTAAAAGATCCCAATTTACGTCCGTTTATATGGTGCGGATATATTTTAAATAGGCGACACGAGACGGTGGTGTAAAGCGTGTCCGTTTGGAAATCCGAGTGCGACGGAATGATTAGCTGAAGACGGAGCACGGGAAATATTGTATTACATGTGTTCTGGTAGGTTATCTGTGCATAGCACTCGGAATAACTTTGGTACACGTGTCTAGGAAGCAGTTCAATTTGATGTTACTAGCAGCCTGCTGGAGAGATTGAAGTCGACCTCACAAATTAATTGATTCTCCATTGAGGGTCATGTCAAATTTTGCCCATTAGCGTTAGTGGTGGAAAATAATTTTTTTATTTTTGGACACGGTCAATGACTCCATGAGAAATGTAGAAGAAAAGTAAACGTGAAAATTTTCCAGCGTAAGAGTATAACAATGATGCGTAGGTAATTTGTTCATTTTTGTAAATAGTCGTAGACATTCAAATGAAGCCTACAGCTATTTAAATTTCACCTCGGCGGATTTCGACGTCGAAACTATGATTCCTATTAATTAACACTCTCAAACAAATTTCAAATATCCGCGCACCTATTTGACGCTAAATTGACAGGTAATCCCTCCTTTAGAGTTTTGCGTGAAAATCCTTTCGAAAACCGATAATTTGCATGATATAATCCCAATTTATATACTTTCACGCAACATGTGGGTTAGCGCATAAAGTAAAACTGTGAGAGTTCATCGGGCTCTGCAGCACAATTGGTAAAATTCGTTGCTTCTGGCGTGATCGGTTGCCTAACGTTCAGTTCACGATCTCTACGAGGTTCCATAACGTGGCCTCTGGGGCCCTATTTGTCCAAATGCCTCGTCATCCGACCGCATTAGGTATCTGATAATCATCCTTCTGCAATGTTGGAAGATGCCTCAGGGTCTGAAAGGAAAATCGGTTTCTCTCTCCAATTTGGGAACCAATTTTGGGCAAAACTTTCTACTGATAAGCGGGAAAGAGGCTGTTTGGCCGCAAAGATTTGAAATTCATTTGAAAAATACATAGTAATTTTTCATAGAGAGTTGATAGCAATAGTTTCATGATAAATGTCAAAGTACACTGCTCATTTAAAGGATTTAAATCTTATTGAAAATAATTTGATAATATCAGAGCATTACTGTATTTAGCGGAGAAAATGTTCGTCGATTCTCAATTAGACAGTTATTTATTTTATATTTAGTCTAACGTTTGATGATTGGAATCAAATATTTTGGTTTCACGGTTAATTATCCAGTTTGATTGATCAATGAGACGAATGAATGATATCCAGTGTGCCTCATATATTTGTTAATTTTATCTTTCACGTAAATGTAATAATTAGGTACAATATTGGTACATATTTAACTATTGGTGTACAACTATAAAAGAACAATAAAAGTAGTTAATTCTAAATTTTTCAAATACATGCAGCACATATTTTTAATACCTGTACCATGCTGTTACGCCATCAGTCACTGTAGAATGTGTTAGCTTTCCTCTTTTATAGGTTAGATTTAATAGCATCATCTACAGAATAGTTTTTTACGAAACTTGCAGTAGGTATCATTAGAGGATCATACCGAATTATTTCTGATTTTATACAAAATAAAATTCTCCACTTTTTCATTATTATCATGGTGTTTACGTGAGATCAGTCGGAGGAGAATTTCTGAAAGAAGAAAACATTTCTCACCGAACTCTCGAAGGAAATGAAATCAGGAATTGCCAGCTACTGCGTAGGGTACCTACAGAAATGTGTCCCCCAGCGATGTGGAAAATTAGAAAACCAGACCAAAGTTTCCGATGCATGCAGCAGTGAAAACGGCTATTATAAGCCTAATGACCTGAATGGAAAATGGTGTATGCATCGCACAGACACACGAGTGGAATGAGTGGAAGGACTATCGAACGAAATATAAAAGTGAATAAACGAATGGAGGAGAGATTCTCCATTGCCTGTAGGGATATCGAAAATATTCTTAATTGGGCGTGATCGTAACCCCCGCATCCATGTCACCTGCTGCGACGTATTTCCCGTACAATCAAATGATCATCTAATTTCAATTAGATCCGTGGAGCAAACCCTCCATTCTTCTCTATTCAGTGTTATTCCCCTCATCCCCTGATAGCTTCTCTATTTTACGTTCTTCTTAATTTGTCCGAGGTACTTGTCTCTTGGTTTTCCGCGCGGGGTACATGTATTCCCTTCATCTACATGTACATAATACCCCGCAAGCCGCCGCAAGGGCGTGTGTCGGGGGGTGTTAGGTCACCAACCGTAAAAAGGAACAATACCACATGCAAAACAACAACGTGGAAAATTACACCCACAGAAGCGCACACACTCATGCAAAAGTCTCTTCATCGAACACTCATGCAAACACATATACCGCAAACCAACAAAAAACTGCACCCTAGGATGCAGCACGAAAGCCATCCTACAACACGCGAGCCAGGACACAACAAGCAAGAAAGTCATCTTTCCTTCCATTAAGTATGTGTCTGACTAATCCGTTGTGCCTCAAAGTGTGTCCAATCCATAAAAGTTATCTTAGTCGTGGAGGTATCCATTAGGTCCCTTCACCTTCTGCTCTTCTGGTGCTCATCTGATGGAAAATTGAAGGAGGACTGACCTTCATGCGTGTTCATATACGTGTATTAGATTTTGATGGCTGAAGTAACCCGTGATCGCACTGAAGCATTTTGTTCGGGAGGTAAGAGTACTTCTTCGTTTGATGCCCATACAAATTTTATTCGTGCCATGAAAACTTGATTTTTCGGCATGAATTCGATCTAAGAGAAGTGAATCTGCGATTTCAGAGAACTGAAAGAGATGCCGCGACTGCTACTCCCAGTATTGGTAGGGAGAGACTCAATATCTTCCTCTTCGTAGTAGTGGTATTTAGGGGAGGCGACCGACAGCTGGGGTCATTTGCGCCATAGGGGATGGGCAGGAAAGGATGAAGGGTGGAGAGAAACCCGGCGTCGGCATTAGCCTACTCTTTACGAAAGGCACCAAGGGGTCCGCAGCTTAACGTCCCATCCGACGGACAGCGTACTCACTCAAAGTGCCCTCCACAAAGCACCTCCAGTAGGGATCGAAATTCCTCTGAAAAATATTCAACGCCGCCGGGATTTGAACCCGGGCCCTCAGGGTGGGAAGCCAGTAAGTTAGCCTCGCACCATCTCAATCCCCTTCCTCTTCGTTTATGCGTATTTTTCGTTTTTCAGTTTTATTCTTGCCATTTCTCTTGAAATTCTCGTTGCATAAGAGGACGCCACGGAGGCTTGATTGGTTAAAAAGGCACTTGATCGGAAAAAAAGGGGTTCTGGTATTTGGTCCCGGTCAAGGCGAATTACTTTTGCACGGTGAAATTTCTGGATTTTTTCATCCTTGTTCTTGCGACGAGCGTTGCGAATGCGATTGAATTTAAAGTGTCGCAATGTGATGTGATATCACCCACATACTTGTGCATAGCGTTATCGATGAATGGCCCTTTGTTTACACATAAAACCTTCATTTATCCACAGGCCGTTAAGTCATCGATACAAATCGCTTCTTTTACAATTATTCCATTAGATTTGAATCAATTGAAATGTAAATTTGCAATTAATTAAATGATAAGTAAGGAATAGAAACACGTAGAAATACGAACAGCATTAAAATTAATTAAACTTATGTCTATCCTGATGACGTTTTTCAGGGATATAAACGAAAGGGAAAATAATATGATGGGACTTGAGAGAAAGACCAAAGGACGAATCCATAGATCAAGCAGAGAGATCTCGTAGGACGGGAAAGCTATCAGGACGCAGGTGGTTTTATCTTTAAAGAGGAAAGAATGGAGGTGATCTGCCGTCAGCCAATCTTCTGATTTCAGAGCGAATGAAAAATATTTGCAGCGACAACATAGCGGTAGCAAAATCTCGACTGAGAACCCGCCGAGTGCGATGTCTATGTCGAAGAAGGAGCGTCGAAGCACATGCCCTTATGACGACGGCGAAATCTATTTTTGCGCCCACGCACTCTCGGGCAATATACGAAACCGCCGTGCGAGTGCTAAATTTTTGTTTTCCTTTTTGATTGAACCAATCAACTGGAAGAGGAGGCTTTCATCGTGCAAATGGATACTTTGCCAAGTTAAACTGACACTAAAAAACGATGTTTTATTGCGTCAAGTTTACATCCTAGTGCGAATCGCAGTTTCGTACGGCCTTCGAAAAGCACCAATAAAATGGGCAGGATTGTTTGAAAACGGGGTCGACAGCACCCTCAATTGAACCCTGCACAATACGGAGTTTTTTGTAACTCGGTTGAAAGTTTCTAGGTTGTGTACAGAAACCTGTTTGCAGAATAAAGGATGCGTGGGTGAAAGTGACTGTGGTCCTCTCAAAAGACTTCGGTCCCTTACATCCCCCTCTAAGCTTCTCTCCCAAATAACACTTTACTCTCCGCTCGCTGTATTTCAACTCATCCAAACGGCAGGGACTTTAAGCCGACTAATATTAATTTTCAAGTTAAAATTTGAACTGATGACCACAAGGCAAGAGGCATGTAGATTCCATGCGTTATGCTTTATTCGTACACCGCGTTTCTTACAATGTACGCAGTCACTTTCTTGTTATCTACGTCTGAAACACTCCGCAAGCCGCCGCAAGAGCGTGTGACCGCGGGTTTCGGGACACATCCCGTAAAAAAGAACGTACTTAATGCAAAAAAAAATGCTAATTCAATCCCACGCAAATGAATTAATTCATGCAATACTTAAATTGATTTAAACACATGAAAATCCATGTACTAACAACTAATGTACACAAGCACACGAACCTACTAATGTACTACATGTCTGCGCACTGTATAATCTTTTCCTCGTTTGCAATTGGAGTTTTCACTAGGACTTCGACTTTTTACTATTGCGATTCCTGATTTCCCGAGGAAAGAACGCATATTTATATCTATCTGTACTGGAGTCTATCTCCATAATATTATTTTTCTGGTTTAACCTACCTAAATGGTGTGGGGTCATAATAATTCCCCTTGTTCCATAGCCAATATTTTAATATTAGTATTTTTAGTTAAATTCGCGTGTTCTCAGCCTTGCCGAAAGTGTAAATGTATTTTTTTTCTCTTCGAATCTCAAGCGACTCTCAGCATAAACCTGTCGGAGTGCAAGTTGTTGAAATCTGAAATAAATAGTGGTTTGTGTATTTTGCAAAGTGTTTCCTACCTTGTGCAAACACGACACAATTCCACGAAGTGACGCCTGAAAGTATTAAGTTCATTTAGAACTGTTGCTGGGGACAAAAAAGACAGCATTTGTGCAATCCTTCCGTCTCCCTCCGGACCCATCCCTCTTCCCAGCCCGAGGGCCCATCCGTCCGTCTTCTCCTTTCGCAACGAGGTTCCGCGACTGGCCGTGGTCCACTCTCGTCTCCCGCCACGTCTCCCACATCCGCGCTCCTTTCTCCCGCCGCGGTCTCCTCTTACGGCCCGCACTTATAAGCCCACACGCTCTGCGTCCATTCACACAAAGCGAACCGCCACCATCACCGTGGGCCACTCCATCCCAGAATTCAGAAACAGCCGCGCGCCCCCGTTCCGCTTTCCGAGGGAGGAACCTTTATCACGTACCCGCCGTTGCGTTAGCACACCCGCACTCGTCGTTCGCGTTCTCGTTGTCCCATCAGAGGTTGCCGCCGCGTTCCCCCGATCCTTCTACGTCGTCTTTGTGGAAGGACGACGACTGGAATAAGGGGTCCTGAGTCTCCGTGCTGCCCCTGCGGCTCGAGTTCTCCAGTCGGGAAGTCTTAAATATTAGCCACAATAATAAATTAACAAAGCGCATAATTAATACGCTTATTAATAATGTGTTTCGATGAATATTTTTCAGTCACCCCTCTGAGCTAAAGCAATGCATTTAATATTCAGTAACGAATGTGCGATTACCTTTGGAAATTATACTTAGCAGAATCGAAATCAGACTTTTGCTACCTTTTAGAATAATAGAGTTAATGAATTGGAGCTTGATTATATACGTTTGTGCGGTACATTCATCTCTTAATTACGGATTTGGATTTGTTAAAATTTTACCCTTAAAAAGTTTTACAAGTTTGTTTTCGTTGTTTTTTGTTATTCAGTGTACGCACTCTAGGTAGAGAAAAAAATATGAGGTCCATTAGTTTGCTCGTCAAAAATTCCTTTCATTTTTCCGTAAGGTATTCTCCATTATAGATATATCTGCCATGAATTCGATTAATAATTGTAACTCGATGTCAGTACTCTTCAAATTTATATTTTTCCAATGGGGTGTCTCTTCTCTTACATACCATGTAAATCATGCCTTATGGTTCACTAGATGGGCTCTTACAAGTGGTGTTGGGACCCTTAATTATGTGATTGGACAACCATTATGAGTTCATTGTTTTTCATAAATGGAGAAAGGAGTTGGAAGCAAGGTGAGTGAATCACCAATGTTGAAGTTCATAACGTTGGTGACTTGTCGCGATGGCGAATTTCATTTTCGTAAAATAACTCTTGTATCAGTGATGGAGAGTTATTCCTCTTATTTCATTGGTATGGGTTCAGTTCCTGAGAGTTTGTCGGGTGTTAATGGAATCCTTAGTTTCAGAAGTTAGCTAAATTGTCATGTATCTTTACGAACGTATGTGTTTCTTCACTCTCTTCTTGAGTCAGAGCAGGAAGATAGAACATGGGGAGAGCTTTTCACACTTCTCTTGTGAGTCTTTGGAGTGACCCGGAGTGGAGAAGAATGTAGGTCTAACCGTTTTCCTCCTCCCTCTTTCCCTCTCTCTCTCCCTCACTCACTCACTCATATTCCTTTTCACTTTCTCTCTCAAACCACTTCTCATCTCTCCTTCACCCTCTTTCCCCTTAGGTTCACTTCTTTTCCACGTAATCTCGTCGCTACTGCTGTTGCGGACTCTGGGGCATGCTCTCCCGTCCTCTTGGGCACGTGATTGTTCCATTTGAGTGCCGAAGGCGTTCGCTGTCGATGCATGTGCCTCCCCCAACCCAGACGTCAATTAGAGGAACGAGGGGAGGCGGGAGAAGGAGCTTTGTAACCTCTTGGTGTCTGACTACGCGACGCAGATTGCGTATCGTGGGATTGTTGAATTTTCGGCCTTTCGATTCTTGTTTACCCCCATTCGCGTTACCTCATTTTATGAATTCTCAGTTGAAGCGTCGCATTATTGCTCATCCTTAATTATGATACCAATATTTTCGTCATAATTTTCATTTTTCAACAGGTTATCCGTTTCTGTATTTTTAGTCAGACATGAATAACCGCAATGTGCCGACAAAAGTGTTACGTTTTCCTAAGGTAACCGTTTTGATACGAACACTCGTGTAAAATTCAGAAAAAAATAATTGTTAAAAGGACAAACTTGCTCACCTTATAATGAATCAGGAGAAGTTTTACTTCGTTAAACCTTGTCTAAAAATTGATTGGTGGAAACCAAAATTCAGTATACCTTTAACTATTATGTTTGAATCACGGTTGTAGGCTCTTTCTGGAAATAAAGAAAACTAGCTTCTTTTTAGGTATTAACGATTCCCATTATTTTATCCATAGAAAGTGTACAACCAAGGGAAGATGAAAATAAGCGAGTTCCCTTAGTGAATCGGAAAAGATGACTTTTGTGAAATAAGGATGTGCTCAATTTGATACTCGAAACCGTGTTGGTTTATTGCGGCCAAATTTGGTGCAAAATTTTTTAATGAAAAATATGTTTTAAAATACCGATGATGGGGTCAGTTCTTAGGTCATGGGCACATTAGATGGCGAAATCATGGGTCTCGGGCTAGGGTCTCGTTTGTAAAACTCACGAGACGTGTGAGACATATGAAATTATCTCAAATCGTTGGGAAGCTCAAACCGTTCAAGCCCCAATTATTATCAATTTAATTCCTAGAGAAACTTCCATCAAAACGTTATCCACCCTTCACGTATTGGTTGTGGAATATATGTTGGCACCCACGAATATTTTTAATTAGAAATAATAATTTAAATGTAATCTTAGAAGAATTTTTTTTGAAAGGAGATTGAGAAACCTTTACGAATAATCAAAAGAAAGCTGTTGGAGATTAAGTAGGTTTTTTTAAGCGAATCGCGCAGAAATTTTCACAAATGACTCCAGTGGAACCTCGAAAGGTACGATGAATATACGGGAAGCAAGACCATATTTATTCAAGGTTTATTATCATTAGAATTCCGAGATTATCGTTACTTCATTTCTTGAAACCTTCGACAGTGATTTATTTACGGAGATATTCAAGTAACCTGAACATTGATGCCAGGGAATGTTCCATTACAGATGATTTCAAGTAACTCAGCTATATTGTAAATATTCCGCGGAAAAAACGCGGGGAACGGTTGAATTTAATAATACGCCATAGAAAGTAATGGAAAGTGTTGTGTCTTATGTTTTCCAAGTAAGCAGTTTGTATTACAAATCCCTTGAGACATCTTTCTGATGCCACAACTGAAAGGTGGTTAAAACTTATGGCAGTATTCGGTACTAGGTACGTGTTTGTCAATATCTAAACTATATTTAGGGCAACTTATTATGTATGCCTGCGTATGGACATTACGTGGGAAGGATATTTTTAGGCATTGCCTAGATATTTCGGGAAAGGTAATTTCTTTCATCAATGAATGAAAAAAATATCGGGTTTTACCCGGCACATTTCAGATGAGATCATCGGCTTTGCTAAAGATAGATGGGTGAATGGGGTAGTGATAGCGGAGATGGAAATGAACGGCGAAGAACTGTAGACTTTACTTGCTGTTCACCCAACAAAATTTCAACGAAAGACGTAAAGACCAGCAATAATCTCTCCTTTTGACGTCTCATCCTTTGAAATAAAAGGTACTGGTAGGTAATAGCACTTAGCAATTTTCTACGAAATACTCGGTTTGTAAGCATGATATATCTGAGAACAATTCTAATCGATAGCCGCAAAACTAAGTTGCCGAAAATACAATTTCGAGAATGTATGAATAAAATGTACTTACGGATGCATTCATCGATGATGAATTACTTTAATAGAAATGTAGAAAACTACAGATAAGCAAGGTGGACGCCAAACTTCACACCACAAGATTTTGGAAACTCCGAGGGAGAAAAACGGGAGAAATACGGAAGGAAATGAGTGTGCTATTCATAAAATTTGACAGAATAGGGAAGAATCCGTTTTGAAATAATTTCCTATCTTCGAGGGAAAAGGGTATAAAAGCCTCAAACATGGAGGAGACGAACCTGTAAAGTGAATTTCCCAATGGAAGACCACATAGACACACTATGGGGGAGCTGTTCAAGATATCTAGAAATGGGGACGAGCGTACTCAACCTCCGCGTCAGTCTAATCCGATTGCACCACTGTGCGCCGTTAAGTGCCGCCAGTCTATTTGATTTACGTAATAACAAAGGACTGGAGTCTCAGCGATCGAAGTAAATCTGAGCCTAGCCGCTGACATCGGTCTGTGGTCGTTGCACCCGACAGCTAATCCCGGGTTCGAACCCCTTCTCAGGTAGGGATGGTATGCTGTCATGCAATGTGGGTTTGCGGTTTGATATGTACACTGCCACCGAAACAAGCTCAAAGTCCAATTACTAGTGCTAAACACGGCTTCTTGTTGTTTCTTTATACATTCATCTCTACTGGAGCTATGCTGCTGTTGAGCAATGTGCATGATTTTTTGCATTCTTAAATAAATTACAAAAAAATGTTAATCAAATACAGCATGTGCGTAATTCGAATTTGGTGGTGAGGTTACTATGATGGTAAAATTATTTTGTCGAATGATGTTGAAAAGTTGTGCTATTTGATGTACCTTATATAATTTACATGCTCAGTGAAGTAAATGTTAAAGAAAACAGTTTTTGTATAGAGTATGCATTTTTTAATGAGACGTGTTTCACATCTTTATTATCAAACTGTAACTTTCGTTTTACAGTTGAAAGGGTAAAAAAATGCAACTAAATGTACCTGAATACCTCACGCAATCAATTAAATGACACGTGAAGAAATGTGATTTGGGTGAAAGAACGCTAGCAACTAATTTAATTGCTTGTGGCGAAAGAAAACTTCCAAAAAGTCGAGCTTGAAGTCGTGAAACACATTAAGTTCAATTTTAAATTTGGTGATATACTTGGATCAAATACTCCCTCGTAGTCGAAAGTCATCGTGAGGCGCTAATTAGAGTGGTTACTGGCAATGTGGAGCTCTTTCAATAGTGCTCGGCTAATATTTCTTCCCTCCCATTTGCCTAAGTAATGTTCTCTTGAAAAAGTATTGATGAATCGACATCTTTTAATAGGGTTTTCAATCGAGAAGTTACTTCCGCGAGGTTTGTGAAATAAATATAGTCGCATGATATCCACATACCGTTGGTATTTTGACAGATGATTCCTCTTGAACCCAGCAAAAACGTATATCATTCATTCGTGTGGGTCACTTACTTTAATTTACATGAGTTGGGATTCCTACAAAAGTGTGCAAGGATAGTAAATGGAGTACACATCTCTTAAATTAGCTCTAGCTTAACAGACATCCTCTCAATTCCACAACTTCCAGACGATTGTTCGCATTCTAAAGCGACAACTTACTTCGAAATGCGCATCGTCATGCAAGGCAGGTATGTAGGCATAAAAATTCCTCTCCCATATTTTTTATTTTATCATAATTGTCGTTTTTGCGAGTGTTACCTCAGATCTCAGCAAAGGAATGTCACCTTGTGCCACAATAATAACGGATTTGCATAGCCTTTAAGTGTAAAGAACACTTTCACAGTTGTTTTTCGTAAGTTAAAAATTTAATCATTTCAACATTTTAAGATAAATAGGGGTATCTATATTTTTTCTTAGACGAAAATCGAGGTGTATATTTATTTATCATTTGCATCAAATATTCACACTTATTACCCAATAAGCGAAGGGCAAGAATTTTCGGCATGTCGACCAACAAATTTCTCCGAGATATGCTCTGATAAATTGCCGTTCTCGTTGCTGGGAAAAGGTTGGCGTTCATGCTCGCTCGTATTTATTGGTGCACTTGTGGGTCTGTCGGTGAATTTGATGCGGAGAAAGGCTATACCAAAGGGATTCAACTCGAGATAAGACTACAACAGTTGGAGGGAAACGAATAGAATCACTATGTATGCAGACGTAGATAGGTCACGCGAAAAATATGAATGCTGCTAAGGATAGGAATGAAAAAAAGAAGGGCGCTGTGCAGTGTTTCTAAGAAAAGAGTCATAAGGCAAGCTCATGACACTAGTTCCCACCGGTTTTACACGTAGGTGGGCAAGAACTAGTTGACTATAGCTCAATCTTTTAAAATAATAGCACTGAAAGTCTCCTTTTAAATGATCAGTATTATTAGAGAATGGTAATTTTTTTAAGCTGTACTAATAGGTATCGGATTCTAGAAACTCTCGGGATAACTTAGTATATTTTGCCAGAACGCATTGTTAAGAAGTATGCTAGATAGGTAACTAAGAAAGTAGAATTATGAAAAGCCATGTAGGGTGTCAGCATTATCTATCAAACACGTTTTGCGATCAATAATCATTGAATTCCTTTTTTTTTTATATTTAAGGGAAATGATTTGATTAGTAATCCATGGGATTATGCTGCTATTGACGTTTTAACTAGGTCCGTTCAAGTGCTGACGTCTCCTAATTTTTCTGACAAACTATTTGCAGCGAAAGAAAAATTGAAACCTCTGTGACCTCTCAAAATGATTTCCCTGTAGGTGTTTCACCACGTCGACACCCAGATTTATTTGCTGCAGAGAGCGCTTTTGTAGAGGTTTCCTTTAGCTCACCGAACAATTGCCGGTGCAAGAGCGATCCGAATGGTTCGGTCTTCTTTGAATTATCGCACCCACTAACGCACATTTTAGAAACATCGCCCGACTCGCTCAATCGGCAATGAATTTCGATGAATTTTAAAACACAAAAGTGGAGAAAAGAGACGATTACAAACTGTTCTCGTACGTATACTAAACTTAAACACGTGTGGTATTGAAAATCCTTCTAGATCTAGCGTCAGTTAGACGAGCCCTTTTAACACTATACGCTGCAGCCATTTATGTCCTGTATTTAGCTCGTATAAAGGTTAACCGAGTATTTTAAATCAAATAAAATCTTTGTATCTACTTCCAGTCCCGTGAAAAAAACTATATGATCTTAGAACTCGAATGAATCTCGTATTAAAAATGATTCCAACATTTTTCCTGAATATTGGAGCGATAAAAACTTCGCAATCTCGAATGATCATAGGGAAGAAATTGTTGAGAAAATAAATGTTAGTTAAGATTAACTTCCATTCTTTAATTTTTCTATGATAATTATATGACCCATCCAGTTGGTGATAAAATATAATCCACGAAAATGAAACAAGATGAATGGAAGTGACGGAAAGGAGAAATTTCGCGTCAGAAAAAAAGTAGGTTGTGTCCATCTCCTTCGCTTAACTAAATTTCTCCCCAATTTTGCTACTTCAAAGTTTTCAAATGACGGTGACGGACGGATTCTCTTTCCAACCTTGCGAAAACTACCACCAAACGGGACACCTCTCCAGCCTCCGGACGAACCAAGACCCCGCTGCCCGCTTCTCTTCCATCTTTCAAACTGAAGACCCAGAAAACTTAATCGTCGCCTTCGGTGGGCGTGTATTTTTAAGAGGACATCTGGGAAAGGCGTTTGATTCATCAGCTTCACGCCACTCGGGCGTAGTGGTGATGGGAAACAAATGGCGAACGCGCTTCGTCGCATCTCTGCGTTGCGGGTGGTCGGCTCCGAGCGGTCAACGCAATGTGCCCGCAGGAAGTCTTCCTGTTCGCGCCGATAGCTGGCGTTGCCGTCGCCATTTCCCTCGGGAAATCACGGTGCTGTAACCATCATCCAGAGCTCCCCCTCGGTAGTTTCTTTTTCATTTTCTAAACGAGCACAGTACCGGAAGGTTCTCAGAAAATCTTTTGAACTCCCTTGAACTTGAGGCACCTCGAAGTTGGATGATTCCTTAGCTCAGGCCAGTAGTGTCGTGAAGCAGCCGTCGAGGGGGGGAGGATTGAACACCATGTTCTGTGAGGCTTTTAGAAGTGGTGGTGCTTGATGAAATGCTAGCGCCGCGCGTCCGCGTAGAACGTGGTTTGACTATAAGGCGCCGATGGCATTTCATGTGAGACATTTTGTGCATGATTGGATAAAAATTATAACTTATTAAGGATGTACCTACGACATAAATATACTGGCACAAGTACTTTTTTTCGTGTTTTCGTGTGTCATGGTAACATCATGCATCTTAAACTGCGTTACGAATGCATAATAACAATTTTTAAGTGAAAAAATGTATGTGAAATATGGTACACGTCTATTGCATGCGCGTTGCATCGCACGTGTTTACATACCCGTACCTTAATTTAGCCCTGTCCAGTATTGGATGTGAAATGCAGCGATATATATAACGATATATGTTCCTTTCTCACATTCAAATTACGCATAGTATGAGCATAATTAACGGTCTTGTTCTCATAGGTACAGGATACAGAGTCACTCCGATCCTCGACCCGTAGGACTGGTTGGTCACTGACCGCTAGGTTATTGTGATTATTATCCGCTCATTTGAAGAGAATATAGAGTCATACCCCTGTGTGTTTGATTAATGAGTGGCATGTAAGTAGTTCCACCAAATTGCGCAGTAGCAATCTCCACCTTGTCAGTCGTGTTAGCTGGTAAGGGTCAATGCGCCAGCTTACTGTTTAAAAGGTCACGGGTTCGAGTCCGCCTCGGGCATGGGTGTGGTACAGTCGTGACTACTTGGACCCTGTGATAGCGTATAAAAATGAAAAAAAATATTTCAAGAACTCCAAAATTATATCATATGATGTGTGAGCCTGGGCATATCAATTCACAGGCATAATGAATGAACAGGATAATGAATAATAAATGCTCGTCGCGTTCCATTACTACTCATAATATCATCGTAAGATGGATGGCTTCCACTACCTTAAACATGTTATTACTTTTTTTTCAGTTGAATATTCGCCTCCTTGGGATATTATCTCCTGCTCATCTGCCGCGAGAATTTTGCAAGTGGATCTATGTTTACAGTACTTATCCAGTTTTGTCTAAATTGTATGCTATTAATGACGTAGAACCGATTGTAATCGTATTTTTCTTTATAAGTTTCCCAGTCGGAGTTTAACCAATCGACTGATAGAATAATTAAAAGACCTTCCTGATGATAAATTAATTCATTTGGACCGTGAAAACCAACTACACACATACATTATAACATATAATTTAATGTCGTTCCTTTCACACTTTTTTTAGTCTGGACGCCAATTATTTCGAAATGATGGGTAACAATTTTCCTCATTGCGCAGTATTGATTGGAATTAATGTTAAAATGATCGATTTATTGATTATTGCCTTTCATACATTAATTTTACCATTTATCAAAGTTAAAGCATTCTAAACTATTTTTCTTCCTTCTCTAACAGGCTACGTCTTCGGTTTGTCCTCGGATGGATGCTTAGTTTTCATTTCCCTCCTTTCTTAGTAACCTGCCTTGTTTTTTGTCGGGGTTTTGTCTATATCTGGATATTTTAACCAGCCTGTCGCTCGTTACATCCATTGTTTCTTGTGTCATATTGTTCACCATTTTGTATTGTTTACTTTACATAACATTCTGATTTTTTTTTACTCTTTTCCCTGTCCTATAGCGTCTTCCCTGAGATTCGATGGAGTATTTTTATTGCTGTGGCCACTACGTGTTAGTCGGATTATTGTTAATGCACTTGATCTTATTTTTGCTGTGTACGTCGTGATGTGTCTAATTGTCTAATCTACACTCTGGGGTTTATTTCTACAGATGACATCATTACGACAGCCTGCAACTTTGGTCGCTTTCGCTACCTGTTGTCGATAATTCTTCTTTGGCATTCCCAATAGCTCACTGTGTCTATTCCTAGATTCAAACGTCATTACTTACTGTATTATTTAACCGTTCAGTTCCGGATTGCACCTGGGGGATTCTTTTGCTGTGATCATACATTTTGTATGTTCGGCCGAGTTGATCTGTTCTAAGGCCACCCAATTTTTTTCCTGTGGATTCGGAGTAGAAGCGGGTAATTGGTTCGGCTTTAATAACACGAGAATTCTCTATTGATGCACGACGTAGATGACTTAATCGTACTATGCACGGGTTTCTGTAGCTGCTATTTCAACACTTAAAATGACGTCGTTTTGTGTACAAGAATAGCGGGTAATCATTTGCGTTCTCCACTTCAACGGTTTAACACTCATCGAAATTAAATTACGTGAGACATACGGTGATGGTGTTATTGATGTGATTAATTTGCGTTCTTGGGTGCGAAAGTTCAAAGAAGGGAGAAGGCCGTGTGACAACAATCCCAAGAAGACTCGACTATGGACTAGCCGGTTTCCCCAATGGAAAAAAAGGTAGTCCTTCTGGAGCTTTTTTGACCGTCATGGAATCATGGCGTCAAAATTATGAAAAATACACGTATGCTTGCCTTTAGAGAGACAATTATGATATAACAGAAGTGTCAGCATTACTAGACTAGGAAACTAGGAGATCTTATGACCTGAAGGATTTTAGTATTATATTGTTTCCCCGTTAGGTTGAAGGCATTTAGTAATCGTCGTAAATCCTCATCATTTTTCTACTTATATCACGGAATCTTCAGAATAAAAGAGAATTATTATTTTATTTTATCTCCCATTAAATCTTAATTTAAAATGATCTCCTGATTTTCGAATGCAAAAGTGAAAAAGATTACGCCCGCGTAAAAGGACTTTGATCGCTTAAACAGACGTATTTTAACGGCCAAGCTGTACATTTTTTATACAGTTTGGTGAATAATTTTCATGAGACCTCTGAACCTTCCCTTCCCGTTAAGTGTCAGCTTCAGTGAATTTCAAAAAACCCTAACAAAAGCATCAGGCTATCGCTATGGTGTATGCTGAATTCATCATCTATCCAGGTTTGAACTGTTCCGAATCTTGGGATTTGTTACGTATTGATGGTTTCCTTCTTGAATGGAGTTACGTTCTTGTCCACCGGAATGGTGTTATTTGTTAAATGGCAGCGGACGTCGACCTAAATCCCGGTATCTCTCCTATGATGCCTTTCCCTGCGGTACTAAAACCCGAGAGCTGGATTCCATTTATTTTTCTTACTACCAACCGTATCTGATTAAAAATTTGCCGACCAATTGCACCGAGTCTCGTGTAAAATTTAATAGGGCCATATTTTTAGGCTTTGCATAAGGTTCAGTCCGTATTCATTATCGCGGAGGTGATCGGCGTACCGTATCTATACGTGTGGTTCCACTGATGTAAGGGAACTCGTTTGTCAACCGTCGGACTGAGGTTTAGAACGAACTGCACCGGGGCACCGTCAAAGTAAAAATAAATAAATAAGTATGAGTCGAGAGCAAAAGATGAATAATACGTTCGATGATATTATGCGATCTGTATCTCGATGGTGAAGTGGACTAACAAGGTAAGGAACGCTTGCAGAGAAAGCGTTCGCGCGCAAGCTGCAGAAATTAATGAGACCGTAGCGCCCAGGGGAATTCATCGCCGCCTTGCAGTCCACCCTAACGGATTCTCCCCCTCTTCCCCACATGACGTAGCACCGGACGAGTACGCTCGTATCGTTCACGCGAAGAGTAGTGACCGCACACTGGCCGTTTACGAAAATCGGAGGAAAAGAAGGGAATTCCCCCACGTCCGTAAGGCGGTTGCTGTTACCTCTTCTCCTTCTCGTGATGCTGAATTGACGTCGTTGACGTCGCCACAATCGGATTCCCGCATCTCCCTTGATCCCTGTTGTGCCGCGCCAGCGTTTAAAAATCACGTAAAAATTAACATACTCCAAGTGGTTCCCTTTCGGGGTAAACAGACCTTAAAAGGGTTTGATTTGAAAAGTTATTTAATGAAACTAGCTCCCCATATTTTATTCCTACCGCATTGTCCCATTCTGGCGTATATTTTTCGCCTATGTGACATTCGCCAATTGCATCATGCATACCATTCTGTTGCCGAGACTTCAAATGCAATTTTTCTTGAGTCCCTTTCGACAACATTCACCTCATGACGCTCTTTTGCCTACCCCTTCATCTCGAACCATTCGCATCTCTCTCATGTAGTAATCTACTCGAAGATTCGACTCTCATCCATCATCTCAGCATGACTAAACTAGCGTGCCATATTTCTTTCGTGCTGATGTATATTAAGTATGCATGCAATCTACCTACTTCCATGACATACTCCCCTATTTTCACCACACACACCCTCACATACCTCATAACCACCGCACTTATTCTTCACATTTTCTTATTCTTTATGCCGAAGTTTTTCTTAGACATATTAATTCAGATAAGAGAGCACTACACGAGATTTTTTGTCCTTTTAAGGAGTAGGAGTCCACAGGGTCTGCTCGTTCTCTCAATTGCCGACGATTGCCAGTCATTTCGAGATGGTCAATCGTCCTCGGCATTTTTTTGTCAAATGGTCATGAATTGATATCAATTCGAGTTAATATTGCGACAAGGTAAAATATTAGTTTATCTCCTTTAAATTTTTTTAATTCTCTTGTTTTTTGGCATCCTTATATTTGATACCTCTAAATGCACGTTCCAACTTTTCTAGCTCTTAGTAGCTCGTAAACCTTGTGGTTTCCCTCAATTATTTGATCTGCATTTAAGACCTTGATCCATCGATAGCTGTTTTCAATCTACACTGGTGGAAAGAGAGTTAATTTATAAGAACGTTTAAGGTTTATATCATAAACGTGGCTGATTTATCCTAAGAATACTTGCGTGTTTAGGTGACTGAGCGGTAGTCGAGGTAACTCTACAGAGTCTGATTAGGAGCTCAGGTTTATTAGCAAAGGTAAAGGGTTTCATTCACCATTGACGGTCATTGATAATCTTCCAAAGAAGTCGAACCGTGCTGAGGCTGAAAAATAAATATCGGTTTCGTTTTATAATATCGAAGTAGTAGTAGTTTTGAGGGGAGGCGACCGACAGCTGAGGTCATTTGCTCCATAGGGGATGGATAGGAAAGGATGAAGGGTGGAGAGAAACCCGGCGTCGGCATTAGCCTACTCTTTACGAAAGGCGCCAAGGGGTCCGCAGTTTAACGTCCCATCCGACGGACGGCGTACTCACTCAAAGTGCCTTCCACAAAGCACCTCAAGGAGGGATCGAGATACCTCTGAAAAATATTCAACACCGCCGGGATTTGAACCCGGGCCCTCTGGGTGGGAAGCCAGTGCGCTAGATAATATCGAAGTTCATGTACTTAATATGTAATCAATCAATGGCAATGGAGTTGTTGATGGCACAAACATAATTGTCATGGGTTAACACATAGTTACTTTGAGTGCTTTCTAAAATATACTCCATATCTTACGGAGGGGCACCAAAACGTAAAAACTTGCGCTAATCCTCAAATCAAAGAAGACCATTCCTTCCTTATTACTATCATATATAATTTCAGACCCGTAAAATATTTACAGAAAAATTACCCTCTCTAGAACCGGAAGTGTTTTTTTTATGTTTTCGAGGGCTTTATCTCATTGCCTATTGTATATACAAACTTATTTGCCAGTATTTGTACATATTTTCGTTTCCACATGGAAAATTTCCTTCCTCCCACCTGATTCTTTCCCTCCTCGTCAGTTCCCTGGAAAGTGACCTTGACGTTGATCAAGGCCGGAGAAAGATTTCCGTTGGCGGATCTAGTCAGCTGGTCGGAATGAAGTTATCACGTTATTACGGTGTTTTATTCGTTTAGCCATCGGAGTATGAACTAGAAATTACTCAAGAGATGGCGTTAGAGTCATGTTTCCTTCCAAACCTCCATATAACGAGTATTTATTTTCAAGCTTGGTGAGTAAAATCGACCGTATCGAGTGAATCGAGGATTATCGATCAGGTCTATATTAAAAATGCGGCCAGTATCGTCATATTGAATATATAGTTCACTAGATAAATAATATGGCCCTTATCGAAATATTCATTCATTTGGTAATTTCGACCAAAATTATCGATTCTTACGAGGAATAGTGTGATCATAATGTCGATATATCGTAAATTTTCAAAAAATAATATCCGCCTTCATTTTTTTTCTATATTTTAGACAATCGAATGGCAATATGGAAAAGCATTTGTTTTCGAGAGGGATATTTCCCTCAAATGCTTTTATCGGTATTTATTTAGGATTCCATTCCTCACTGTAATTGCAATCAGCTCGAAAAATATTCTAGTCCCTCCAGTAATTCTATTCCCGCGACCATAGAACGCAAAACGTTTATTCCCTCGTTCTCCAAGATTGATATCTCGATGCCACCGCGCGCATTCCGTTAGTTGCGCGGGAGCTGTTTACGCTTGACGGAAAGAGCGCCAAAACTATCATTCTCATCCGTTCAAACACAAGCTCTGATAAATTCCTTGCAAGTCCTGAAAATCCTAAGTTCATCATCTGAGCAATTCCTCCAAAAGTTTTTTCAACACGACCAGGGCTTGCAAAAGTGTTCCTTCGAACACTTTTGGAATGATGCGCCAAAAATTAATTTTGATGGGCTAATTTATTTGCGAAAAATAGCTACGTAACACAGGGAAATGACGTAGGGAAACCTTTTTGGCATAGGTTTTCTGGTTAAATTTTGACTACTGGTATATTTGTTTCTTTTAGCGTGAGAAGTGTATTAATTGCGAAACTATGGATCGTTTACGGGGTTCTTATCGTTGAATTTTAATTTAATACAAGTTATAGTGGGTAAGAATTAAGGCAAAAACCAGAGGCTACATTACTACCAGGAGTGATCATGATTCCTTCCACAGCTATACGTTATTATTGATATTTAAGAACCGGTGTTGTATCCAATTGGAAAATGGAGGCTCGCGTTGCATTCCATAGTTTGAGACTTTCTAGAACTTAAATCGAGACCTGCGCTTCGTTTGATGGGAGCGACGACTTCGAATGATTGCGTTGTGATGAATTGTGTCTCATTTTCCCCTCCGATCAGACAATCGGAGCGAGCGGTAGGGAAAGTGGAGGCTGAGAGGTTTCGTCTCGTTTTGGACGTGAGCTGAATCGGATGCCGCCGCGTCGTTTGGTCTGGACGGGCTTCCACACCCATCTCGCCAAATGTATTTGGCTAAATACATACCGCCAGTAGACGGAAAGTGAAGGCAATTTTCTTGATTCACTTTCCCCTGAGTCCACGTGCAATCCCGGCCTAAGCGTACTGCAAATACTCCGTTGCCTAGGAGAAACACTACTAGCTATACCTCGGGAGTGCGATGTTTGCACTTTAGACACCAAGTCTAAGGAGTCGTGGTTTAGGATTTAAGAAAGGGGCATATTTATTCTCCACGAGACTGGTGTCAGATGAGTTTTTAATGACTTTACACCCTATGAACTGGCGATGATATGATATAATTGTGTGTTCATATTTTATTCGTCAATTTTTAAATTTGTTACAGTTTAACAAAATGCAAATTTGTTTTGGTTTATTTACTTCGTGTATCAGTTTTGCATGAATGTGTACTTGATCGGTTTCTTGTGTCCATAATTCAGCGTAATTGGCTGAGTAAGTTCGTAATAATAAGTGGCTCCATTTTTCCGTATTTTTCGCAATTTTTTTATGTACTAACCTGCAGTTAATCACGTAAATGTTTTAATACTTTAATCACGTTATTCATTGTGCGTGTCATAGCTTCGAGAGGTCAAACTTGTCTTTAGTTTTGTCGAGAAATTATTCACTTAATTTTGCTTCCTTCTGCCGTGGGAGAAGTTGCTAAGTAGGCAGATGAATCAAATCAGTGTTATTCGTCATTATTTGTTTGAGGTATTTTACCTGCACAGGGACCTTTACAATATGTACGGGTTCTTAGTCATAAATGTGAACATATGCTTGTTTCAAACTGGGGTTGTACTCAGTTGCTTAGAATTTTTGGGAAACCAAGAATCTTCCACATTTGATGCATTCATTTTTTGAATTTTATGTTACGGCCTTTCCCTGACATTAACATTAAAGAGGAAAAAAATCCAAAATGGACATGTTTCGGGATTAATACTTTGCTACACAGCTCAATTACCGTCTAGAGAGCGAAGTTGGGTCAAGATTATTGTATCCTTTGCAAAAAGGGGCAATTGTACGAGTTTGAATTTCTTCGCATTTCAATATCGTACTTTAATTTGTATACCTGCTATTATCATTTTATTTGCCGCATAATAATCGCGTGTATCCGAAATTACATTAGTGTGTAAGAGTGTCATCGATTGAGTTTTTTGGATTACTCTGCTTTGAAACAGATCTTGAATAACTCCGACCACCAGGATGAAAACGAAAACGACGAGAGAGAAAACCTTGAGATATTCTTGTTTTGCCTCCCAACAGAATACTGTGAAACTTTTGTGTTTCACAGGATTACTTGGAATGAGGCTATTGTCAAAGTTTCGAGTTTCCCTCATTGGCGAAGGTTCTGAACCTCGCCTTTGACTGCCCGTGGTCTAGTGCGTGGGAAAGTGGGCTGAAGGTCAATAACTCAAAAGGTGTGGCAATCTGGAGCGGGTGGAAGGTTGGAGCGATTTTCTGACCTCCGTTATTTCAGCAGCAACGATTTAAGAAGAATGGTTCAGTCGTTTCGGTTAAGGAGGGGCGGGGAGGCGACGGAGGGGGGTGGGTTGGGGGGAGGGAGGCGGGGGGGGGGGTGATAGGAGGACAATGGAGCGCCTTAAAGGAAACAGATGACTACAAGAAAAATGACTAGGAGCTCCTTTCCATTCCTTTTCCCCCGTCATATTATTTAATCGCGCGCATGATTTGGCTGAGGAAATAAATGATGGATTCTCTGGGGATGGGAAAACTTCGTGCTCTAACTTCTCTCGTGTCGATATGTAGTTTTCGTATAAGTTTTGGACCAGGTATTAAACTAACATAAGTACTGGTGTAAAACACGGTGGCTTGTTTTATAGATGGCGGTAGAGATTATTGCCTCGTGCAAAGCTAAACGGCGTGGGAAATTCGAATTCGGTACGGTCCCTTGGCCGCCCGTGGTTCCACCGGAGGATCTTGTAAAAAGTCACGCAGATTGTGTAAGGATGAGGGTGTCCAGATTCATCCGGATTTGAACCCAGTGCCCTCGGGTCCAACGCTCTAACTACTAGGCTACTAAATACTGGGGTAGGTGTATCGCAACAAAAATATGTGTGCTTATCTAATGTATCTGTACACAGTCCTTCGGAGTAAGATTATCAGGAAAGATAAAGTTCGATTCTCGGGCAAGCCTCTCTGGGCACATGCAGCTCCACCCAAGCTATGTGATTTTTTGGGTACCAGGCCTTCCGGGGAAACCATAACCGACACAGGGAAAGGAACTGGCCCCACGCTGTATAGGGCTTAGTACTGGGTGATCTCTACCATCACCTACCAAACCGACCTTCGGGTTGATTACTGTGTTTATGGTTATATATATATATATATATATATATATATATATATATATATATATACACTCTATTTTCTTTTTAAGTTGGCGCCGTTAAATTCACATGCATTGTGATGCGGAATATAAAATAAAATCCCTTAAAAAGGGAACGGTCACATTTACGGATCGATTTGAAATACGACTGTTTCTGCGCACGGATCTGCGCATTAGATCTCACGAACGGATCTACGCAGTTCAGAGCAAGACTATTTCGTGTTAGCAATACCTATGGTCAGTTCTCATGGTTTGGGAAAACAACTCTCCCTCTATACATCGACTAATTAAAAGCTTGCGTGTAAGAAACAAAAAATAAAATGATTTATATTCACTCAACCCTATCATTTTAAGGGTTACACTCGCACTAGGTCTCGTTAAACCACAGCTCCCGCGTCGTTGATTTACCTTAATCCATTTCCTCATTCATCACCATTTATCATCCGCCATGGGAATCGCACGGAAAGAAGAATAGATTTTTGAACTATTCAGCAAGGTCTGGATATCATGCGTTTGTTATTGGTTTCGAGACAAGTTGAAGTAAGTGGAATGCACAGTCGAATGAAAGATAATTAAATATCCAAAGCCATTACATAATAATTTTAATGATGGATTCCGCTCTCGTAAAAATAACATTGTGACTGCCTGGTTTTCTGTTACTGCGCAATCAGTGTGGCAACCAAAATGACGAATGTAGATCGATTCCGCTCTTGCATCAAGTAGGAAAATGCAATATGTAATTACGCGGTGTTCAAAGATTTCTGGTCTTCGTTTGACTTAAATCAGCATTCGCAGCCCTCAACGTTGAAGGGAAAGGAATAATGAAAGAATGGAAATGGGAAATTATAAAAGAGTGGCTAATTTAATCCGTGATAGCACGCAACTAATAGTTCCCGCATTAGACATTACCTTTTTCAGGTGATATGTTTACCGTACACTCTTGGTATTCTATCAGGTATTCACTAATGTGAAATTACAGAGAGAAAAGAATCCTCAGAATGGACAAAACCCTTGGTAATGTTCCACTCGCTTTTATTAACAGCCAACTATGGTTTCAAAAGGCACCTGTTATAATCAACGCACAAATATCTTAGGTCCACACCGATATGTAACTGTTGTCTGTAGGAGAGGTTTTATTACCTGACTAAGAGACAATTGGAACAAATAGGCGTTGACGCATGACTTTTGTTCCTTGATAATGACAGTTACATGTTGAAGACATGTTGGCTAGTTTATAAATTGTTGTGGAACATTACAAATGGATTCATTCATTTCACTAGATAAATATTTCATAAATTTAAACCTCATATATTCTTTTTGTACGAAAAAATCCGTTGTTTGGTAAAAATGAACATGCCCCTCAAATTTAACCATGTAATTCAATTCAATTTCATTGGGTACTGATTGTTTCTTTTATTAAATACCTGGAATGAAAACTTATACCCTCACGGTGTGATTTTAGACTTCGTTGGGGATTGTTTTTCTATCTTCTCGAATTTTTTTATCGAAAAAATTACTGTAGCACATAAAATATTTAACTGTGTTCCCAGGACAGGGAATGGGGAATTTCCTTGGTTTGAAAATTGTTGATTGATATAGCCTCTGCCAGCTTTGGAAGAAGTAAATTCATATTTGCTAGTTCAAAGTAATTTTTTCACTTTCGTATTTTAATTAAGGGTTTCATGACTTAAAGGTTTTTATAACTGTTCACCCAATTTTAATTTTTTTATCTCGTTCACCTGTCAGTGTATGATAGATTACACTATTTCAATATCTGACATGAATCCAAAGTCTCTTTTGAGCACCTCGATTGCGGATACTGATGATAACTACAAAAAATAATCGTTAATTGATTAGGAATCGCTCTCTTGCCGTATCGATGTAAACCAATTGATTAGGGACGTTTTCGTTAGTCTCCACGTCGTATATAGCAGCCAACTGCCACATTTTGAACAACCACGCCATCAAATTTTCACTCTCGCACGATTAACACAGCGGGCGGATATATTCTTTCTTCAAACCCTCGTGTCGGCAACCCTCGCCAGCACGAAGTCTCTAAGTGTCGATTGGTCGATGACTTCCATGTTGACGGCAGTGTATTCCTATGCATTCTCGTAAGAATCCCTCTTCCTTCTCTGGTTAGCTATCGCGTGCTGAAAATGGTTGGGATCTGTTAAGTCAAGATGCGATTTTTTTAATATTTAAAATTTTTGCACCATCAGGGCAGAAAAAGTTTCTTTGTGGACTCCCTCGATTTAGCATAGCTTATTTTTATATAGGAGAGCTGAGGTAAATGAGTCCAATGTGAAGCCTGTACACTCTCGAACACCTGCAAAATTTCCTTGGTAGATATGTTTTTACGTGGGTTGCGCTAAAAACTGATTTGTGCTAGTTTGAAGGTTTCACTGCTTTAATTGACGTATGTTTTCATCTTGCTCGGTAAAATTTAAATCAATCCTCATGATATGTACTTTTTAACTCATCGATTATGTTTTTTTCAGTAAGCACTCATAGATATATGTACATAATAGAAATCTGTTTGTACGGGCAGTGCTAATTAATTTATAAGAATAGTTTGCCGGTTAGCTAAGATGAATGGACTTGCACTATGTGTACGAGGTGGTTACAACCCCTCGTATTAACTCACCTACTGTGATCGTTAAAGTTATTTCTCAGTCTTCAAAGTTTACCATTCATCATCAGCATGAAATACATAATCCGCCCACATATTCGACTGGATTAGTAATTTAAAGTTTAGTTTTAAAGAGCCTCTATCGTGCAGACCAAAGTTCAAGATGATATAGGCGTAATTATTTCCATATTTACAGACTCCTTGCGAATCGTTGGAAAATATTTCATAAGTCTAGCTATCACAATAAATATAATTTCATTTATGCTCTTGAACTTAAATAATATGATACATGATTAAAGACTCATTTGTCACAAAAAGTTTATATTATGTTTTGAACAGTATTATTGTTGCTTAGATACCTTCGGTTCTTGAAATCCACAAGCTCAGATTGGTAGACCGAGTATAGTGAAGCAAATTTGCGTATATTCCCTAGAATTGTGTTATATGTCAAGTGATTAAGTTTTTAAAATGTATGGTACATTTATTAAAAGTACTGTGATTGGAACATTTCGCAAACAAAAATATTTTGATCCAACCCAAAGCGGTTGCACTGTTGTCTCAAGTTAATTCTTCGATTAAGGGCATTATTTACGAATACATCCCGAGATGCTCTTGACATAACTTAATTATACGCTATGTAGCTTGATGTTCTGATCTAGGGTTCATTAATTTCTCCTTAATCCTGGATCAGAGATTGACTTATGCTCTTATATAAAATATAGGCGATGTTTTCCTTTTTGAAACCTTAATTTTTGCACTGTTGAGTGCATTAAACCGGCATGAAAATTTGCAGCCTGTGGACGTCGTAGCCTCCAAACGATTACTGTGCACGTACTTTTTCACAATTTTATATATTCCCGGCGATGTTTACAACCAGAGGATCTCATCTCATCAATTATTTTAATCGGAAAACTTACCATGCAAGAGGGTTTTATAGAAGTCGTTGGGTAATTTCTTTCTCCGAAGCCGCGCTAATGAAGCCGTACGGCTTTCAATTTCATTGTTTCCCCTAATGTTGGCCCTCGCTTCTGAGGACGGAGGAGCTCGCACCACCCGAGGCGTGTGATGGATATGCTTCGAGTCAATCTTAAGTGCATTCCCCGATTTTCCTGTTCGTCTTAAAGTTTTACTGCGAGGCGTGAGATTACAGCAGCAGGTCGCAGTCGCATTTCCTCGCGAAGCACGGAGTGATTTGCATGATCGCTTAATATACGAGGAGAAGTGTGAAAAATGTGATGAAAACTTCATCCATCCGCGCACACCTTCCAGTTAGCTTGTGAGATGGAATGAGTACTATCATTCTGACGCTTTTAATTTCGGTGCAAAGTTTATTTAATTAGGCGACACTAATCCAAAAACAGCAAAGTTGGCTCTTACATTGGATCTTTAAACAAGATGCGGCAGCAACGAACTTTCAGGTCACCCAAACCTGTGTATCTATTTTCCCATCCTCTGGGATGGGAAAATAGATACACAGCTGAATACATCTATAATTGTATACAATCCCCATCCCAGAGGATGGGAAAATAGATACACAGCTGAATTCACAAGAGAAAAATCAGTGAGAAGAACAAGTTCACGTTATGTCCATGAATAGAGAGCAAGAGAAATAGGGGCCTGTAAAAAGGTTGAAAAGGGTGAAGGATTCAAAGGGACAAATTCGTGTGTCAAATTGGAACCTAAAACAATTTTAAATATCGATTTTTCTTTTAAATTTTGTAATAAAAATTCAGTTAAACCTTGTTGCCTTGCATATTTAAAATCCTGGGCGTAAAAGCTGACTAATAATTGGGTAAATAAAATAAAGCTTAGGTCAAGAGCAAACTATTGGTCCAGTTATAAAAGGATGTATAAATTTATATCATTCCGACAGTTACATTCCTTCGAGTCTGACTAATGTTACATAAACATTCCGGTGATCCACACTGCAGTAGATGAATCCTAATTTTGTCACCGCAATTAGAATTTACAGAAGGAATTCGCCAATTGTCGCGGGATAATAAAAACTAAGTGAAGTGTTTATTTTTAGCAACAATCATGCCGCAGTTTAACAGGCTGAATTTTACAACAATCACCTGAAGGCTTAAATTGCTTAGAGTTATTTTTCCAAGCGATATTTTTCGTTAGAAAGGAAATTTCTGTCGATTAGGAGTAAATTTCTAGAGTGATAGAAGTATGGGGGAAGGGGTATTAGTGTAGTTGGTGGAGCGCTAGCCAACTGACCGGAGGGTCCGAGGTCGATTCCAGATGTAACCTCATGGCACCCGCAGCTATTCATGCCGCCTGATTGATATTTAGGGTATTCCTGAGAAACCACGGGCGACAGAGGGAAACTTGCCGTTTTTACCCTGGACTGCAAATCCATACCCTGTAAGGGCTTAGTACGGGGTGAACTCCATCCTCACCTATAAAACCAACCTTGATTATTGTTGTTTTAGTGGAGATCCCAGACATTAACCCTAGAACGGTAACGCCGTTTTTTTTACCCTATTCTGCTAACAATTTTCAAAAATTCGTATCTTACATCCATTGTGACTATGAGAGTCCTGGGGGGGCTCATTTATTTCGTGTTTAATATAAAATCGCGTGACACAAAGATATTTTTTTTCAAAGTTTATCGGATGAGAGAAAATTTATTTCATATAGCGGTATTTTCAACCACTCTGGGGTGTTTTTCACCCCAGTTACCGTTCCAGGGATAAATATCTTTTCAGGATCCCCTCCCTTCGGATAGCAGTACTCTGAACACTTTCACAACCCGCCTCCGACCTATGTCGTCCCACATCCGTTTACTAAGGAGCGTGGCGTTCGAGTAGGTAAACACGGCGACATGTAGAGAGAGGTTGTTTACGCCCAACGCAGCGTATGTCGTTCTGCCTCCCCCCGGGCGCCTCTGCCCCTTTTGTCTCCCCGCCACCTCCGACCACTCTCGCTCTTCTCTCCCCCCCCGCACCCTCCCCTCCACCGCCATTCAACCTCCCGATCAGCTGACGAGACGCACGCAAATTCGTGGACGCAACGGTTCCGCGACCTCGATGGATTCCATTCACGGGCTCCGTGCCCCATTGCATCGCGGGGAATCGGACGCCCGCGGCGGCGGCGGGAGGAGGGAGGGAAGAGGGAAAAGGGTGGAGTTATGTATGGTCGAGGGGAGCGCGCGCGAGTCACGGGGTCGCCTATCGGACGTGACACTGGCGACAAATGACTGTCATCTGCTGCGCACGCCAGAGTAACAGCCCTCTTGCGCGGGGAAGACGGATGCTCGCGAAGAACGTCGCTCTGCAAAGCAGTTGACGTCATTCCCCGGGAAGAAGTTGGCGCGAGGTTTGAAATTATTCATGTAAACTTCGAGTGTCGATTATCAGGGTGACATGGACGGAGACCACTTTGGTTAATGCGGAAGGGTTACTGTTATGAACATGTTGTTGCGCCCACCAGTCAAGGCAAGTTTTGGATGGACCTATGAACTAAACATTGCTACACTCCTGAGACACACCTAACAGTCAATCAACCGGTCTATTAGGTTGTGATGGGGCAGAACCTAACCACTGACACTTTTCTAAGTAACTCCTGACACGACACTAAGCATGGTTACACCCTACACTTCAAAATAAACCCATCTTTAACGCACAATGCGTTCTGTATCTTATTTCGTCTAAAATGTCTATTCTTTCCCTAACCCTATCTCGCCCGTCCAACATTCAAATTTCTGTTATTGCACGGCGTGAATCGGCCGATATGCGACTATATGCGGCCTAGCGGTGCCTATATGCGACTATAAAGTAGGGAAAAAACATTTCCAGAGTTAGCACTTTGTGAAATATGAGTTTTTTTATTTTACAGATAGCTCTTAAAATAATGTTGTAACCAAATTATTCCTTGTTTTGCTGAAAAAACTATCTTTAGTCTAATTACCTTGCAATTTCAATGATCGTTCCTGTATTCTGATGATCGCTTGCCTGAGTTGGATTAACTTAATGGAGCCAAATTAAAAGTTATTTTTACTCAATGGGGTTCCTACACACGTTGGTTTGGTAGCTACCATAGTAATCAATCCGATGGTTGGCTTGATAGGTGAGGATTGAGCTCATGAAATACTATGCTCTAAGCACTACACACTACGCTCTTCTACGAATGCCATTCGGTATTGAACTCGAGCCTTCCGGTCACTAGCCCTAAGCCATACCAGTGACTACCACTCCTCTTGGGGGTAAATACACGAGTATTTCAATCTCTTAATCGGATAAAACGTAGCTCGATAAATCGGGACACCTATGATCGAAACTCTGCTGTATTCTATTATTGATTGGACTTCTTATTTGATGATGATTAGCGCTGGGGAAGATACGTTTGGGATGTATTTCGGATGGAAATGAGAGTTCAGTCAGCCTGCGCTAAAATTTAGAAACTGTGACAGTTTTCTTATCGCGTTACCAGGAGTAGCATTTTTGAAGGAGATGTGAGGGCATGAAGTAAATAAATATTAACTCGGGATTGTCTGATTACGATGTGGAGTCCGTGCTGAAGAGTTGCTTGACTTAATGTCGAACTTATGGGGTTCATGGTTTCAAAGGTTGATCTTCGTGGAAAGAAGATGAGAGATTGATGGCCTTAGGGAATAGGTACAGGGTTTAAATGGGGAGAAATCAAGATGATAGAAAGGAAGGGAACTGAGTAAATGATTGATCAGTCGAGGTAAATGTAAAAGTCAGAAAAAGCAAGTTGACGGGGAGGAGCACATTGAGGGTTGTCACTCGTGGAGAATATTAAGTGAGCGATGGAAAAGGGTAGAGAATAAGTGTTTTGGACTTGATGAAAGTTAGTTATAAGCTAGTGTGTTCGGCAACTTTTTGTGAAATTGGATAGTTCTTGCAACAAATAAAATACACGTCCTTTGTCACACAGGACTCTTACATTTTTTACAAGATGAACGTTATATCAGGGAACTTTGGGAATGTGATGGTGTTAAATGTTGGAAAAAAACATCTGTGCTTGTACCGTGTACGTGTTCCATAACCCAGTATTGTCATGAGTCTAATTTAATTGCGATGCGTTTCGGTTTAAATACTTTGACATAATTATTATTTGATAAATCTAAAGTATAAAATTCGTTTGAAAACCAACTAGGGCAAAAACAAAAATGCTTCGTAACTCTCAATATAAAATCAAGAAAATGTAGTGCTAATCAGAATAAGAACATTCTGACTGACTAGTTTCTGATTAACCGAATCCCGATATCCGGTCTGTTCTTATTATTAAAATCAGTCGAAAAGTGTGAAACAAACAACTCTTTGTATTAATTATTCAAATCAACACGACCTTTTCGTCAATGCTCCTCTTCCGTCCTTCCACAAAATGACAAATGTCACGCCCCCCACCCCTTTTCAAACGGTTCTGACGCATCATAGCGTTCCATAAGTCGCAGCTCTAGGTCACGTAGTGAATAAGAATGGACGAGGCGGTTTCCGGCGGTGAATTGAAGCGGAGTGGATGCATACGGAGGGCAAAGCAGACAAGACCCCCAATGCCATGTCGACAGGAGTGTAGAATTGATGGGGTGGAAATTTTGAATCAGACTGGGAGTGAGCGTTTGCTTTATAAGGGTTTGAGGCCGAAATGATTCAGGAGGAGTGAACAAGCGTTTACATTCGTCGGAGCGGCGTAAGACTTTAGCCTCAGTTGCTCACGTAATTGAATATGCGCTCGACGTCATTGCGTCCCTGAAAGTTGAAGAATTCCACCAAGGGAGGGGGACGAATCGTGAAGCGACGGAACAATAGAGATATTAGTGTCAAGGACGTTATTACAGGAATATGGGACGTGGAGAGAGGGGAGGTACCTTTTTATAAGGCGAACAAACGCATATCAAATTTCGGGGAATCATACAGGAAGGAAACGGGGTTTGTTATTGTACTCTTAAGCGTCGCGCGAAAGCGGTTATCGAATGTCAAGAGGGTAAACATTCTTCAAAAGTTTTGCCTTCGCTTACCCCCTCCCCCCCACAATATGCTTACTTTAACCCTGAACCAGAGAAAATTTATCTGATAAAATATTTCATCCCCGTACGAGCCTGGTTTGTATGTACGTGGACAGTATCATGCGTTATTTTGTCATGCTTGTCAACCCATTAATTTTGTCAAATGTAATATGCTATATTTAATGAGAAATAAAATGTTGAAGATTAATCCAACTCATGAAATTCCTCTAAATTTGGAATATTTTATTTGTGTTTAATTAAATTCAAATTAACGATTCGAATTTTTGGTTATCGTTGTAGTCCCCGGCCTTCGATTTTCGAGACATAATTAATCGTATTCTGGCTTGGAATCGTTTCCAGAAATTTTGCGATCGTTTTCAGAATTTTTTAATAACTTACATTCACTTAAATAAATTGCTCTGTATGATTTTCCTAAAGAAACCTCATGATGCGGGTGGGAGTTAATGGAGATCAATATAAGTCCAATATTCACTATGAATACGTTGGCAATTCGTGCATCCAACTTACGTAGGATACTTTACCAGGATAAGATGATTGGGATTACTTCATATTCCAGGTAAAATAAACTGTGAAATTCCACAATTGACAATTATATATCATTCACGACCATGGCTTCGAGTTGATGATCCTGCACGGCTCTTTTTCGAAGAATATTCAAGGTGAAATTTTTGACGATGCGATATAATCTTTTTTAGTAAATTTTTGTCTATCGTATGCAATAAAAATTCAAATGTTGTCTCTTTTTTGCAATGTAATTTGTTTCTCTTGAATCAGTACCATCTGTATGTATTTCCATATTTAAATTACGTTAAATCGATACCTGAATAAAATTAGGTCCGTGTTCATGGGAGATATTTTACTAAAAATGGCCGATTAAAAAGCAATCAAACAAAATACAAGCTTTGCCATAAATTTCTATCTACGTCACGCATACTCGTATTTTTAACCTAAATTGTGTCTTCCCTAAGGACTAAACTATTTACTTATCGCACAAATTATACAGCAACTGAAACCAAGTGTGCGGGGTATTAGTAGTTAACCTCGGCTCTCGATACTCCTTCTATGGTATTCTCGTGATCGAATGTTCGTAGAATATTCCGAGTCAGAGAGTGTCCAGGGACATCTTTCAGATTTTCGCAGATAATTCTTAATGCCCAAAATACATGCCAAAAAATGTGTTGCCAAGGGACTGATCCGAGAGATCCTCAACCTGCGTGGGATTGAATGGAGCGTCAGCAAATAAAGATTTGTTATGTTGCTTATCCCTCTGCGGTCATTAAAGAGTGACGTGTCACGGGACATGTGCAGGCATGAGGGCTCCCTGGACTAGATAGTGATTGAAAGCACTGGTTCATCTCTCTAAGCCGCTCGTGCACAGCTTGAGCATACCAATGAAAACGTCTTATCTACATCAATGTGGTTCGTTTGCTCTCAAATAATTCATTATTTACACCTGCCCAACCTGCTCCCCTCGACACAATGGTCAGCCGCGAAGGGTGGTCTTTTATTAGAGACTGTACATGGCAATTATCTCATTGCATTTTATTACTTCAGAGTTTGTTGTCCCGCAAGTTACGATATCGTATCAGCAAACATAAGGGCATATACTTAAAGACTTGGAAATTACTATCTTATATTCGTATAGTGATAGTTAATTGGTTTCAGCTGCTATGCATCATACGAATGACGAATAGATGGTTGTCTCACTGACTGACTGTTCGGGTAAAGACATTGGGGACATCGATATATTCCTTTCTTCCAAAGTTCTACGTCCACTTCCAACAAATCTGAATCTTGACAGTGCGTGGCATGGCAAGGTTATGGCCGACATCGATGGGGAAAGAATGCTTCCAACGCTGCCGCAGGACACGAGTAAGTGATGTTTGGAAATGGACCCTAATCACTAATAGGACGGAGCACACGTGTGTGAAGAGGCCCTCCTCCCAGTCTTACTACACACACGCACACACACACACTTTTCAAGTCTCAACCAAGCATTCAGAATCAACAAAGGCGTGACACCCGAATTCCTCACCGAAGCAAATATTTAGGTTAGCACGATTCGCAAAAAAAATATTCGCGCTATTCAAATAAAGGTCATATTTTCAAAGGAAGTGTGGTTGTCAGGCAGGCCTAGTCAATTGAGGAAAACATTGAATTCGCGAATGATGGGATGATTTTGATCTTTCTGGCGTCCGTTTTTGAAAACTACGAGTCCAGTTGCATGTCCTTGTGGCATTATCGTACAGAATCTCCAGATAAATCCCTTTCATAATTTATCCCAGAAGTATATTTCAAAGTATGTGATTTAAATATTTTTTACACAACTAGTGAAGACTTTTAAAAGGCATATTAATTTAAAGCGTTGTGAAGCAGGCTGCTGATTGAAAAATATATCAACTCCTTGCAAAAATGTGGTATAGCAAATTTCCCGGAAACAAAACAGAGCAATCGGGAAAATATTACTTTTAAAATTTGCATATTCAAGCTGAGCATGAAACTAGTTCTGAATAATTAAACAATTGACCCTGCGACGTAAATAATATTTATAAACTATGGAAGATAAAATAGATGATTAAAAAAAGTCCCATTAAAAGAAAGGATTTATCCTCTCTCTGCTTATATAAGTGACATTAGATTTTTCAGACCAGGTATCAATGTCTATTTAGGTATCAGGCTTGCCGAAAACACTCGAGGGCAGTGTCTGCTATTAGATTGGGATGTTTTTCTTTTTTTCAATAACCTCTAGTCACTTGAATAATTTCATTCAATCTTTCCGTTGTTTCCTAAAATCCTATCTACCTTTACGTTACTTTCCTATCTTTGTAGAGCAAATAACCTCATCTGCTGGTCGAGTTCCCTAATGGCATTACACCTCCCATTATCATTTGTGACATGAGTGGGACCTACGCTTCCAAAACCCTTTCCTTGAAGCAATAGGATAAGTCCTAATGTATGCAATAACGTTTTCATGAGCAAACATCCTAGACTTGAAGCAGAAAGCTAAACCAAACATCCTAATGCCTACTCGGGAAATAACTCGGTTGCCTTATCGGCTGAGAGAAGTCCCTTCTTGAAGTACCAGCTTTTAGAGATTGTTCGCGTTGACCTTCGGAGATAGTCTTCTCGACTCGTGTCGCTGAGAAGAGCCAGGCTTTAATGCCGATCATGCCCCCTTTTATCCGGAGGATCTAGCCATTAGTCCGCCGATAAACAAGTACCATCCCCCTTCGGGCGACGAGAGTAAAGGGTAGTTCGTTCGGAATCGCTATCCCACGAGAGAAGCGCTCGTACAACCATCCTCGCCAACCAGCCTCTCTTATCTTCGCAAAGTTTTTCCCTTGAGTGCCGTCGATCCCCGTTGCCGCCTCTTCCTCTCTTCCACCATCCTCCGTCAACTCTGTCGCTCCATCGCAGGTGCAGTTGCCCCATGCGCACTATCTCGAGAGGTCTAATGCCGCGTCCGGAGTGGTAAGCGAAGGTCTGGTCTCCAGGTGCGAGGACGTATCTTTGATGGCTCCGCGCTCGATCGACTCCGTGGCTTCTTCCATTGAGTCCGCTGTCTGCGCCTTTCCAGTGACTATCGTATCTTAAACTCCACGCTTCGTGTGGGCGAGGCGTGCCGCTTTTATCAGGGCTGGACGTTTCCATCTGCGAGAAGAGGTACTTGCATCTCGGTCGAACGGAAATATTGTATTTTTTTCTCAAATACCTATGTTCAGGCGACCATTCGGTTCCTATCGATTGTGCTGACCGTCTCATTTGCATCACTTTCACAAAAAGAATATTCATAAGTTAGATTTCGTGTGTTGCGAATGAGTTTCTCTGCTTTTTGCCAATATAGGTAGGTTGGGTTGGCCTTTTTTGTTCGCTACTCTCTACTTGCTGCTACTATTTGTTTGCTACTGGTTTTAAGGTCGCCTCGTTAGATTCATGTTATGACTTTGGAATAGGGATGGTGCGGTGGCTGAGATATTGGATTTCTACTCCGAGAGTCCGGGTTCGAATCACAGAGGCGGCAAATATTTTCCAGTGGTATTCCGAACCCTATTTGAGGTGCTTTGTGGAGAGCACTTTGAGTGAGTTCGACGCCCGTCGGATTGGATGTTTAACTGTGGACCACTTGGCGCCTTTCGTACAGAGTAAGTAGGCTAATGCCGACGCCGGGTTTCTCTCCACCCTTCCACCTGAATTCCCTGAATAGTCTACCTCCACCGGGTTACCCACCTACCCCTTCTGGTGCAAATTACCTGTTGCCGGTCAACTTACCTCAAAACTACTACTATGAATGCTGTATTATTGGAAAGATTGGGTTTCGTGGAATGGAGATACTTCATGCTTTATGAAATCGGCACCGGGAGCCCATGAATTTGTATTTTTTTACCCCGATTCTTATGTAACAAAAATGTACAAACTGTTATTCATTCGTAAATTTAAAAAATACACATCGGAAGTGGATTTCTTTCAGAATAATAATTTGCTCTCTAAGCATGAGGTTCCAGCTAAAGTTAAATATTCCATATTTAACTAAAAATCATTTGTTTATTGATAAAATAATAGATTTTAGTGTACTGACTTCATTTTTGAATCATTGCAATTCATAACTTATTGTCCCAATTAAATATATGCGTCTCTAGTTCAATCGCAGTTAATTTTATGGTTAACAAGTGATTAGTTCAATTTTTAATCCTAGAGATAATTGGCAGAGATTATGAGAATTTCACATTTGCTCAAGATTATTGTTAAGAATACTTCAATTTTAAGCATAGCAGGCGGGACAGATGGGAATTGTACTTTATGACTTTTTAATGTGTTTGTATAAAGGTTATTAAGAATTATTATTAGCTTCAATATATATTCTTATAGGAAAAAAAGGTCTAATTTTTAATGACCTTCTTAATAACTTAAAATCACGCGTTTTTTCCGTGCCTATCCCACAACATAGCGGTCTAAATGGCATTTATTAACATAAAGTGTGGAATAATTATAGCTCTTGAATACATCGAGAGAAGAAGTCTAGGAATGATTTTGTCTTTCCAGATAAATTATTTAGTTGCGCGTTCCGAACAAGAAATTAATTGTTGCAATTTTTGAGTCAGAAGCGGATATTTTCCCTATCTACCGTCTCCTGAAGAAAAGTGCTTAATCACTGTCCTCTTCTTTCTCGAAATTGGGAGATGTGAATAATGGACTTCATATTTAAAAAAATGGCCACACCTCAGGCTCTGATTAGTCATCAACTCAAGGTGAATATAATGGAAGAGGTGGGGTCCCATTACATAGTAATTAAATTTTCTAATATAAAATGTACTTACGGGTATTTCTGCTTTTTAGGTGAGCATGCTGAAAAACTCAAATAATAATTCGTTCGTTCGTTAGGAAAGTCGTGCTGAAATAAATTATATTGTGAATTTGATACAAGTTCGTCGCTAACCCTACATCCTGTCCTTCACCTACTATTTTTCAATGTTTCTCTCGCCCTTTTTTTTACCCACTTCTCAACACCTCCTTGTCAGGATCAGCAGAAAACAAATTTGACCAACGACGAGCGGAAATTCGACCGCAACCGATTCACTCATTGTCCGCGTTAAATCTTTTATTCCTATGTAGTGATCTCTGAAAATATTTACCGACCCCGTTAATCCGGCGGGTGGTTCGACCGCCCACCAAACTCGAAGGTTTGAAACTCGCTTAGGTCACGGACGTAGACACTGTGATATAATGGACGTTTCCCGATTGTTTTTTGCGGTCCCGCATGACCTCTGACGCTGCAAGCATCCTTGCCAAATCCGATTACTTCTAATGCCAAGATAAATCTCTCGACCATCACGTTAACAAATCGGGGTTTGTCTTGGGTGTCAGTCCGTGAAATAGAACGTTTCTGATTCCTTGCCTCGGACAAAAAAGAAGTGGCAGGCGAAGGATTCTGACGGAAGGACTTTCTGACTGGATTCATTCTCGGCCATGTAATTCATATTCCCTTCAGTGATTCATAATGACCCTCCACCACCCAACCCAAGCGTGTACTTGAGTTTCGACGGCCTCGCTCAAGGTGCTCACCGAATATTTAGTGCGCCCTTGGCGGTGGAGTGGACAGTGACATGTCGCTTTGTTGAAAGCTCACCGGTTATCAATAGATCTGGGAAGACATTTCTTCCTCTTCTTTAAATGCTTAGGTGGCTAAAACATTCCTTAGAGTCTGAGTATAGCCAGGAGAGGGAGCCACGACCACAGAGGTTTTAGCTCATTTATTCGCTAGGTAAGGGTAAATATAGTTGAAGCATTTCCGATTTTATTCTTACGTAAATGCACTATATATAAATTCGCAAACAATTTGTAATTTAAGAGGTTATCATAAAAAGTAATAAAATTTTAATTTGATGTTTTTCCCAATTATGAAAAATGGAAATTTTGATATCTGACGCTTTATTGCTCGTGATATGTTTTTGAGGTACGACTTTGAATGAAATTACGTCAAAATATTTTATCATTGAGTCAATGCTAAATCATTGGAACTAAAAAAACAACATTTTTCTTCTTTGAAGCGTTATATACCCTTATCTAAGAATTATTATCCATCTAATATTATTGGGAGAGTATGTATTATTTGTATACATATTATTATTTTTAATACTCCCTTCTCTTTAAATAGAATGTGAGTGTACAAAACCACATTTTATCGGAGATTCATGTGGAACTAAATCGTGTGATTATTAATCTGCATACTGTTCCAGATTGGAAAGGGTGATTTTCGCCACAACTTATGCATTAGCATGGTCAACGCAGCATTTTATATTGATGTTTTTTCTCTAAGTATCATTGCGATACAAAAGCTTTTGCGATTTTGTTTCGTAATCGCCCTTTTACGAAACAATATCCCGACAATTACAATAGATAATCTGCAATTATTTCACGCTTCACGTGACTCTTGATTTTTAAACTTATAATCTAAATACAGTGACTTGTCTCTTGACCTTAGCGAATGAGTATAACCGTTTAATGAGGAAAAAAATATACTTGCTTTCGCCCTGATTATTACGAATTGATTCATCCTGTACTTGTTTTATGTCACAGTGTAGTGACAAAAATTTTCTCAAAAAATTATATCAAAGTGAAACATCGAAATGTTCATTTTATTATTTTGGAAAATAAAAAAATGAAAATTGCATCTTACTTCTTAAGTTAAACTTCAAAATTATTTATTATTGTTCTAATGCTTGTTAAAAGATTGCATCATCGTCATATAAATTATCTAAATAGCTCAAGTAGCTGCAGAAAATGTATCGCGTCAGCTGAAGTTGTTCACCCTTCACAGCCTATCGTCGTTTATATTAAATAATAGTTAAGTACATTTTAGCCCAGTAAAACAAACTATTTTCTTGATTTCACCCTACTTTAGCATCCTACTCAAACCAGAGAATCTTAGAATAGTACCTTATATCAAAAATCGAAGTTCCTGATAGAGACTCATTATAGTTCAGATATAAAATTTAGAGCTGAATACATCTGTCCCTGTCCATTAATTTCCAATTCGTGAGTGTACTACTTTTTCACGAGCCGGAGAATGAGACCTGAGGACTCGATAACAAAGGATGGCCTTCCTCAAGAAAAGGTCATTCTCATGAGCTTCTTACGAGTAAAATGTGAAAAGTTAATTTTAGCCAGTTCGTGCTTGAATATTTTGAATTTATTTTCTTGAAGAATTAGCCCCATGTATATCCGAAATTTCATTCTATGTTTTACCGACTCATACTTATGCTCTTTAAACGAATGTGAAATAACTGAGGCATTATTTTGCCTTACCTAAATGTTAAAACTTGAATTCCGTGCAAATCCTTCTAAATGTTAGATTAATAATGAACAAATTATAACACTTTTCAACTAGATATAGATTTATTGCATGACCGGTTTCAACTTACTGCATCATCTTTAAGACGACGTCGAAACCAGTCGTGTCTAGTCAATATCTAGTAGAATAGGGTTATCATTTGTTCATTACTATGTTCAAATTCCACTATATCACACCAGAATCTAAGCAATTTGTGAATTTTATAGTTCGTTCTGGATATTAACGAATCATATTTCTGCACAATGATTTTGATGACGGAAAACTGTTTTCATTGAGTATATCTGAATTCCACTTGGCAGTAATATCCGGATCCAAATCATTTCTACCATATTAAAATTTTCGAGGCAGAAAAAATTAAGGCATTTATCTAAATACGAGGCAAAACTTCGATCGATCGTCTCACAATGGCGAAAAATCGTTGATTTGGAATGGAGCGGCATCACGCTACGGTTCTTATTACATTCGGAGGGATTATTTCACGCGTAATTTCTCCTGCGGACGGTAAAATTAAAAAAAAAACATATCCACGCTGAGCGTATTTTTTTTGCACATGACCGTTCCTACCGAGCGTACGCTTCTATCGAATCAATGTTTCAAAATGGATCGAAATTCGATGTAAGTCCCATAAAGAAGGGTCAGAATCGTAGGCACCGATTAAGCCTCACCATTTATACTGCCGAGGGAAGAAACAGATTTGTAGTAACCCACGGCGAAGCTCCCGCTGATCCGCAATCGTCTTGGGCATGGATTTTTTTCCCCCACCGATATGCACTCAAGCAGTCATCGGAGTCGATGGGACGTCGGCTTAATCCCCTCTAACATCTCCGGGTGACTAGGGGAACGAAACGGGGCGATCGCGTACGAGTTTTATTGATATCGTGTGGTGCAAGCGCTCACGCTGCGATCAGGCCGCTGTGAATCGTCTCCGCGAAGAAATTTCTCTGGGATGTCTCCGTCTCGACGCTTTTGACTTCTGTCCGTGGATGTTGAAGTCTGTGATTTTTTTTCTACGCTTAGTCACCACAGATGTCAGTAAAGTACCACACTGGGACGTTGATGTGAAGTCGTTTAATTTCTGTATTGCCAGCTCATCATTCGTGTTGTTTCCGAGTTTTTCAGTAGTAATCATGTTTCAATCATAGACGTTCATCTCGGAGCTAAAGCGACATGCTAGGAAAAACTACTATATGTAGGTATCACAAAGTGCAATAAAAGGACTTGGTAATATCCATATTCCTGACCTAACAACGCCGTCCACAGAAGCCACAACTTCTTCTCTGGAGGGTTATTGGAGTGGTTGGTTGCTTGAGGGGGTTGCTCAATGTTCTCTTGGAAGAAGAAAACGACTCGCTTTCAGTCCTAAGATCCAAAGGAAACATTTCGGGTGAACATTTCAAAGTAAACTAAACAAACTCGATCCACCGATACCAACTCGATCCACCCGCACCCACTCCCTACTCCATCCGCCTATACCTAGAATATCTCTAACCAAGCGCTCACCTTTATTTCGCCTCTCCTCCCTTCTAAATTCACTCCCACACACTTTCGATCCTTTTAATTTATCATGCAACAATTTCACCACCCAAGCTTTATCCCACCTTTCAACAAATTAATTTTTTCCCCGGTCCATGTTCGGTTCTCGTTGTTTATTGTTATGCTGTTATTGTCTTTTGTCCTCTTTCATGTTTGTTATATTTTTCACTGTAAATTGGCGCTACTGCTATATGTGATTATTATTTTTAAAATAAAATAAAATTCATCTCCGCCAGCGAGAAAGCGTAATTATGTAATACATGCTTTGAAGATGAGCGAAGCCTTATTATTTTTGCAAATTAGGTAGTAGTTTTAGAGGAGGTAATTAAGAATGACATAATACAGAAAACTATGAGAGGTTGAGGGAAATAACACGGAATACAGAAGAATAGAGTTTAAATCAATCTTGTGATCCAAATACTGATGATGAGGGAAATTACTTAAAGAGTTGAACTTAAAAATGACGAATATGGGCTTTCATCAACGGCCACTAGACGGACTCTTATTTAATTCGGGCTTTTGTTTAATAAGTAAATGAACATTTTTAGTTAATGGGCGTTTCAGCACCCGGAAGGAAGTGCTTTCATTGGTAAAAGAATGAATTCCAAACGTCCACCGTATGTATGTGAGGCTTGCGGAGGTCTTTTTTAACACTTTTAGTGAATCTGTTTAAATAAACTAATAATGAGTGGCCATATATGGGCGTAGTGCCCATTTTTAATATTTATCGTCTGGATAAAAATGTTCAAACGTTGAAAAATACAAATGATGAAGTGGGATTCGAAACTCTTCATCTGCTTCATTTCGCTGATGAAGGTGGCCGCCCTACCGAAAAGCTACATGTCTACTGTGTTTTTAAATAAAAAGTGTTCTTCGTTATACATATACTTGTTACGCCCTTGCCATCCAAGATTATGTACATGTATCCATATTCCGAGAAATTATTCCGTAATCAGTTTTCATTTAGACCCAGCGTTTTCTCTTACCAAGAGTTACTTGCGGGCTGGAGTGAACGCGATGATGTTTATGAGGAGCTCGTGATGGGAAACCGTAGGAACGAACAGAAAATAGGAATGAGGAGACACGTGCAAAAGCATCATCGGTGTTTTACATATTTCAGCGGAAGATGAATCATCATCTCCCCACGTCGGCCTTTCCGTGTCTCTCCCTTTCACCTCGCTCCATTCCTTCACATCCAATCTGGCCTATTATTCTCTCACTATTTCTTTCTCTCATGCCTGCCTAACCCCCACCCACTCACAATCATGGGCGCCCATAAATCTCAACCCATCCTGCCCTCCTGACCCATGCCATTCTCGGGTTGAAAAATATTATAATGCTCATCTCCGGCCACGGTAGTTGTTATTTAATGAGGAACGTCATACCATTCTTCTCTCTCTTTAATCGGAGTAAGAGATGTGCCGGGAATGTTTGACTGTTTGCTTGCATTCGCGAACGCTCCTTTTGCGAGACTAGAAGGATATGAATAATTAGCAATTTTCCTCTCTATCATTTCACTAACTACTCATTCGAGCATAATTCACGTTGTTTCAACTTTGAAAATAGTTCTTACCTAACTACTTAAATCATTTGAGTGTAGTTAAGAATTTAACATGTCATAAACTATCAAGATAAATCACATAGCACTTCTCCTTGGGTTAATACCAGCGAATACGCATTAAATTTATCATTTGATTCAAGAATTTAGTTAAATAATCTATTTAGAATATATTTCTACATAGGAAACCATACCTTAAACGGTAGACTGCGTAAATAATAATTACTAATACTAATTTTCCTAGCTGGCTTTGAATGTTCCTACATCACCGTGTAATAATTTTCCGAAATAAAAAATACTGTAAGCGCATAGCATCGACATAAAAAGTTAAAGCATTCTTCTCAATCGCCTTAAAATTATGTCATAGACAGTTCAGAACAGATGTAAATCTGTAAATTAGAGTGATTGCGTCGTCCTAATTTGGTCATTTAATGTGTTTTCTTCCCACGAATATCAAGTATGCATGCCTTCTCAAAAAAATTTGGTTAGCTTTTATGATTGGTAGACCGTTTTTAGAAGTTTTATTTTCTCCTTACTGAGAATTTAATCCCCACTGAGCACCTAACAACGTAACTCCCCACATATGCGATTCTAGGAGATTACGGTCATTGCTCATTTTCATGCTAATTCTTTTTGCATTTCTTTCTTTAGCAGAGTTTTTGCAAAGGTCTAGTGGCGCCAAATTTGTATTTACGAGTGTAGTGGCACGAAAGGATATGGCAAGTATTCGAAGACGGCTAATGAATTCGATGTTTCCTCTGTTTATATTGATAGTGTGAAATGTTATTTGATTTTTTTCAAACGTTGCCACTCGAAGCTGTCAACTTCTTGGGATTTTGGGCAGATGTGCACAGAAAAATAGGGAATCTCCGGGGCGACATGAAGAAATAATGACATGTTACGGAGTGTGTATTTCATTTACGAACAATTTAATTCGTGGATACATGAAATTCTAATTGAGGAGCATTGATTTAATTACTCATTACAATACACAATTACATTCAACAATGCATAGAAGGATATATATTTGAAAACACACGAAACTGATCCTCGACTCTCATTAATCTACCAAGATCTCTCCATGTTCGGCGTAACTGTGAAATGCACCCGGCGTAAAAATTAGAAGGTTGGACATCTGCGGTCTAATATTAATTCCAACCGTTTTCAATGTGAAACCTATTAGTCTTTGGATGTTCAATTGGAAAACGGTTAAAATAAGAGCATAAATAAAATAATCAAGAACTCAATTTGAGAATAATTCCCAAATTATGAAAACCAATACGTCAAATTGATTGCACCACCTCGGCAGTGCAGGATATCTTTACATTCAAGGAAATGTGCATAATATATGTATGCCAAACGCCTGTGTTTTTTAATGCATAAGCACTTTCTTATCTTTTTTCGCTTTAGTGTGAATTTATTTTCCATTTTCCCAGTGAACCATGACTGCATATTTTGACCCAGCATTATTTTTTTACATTCCGTAAAAAATTATTTTTTACACTAGTACCTAAACTAAATCTTCAAAAAAATAAACATTCTTATTTTCATCACATATGCTGCATGTATTTTGGCATCACCGTCTATCTAATCAACTCCGACTCTTCTGCCCCTGCGACAGCAAACAGTAGCTGCTTATTTAACCATCATTATCCCGGCATTAACTCCCAGTTTGCTTCACGATGAAAACTGTAAGAAAGGAATTTTAAAGAATGAAATAATCGAAAAATGTCAAAAACATAATTATTCAAAAACTTGAATTATTTTAAATTTTAAATATCCCATAATCGACAGCCTATTTTAGAAAAGGGTATCCCGATTCTGAAAGCCATTTAATTCTTTCTTTGATGATTCCAGAGCCTAGTAGTGTCCGGGTTGCTGAAGCAGATGCGAAAGCATTATTGTATCCTTAGAGCCGTAATTCTGTCAAATGGACGCATTCTCTCGGCGTGGAGGATGTCCTCCGCATAAGCTGTCGAACCTAACCGGGATCCTCCACGGTGACCTTCGCGCAAGTGTATCTATCGCTGCAGGAAGTGAATTCCATCATTCATCATGAACGCTCTGTCCATAACATGTAACAAACCATTACACACGTCCAGTGTATACGGAGGGGGTAGATATCATGTCCGCTAGAAAAAGCCCAACCCTAGTTATAAACTCGCGCTTTTGAAAGAAACAATTGCATTGTACACGAAGCGTCGTAGGAAACGAGGGCGTAGGAAACGTCGAAATCCAAACGAGGCGCAAAACATAATTGAATGGAAGAATTTTAGGGGCATGAATAATTTTGTATGATGTTTTTTCTAAAGTAGTCTGTTAATTCTTTCAATATATCGTATTAATAGTTAGTGAACAGTACTTCCGCTCTATGAATGACAATGAAATCTACTTGTAACTCACGATTCCTTCCCATTTTATTCCAATCACATGCGTGAATTCTTTCATATATATGGATAACCTATTGACCGTTCCTTTTCAAAGTAGGCGAACTCAGAAAGCCTGTTTAAGCTTAAACGATGACTCTCTTTTCCAAATTTCTCCCCTCACTCCCTTTTCCAAATTTCTTTCATAATCCCCGGTCCGCATGCCTTCGCATACTTCGTTCAACTTTGTCACAACCGTGTATTGTTTCATGCATGCTCTACGGTTTCTGAGATACCACATTCATCCATATTTTCTTGGCCAACTCCATTCGTTCATTTAACCTGACCGTATTTATTTGATTGGTGATTTGGCCGTCGTCCATCCCTATGAAATGGACAAATCATTGGAACACTTTTTCATTCAGGTCTGTTTAATGATGCCAGCTAACCAAACCACTCCGCAATGATCAACCCGAATATTGGTGTGATAAGTAAGGATAGAGATCATACTAATATCTATATGGAAAGTGAATTTTACGTATCATAAGAGACAGGTTACGCTTGCAATGCCGCCTGGGTTTCCCAGAAAGATTTGATTTCCCGGAAAAATCAAGGTGGGGTGAAGCTGACTGTTGGAGTTTTTCCATTTCTTTCATCAACCACTCATTCCTCATTCCATCTCTCCTATTTTTATCTTAACAACTCTTTAAGTGACCCACCAATACCGCGTTTGGTAGGCATTTATGCGTATCCTGACATTCGTACCCAAGTCCAGAGGCTAATCCTAGGAGTAATATCCTTCTGTATCTTACAGCGCCGATTTTGTGGCCATAAACAAACATTCTTTTTCAGTATATACCGAACACTACCAACTATTAACTGCTTGCGTGGGGGCTATTGAACTGCTTGCTGCTTATAGTTTTAGGGGCTCACACGAACGAAAGATAAAATTATCAATTCCCTGTATTTAAGTGTTGGGAGAGACTCCAGAGGTCTCGATTTCAGTCTGGAGAACCCCAATTCTCGGCCTGCTTATCCTGAGAACGGTGGCATTCAACCTCCATTCACCATCCTATTCACCTTCTGGAACGTGATTTCGCCTGTCCTCCTCACAGGTCGTGTGTTGTTTATTCCTCTCGCAAGAACCGAGAAGGGGAGATTTAGAAAGCTCGCGGCACAAATATGTTCAATCCCAGCGCGTTGATGAACTTCTGCGCATCCCCTTTGCTCGCTTCGAGTCGCAGGAATGCACAATCCTTTGGGGTGCACAGCCTCCCGAGTGCGTCTTGCGTAACGCCATTGTTTTGCGCCTCAATCCTCGTGCGCATCCCCCCCCCCCCGCCCAGAGGCTCTTCCGCGGAGTGGATCTTTCGCGAACGTCCGCGATCGCGTCCTTCTGCGATCACCACCTGTTACCCGCTCGAGCACCGGCGCGGAGACGGCGGCTAAGACACGGGGCATAAGATATCGCTCATCGGGTGACGTGCTTGTGCAGGGAAGAGCATCCTTGCATGATAAAGAGTCGATATGGTGATAAGCTAAATATAGTAGTGGCGGACGTCCCACAGGTGGATCCCGCTTGCCTCAACGTCGCATTGACTTGTAAAAACTCTCGTAAGTATAGACTCGATTTCGTAGCTCGATGGAGTATTTATTTTTGAATCCAGTTGTCATTTTTCTAAATGTATACTTCGGTATGTTGCTGTACCTGTAAATTACATATATGTGAGGGATGTTTAGTGAGATATCAGCATATGTTTTTGACAACATACTTTAACACATCCAAATTTTTTCAAGTCCTTCCCTGAGTAGTATTCATTGAATTCGATGCATTTGTCCCACCTTTTTTCCGGTCTTCGAATGAATATTGAAAGTCAGTTTTGATAGGTCCTTCAAATTCGTCTCAGCAGTCATCACCATTGCCTATGGTGATGAAAAGCAGGTGTTTTTTTTCAAATTGGTGAACAAGCAAAAATTTACAAGGAACTAGATCTGGGGTATTGGAGAGGATGAGGAACGCACTTTGCATTGACTTTCGTGAGATATTTATCATCAACATTCACCATTAGCGGCTGTGCTTTATTGTGATGCAGCAGCCTTTTGCTTTAAAATGTGGCCTTCCACGACCGACGTGGCTGTGGAGAAATTTCAGTTTATACCTATGGTATGCTTCTTTTGTCCATATTAAATGAATATATATGTCTTCATTTAATATTGACATCAAACAATTCCACGAATTAAACTCTGAAAGTGTGAAATATATATGTTTCTGTTTCATTAAGCTTACAGTAACATCTAATTAAAATTTTATGCAATGAAGAGCGCCAATAACAAATGTGTGATCACATTTAATCGAGAATTTCCCGTATGAATTGCAAAAAAAATTTTTTAAGCATTCATACTTATCCAAGGGGATTCAAAGTCCAATTGTACAAGAATTGGCCTCGCAGTTTTCAATTTTTGATCTATTTTCCGCTCGATAGCAAAATTTAAAGAGGAATCAAGGAATGTCAAATGTTCGCCAGGTATCTCAAACGATTGTCGATATATTTTGGTTCGCGTCGAAAAACACAGTGATTTAAAGAATCCTATTACTCCTCAAGTTTTGGAAACATACACTATTATAATTACGAATTTTATAATTTTTGTGAAACTTTAATAATTTTTAAAATATTTTATGTTCATTTGGAAAAAATAGCATTTAAATGTTGTTAATTTTTTATCATTAAATGTCTCCATTCACGATAAATCATAATCCACTACTAAATTTTATCTAGAAGGTTACAAGCCTGAGAAAATAATTTTTTAGTCAATCAGTTTTATTTAAAAACTTTTGTTATGCAGATATTAAAAAAAAAAGGTGAGGCCAATTCATATTCTGTATGATGCAGTACAACCGGCGTAAAGAATTCAGATGAAAAATTAACCTAATGACACTCAAAACTAATAATTCTCAGCTGAATTATAAGTCGGGGGATTGAAAACTATCGTGCATTCATGGAGAAAACCATTGAAACATACTGAAACATCATTAAGGCAGAAATAATTGTCACCAATCTCTTGGAGTAGAATTCCTATACGAATACAATGCGATCGATGGGTTCAGTTACATTATCCCCACATAGATTGAATCACCAGTAAATACGGACATATATTTCATCAGTTTATTTTCAATTCCTTGTTTCCAAAGGGAAGAGATCATAGATCCTCCGGTTTTATGTAACTGATTAAACGCTCAAAGACCTAGGATTTTTTCCGCATTCTACCATTCTTCTTTTCCATTGAGTGGGGATAATAATTCACCTCTTATTTACAGATATCTCTCCATTGCTTATTGTTATGTATCCTCTTAAAAGATTATAATTGTAGATGTTTGCTAGAAGTGACGTTGAAGCTCATGGACAAGTTGTCTGAAGGTTGACTATGACGTAAATGTTACGTGAAATAGTAAAGTCGCAATACGTGCCGTAAATATTTAGATCCGCCTTACAGGACAAATAAGAACTATTGCTTAGAAGGACTTAAATAAAAAGAGGAGGTCAATACTGTTTTTAACTCTCACAAAAAATGATTATGGCGGTATTGTGGAATTTTCAAGAATCCATGAGAGTTAAAATATACTCTGATAACCAGATTAATTAATTCATTCAATGGATCAATTTCCATTAACTGTTATGGTATTAAAAAGACCTCAGTGAATTAAATTCGGAAGACAATCGTCGATGATTTTAAATGGCTGAACATTTAACAAAAATACCTACGTGATTCTACTGTGGGATTTGGGAGTTATTAATTTATGCGATGCATGAGAGACTACTTGTTTCCTCATCTCTTGGCGCAATACCGTGCCTCCTATGCATCTTTATCTAACGTTTAAATTGTATCATTCGTGAATTGATGCATTTCTTAATGAGCGATCCTAATCGCATTTCCGCCGTTGCAATATGCGGAAGAATGATGGAAGGCCAACATCAGCCACTCACGATGACAGAGCTGGAAGAATATGCATTTCAAAAAAAAATTCTTAAAGCTTATTTAGTTTGTCGCTCATAATTTGGTTTCATTCGGAGATTACAAATGAGTGAAACCAAACCGCAGTGATTTACCCGAAGGTCGACGTCATTCATAAGGGTGTGGGGGAGAGCCTGTCTGACCTGTTGCTACGGAAATTGTGTGAAATTCCCGCTGGGTACCTGTGGGCACGAGTGCTTGCCCTTGTCGTTTCCTAAGCTGATCTGGTGCTTAGTGAGTCCCACATGTTGGGTATTTTTCTAGGGGTGTCCATTATGAGGAGTTACAAGGGGAATCATTTTTTAGCAGGTGAACGCACAAACCAATTGACTACCGTGGTATTTAATGAATAGTTATCAATTAGGAGGTTAAGGCAGTTGCTGTGAAAGATGTGAGTTTACGTTATATTCGCGGCTTAAGCTTATACAAAAATTTGTACTTTCATCTCCTCTTGCAAAATATGCACACCGGTCCTAGATGATGAAAACACCAGCTTCTTTTAATAAAGATTTTCAACCACAAAGAATGCGGCAATTTTAAGCAATCAAGTGTTGCGAATAATCACTTGAAAATTAACTCTAGACATTTCTCACGCCAAATTACAAATTTCTTTTCAAATCTCTTTTTCTAAAAAAACATTTTCCTTAACCAATAAAAAATGTTGGTTTACAAGCTAATTTGAATGTTAATGCGGTCAACTAAAAATATTATTATAACTGTTTGAATTTTTGGTATTATCTACTCCGTATTGTTTTATTGAAGCGTTTATGGTGTGCGCCGTACAAGTGTACAGTAGCGTTCTTCATATGAAATTTTGTTATTCGCTGTTTGTATGAATGTTGTTCCTGATTCAACGTTACATTTCTTCTGACATAAAACTCAGTTGACGAAAGCGCTGCTGTCATTTCCCTAAGCATAATTACATATATTCCATGTCTCAAACTTTTACGGTGAGTTTCAAGTGACAGTAATTTATTGCTTTCCTGATTGCAGTCGTGTATTAAATTCTATATAAGTTTGTCATATTCCCTGCAATACACTTGTGAAATCGCAATTACTCTTTCACAATTGGAAAACCAACGTAATCTGGAATTAACTTAGCTTTGTAAGAAATAATCCCGAGTCCTTTATGTACCTTCGCCGGTGAAATGTGTCCAAGTCTTGACGGAGAATATTCAATGTTGCGCCGCAATGTGAAAGCACGATTCTAATCTTGACTAAGCTATTAAATACATCACCAGTTCCTCTGTCGTAAGGCGGAGGAGAAATAGAACATATTTTTGTTTACTCACATTAATTTTTTTTTATCAAAGGTTTACATCGGATTCATTATTATTTTGCGAGAGACTAATCTGGTTTTATATTAGTATTTATTAGTTATTATTATATTATAATCCATTATTATAATCCGGTAATCGATGTTATTATTATTATCAACTCCTAATTCGCAGACCTGCTTGAGTTTTCGTATCTAAACAACACATTTAAATTATTCTCAAACATTTCTTCCCTGAGTATGGACGGTCAAAGTGTTTTCCCTTAAAGCTTTAATTTTCATCCATGTCGTTCCTTACGCTAGCATGATCAATGGCTTACTATATTCTCTCTTTTTCCTTTCCCGGACAATTGCTACCTTGTTTCAGTTCAGTGTCTCCCTGCTTTCTCTTTTATGCTCTTTACGACCTTTCGATAAAGTTTCGTTCACGAAAACATTTGCCTCGATAGTGGATTCTCGAATTTATGTCGTCCAAGTGCTCCTTCGTCCTTAAAAAAAAGTGTCATTTGTAGATCGCGCTGTTATTTTCCCACCGATTAAGTTCGTCCGCTCGCACGACCGAATCGTAAGTTTTCATTAACGGTGCGCCACGCCCGAAAAAAATGATTCTGGACAGAGTGACAGCATCTAAAACGATTCAATCAGGTACGGGATCTGCGCTATGAAGACGTACCCCCATATAAGCTTCCTTCGATTCGATATCCCCCCCCCCTTCCATGGTCCTGTACGAAAATATTGTCCCTTTAATCTCCTCGACCGCGGTGGACGTCTCTCGGAATTAATGGCATCGGGCACGCTCCCGCGCGACAATGGTGATCCCTTCCTCCTCCCCGCCCCCCGTCAGAGACCTCCGTTGCAGGGCAAAGAGTGTGGGCATTCTTGCCCCGCACCAAATATTCCGGCCCGGGACCTCGTAAATATCCTACGTGGGCGAGGAGGGTGAGCTTCGTCCTTCTCGCGGCAAAAGGGTGTCCGGGAGGGAGTGACTAACGCGTGGGGAGTGATCAAGTCGCCCTCCCAGGCCGGAGCCTTTCGACCCCCCGGTGGCAGCCGTGGGAAGAGGGGCTTCCTCCTATTTTATTCGTCCGCGTTCCCGAATCCCTCCAACTCAATCTCTCCCCATGTCCTTTTCTTTAACTTATTTATGCCATCTTTTTAATCCAGGGATCGGTGTATCACGCCGACGCTGTGAGCTCGAGCGGTCACTGGGATGAGTGGAATGACATATGTACGGGTTTGCAGCTTCGTCAGTCAATTGTGTTGACAAAAAATAACAAAAAACTACTCTTTAGAAAGAGGGAGGGAGAGAGTTCATGTTAGTAGGAGGCGGCTAGTTGAAAAATTTTAAATATCCCAGGAAGACCACGATGGATTTATCAGGGAAAGTAATGTTTTCTCACAACGATTGATTGCTTACGTTATACTGGTAAAACCAGGGCAAAATTTTAAAGCGAATATCCTGGAAATTCAATGGTGTCAGTCGCAGTAAGTCGTACAAGCATTTTCGAACTTTTGTAATCGTTAAGTCTGTTACCTCAGTTTATCTTAATGGTATTACCTCTATTAATGAATACCCCGCAGTAATCAAACCAAAATCCGGTTTGATAAGTAAGTGTAGAGCTCACTTTGTGCTAGCCCTTGGTTTGCGTGTGAAAATGACGTATTGAGGCCATAAGAAACCCGGCAAATTACATAGCTTACGTGGTGCCGAGAGGACTCATTCGAATTCGAATTTGGACCCTCCGAAATGAGTAGACCAGTGTTCTGCGCTGATATGCCATTTTTTGCATGAATAATTTATTCGAAAAAAATAGGCTGACTTATGGATTTTTTTACGCATCCCGAGTGTTAAATAAATATTGTTACCGTCGGAATCGTTATTTTTTCGCACATGTCCAAACTGTATTGAGTCGGCTTAATGGCATACCGCATCTAATTACGCGAAAAAGGGTATATTGTCAAGGCTTTATCCATTTCGAGTTCTAGCGAGGAGGAACGAACAGAGTCTCCGCTCTCTCGCCTTCATCAACCGAAATGTCGTGAATTCGAGGCAAACGCGCTGGATGTCCGCACATGTCCTCCGGAATCCGGTCTCGGATCACCGCTCGACTGACACACGATATGGGAGCGTAAATCGGTCGACGGGACAACTACGCCCGAACCTCCCTCGCAACTCCGTACTCTCACTTCTGTATCCATAAAAAAAAAACAAACCGCCCCACACTTAACGCTCTTCCGCTCCATTCCTCCTCCCCACCCTTTTGTCGTCGCCGGCGGACTCATCGCTGCCGCTCCGCGAGCTTATTGTTGCCCGTGACCACCCTCCGCCCTTCGGCCGACACGCTCCGGCCACTTTCGTAACCACCCCGACCTCACGGGCGTCGTCGCTTTTTTTAAGTGGCGATGAGAGGGGCGATTTCCCGTGGTTTTCCACAGCTAATCACGGCTTCGGCGGCGAAGAATGGGGGTGGGACGGAAACTCGGGGCGGAGGTGGAGACCGAAATGTCCCTGCGGTCACGGTGGTGGGTGGGGTTTGGGGGGATGTGGGGAGAGTAGTCGGATTAATAAAAAAAAACAAACAACGGCCTCTCGAGGTCCCGAGAACGGACGTCGTCGGGAGCGAAACTGGGAGCTCGGGGTTCGTGACATAAAACAAGATATCCCTCCCGCGCGGCGAAAGTGCTTCGGCGAGTAAAATGGAGAGATATGCGCGGTGAAGCCGTGTCAAAGGTGAAGAAAGGGGGGAAGGTGGTGGGTGGGTGACTTGAATGATGACCGAGGATTTGTTGCCCTCTCGACACGCGGCGGGACCGCGTTCTCGGTCACGCTCGTGATTCCGAGAGCCCGTGAGCGAAAACCCGCCCCCGGTGTGAGTCGTCGTACTGACCGGGAGCACGGATCCGAGCTCGGTGGAGAGTCGTGGGTGCCGATGGTAATACTGTGATTAAAGTAAAATTCACGAGGAACTGGGTTTGAGCGTGAAAGATTGATTAGAGCCGCGAAATAAAATGGAAATGTATGAGTCAAAGGTGTGATGAATTATTATCCTTCCCGCCGACTCCTATAGTTCGCAGATTAACAGAAGTGGTCTCTCGTTGAAACGCTGTATCCACTGATGTGATACTTCGTATCGTAATTCCCAATCGGAAAACGTCTGGGCCATATGGAATTGAGTGGTGACTGTTCGACAATTCCGATGGATGTGATGCATGTTTACTGTTTAAGAAAGGGAGAGAAAGAGATTAAATAATTTAGACGGCCAACATGAAAGCGGATAATATAGATAGTGACTATCATTCATAAAAGAGCCAGTAGAATTGAGTAATTTCTTCTATTACTCCAAGAAGTATTTATGATTGAAATTTATCCTTCTGAGGTCAACGACGATCATCATAGAAAGAATAATAAATGGGCGTAGATGTTTTATCTGTAGTGCAGGACGGAGTGTTCGTTTGATAATTTGCTTGACCAACATCATCCCACTCATTTCCAGGTAACTCAATCGAAAGGTCATCTGAGGGATCTCAAGTGTTTCTCCTCAAAACCTCTTTGGAGTCTAGAGAAGGAATCCGCTTCGTTTAAAGTATAAAATGAATATTTATGGGACCGCTTTGAATGCAGTTAGGAATATTATAACAGACTGAGGTAAGGTGAATGGGAAAACATAATATTCAGTACTGCGGGAACCGATATTCAGATTTAAAATATTTTTTCTTGAGGGAACTACGCAAAAGGTTAGGCACTGAGTAAAAACGACTTCGCTTAGCGGCTTGAGTGATAGTCGTTAAATTTTGCGTCGCCATTTGGAAACGGATTCATGACTCTTTTTTTGTCTATCAGTTAGAAATTATTCTCTCTCTTCGTTATAGCATTACGTTGTCACATATTAGGTAATTTTCTTTATTTATTTTCGCTAGCATTTACTGAACGAACTCAAGATTGAGTTTATTTTTAATTATGCGAATAAGAAAGCATAACCAAGAATGTAGTGCCTTGCAAAGATACCGTCAAATATGAAGGTCGGTCAGGAGTCATAAACAAGAAGAGGGGCTCTTTGAAAATGGAGCAGAATGTAAATGTCAGTAAATTTACCTTCGAATTGGTAACTGATTACGAAGAATCCTAGCTGCCCTAATAGAACTAATGTCCACATTTTAATGTTTGAATTGTTTTTTTTTTAAGGTAATCTACCGGTTAAAGTAGGTTTTTGGATGGACACAGAATTGTTATATCATTATTAATTAATCCTAGGCTTTTTGGTTTTGTATTTTTTGGGATTTGTTATTTCAAGCCCATCTTATTTCTATAATGCATTATGTAACTTAGAGGCGTGAAACTTAGAATCAATTTTACTGAAAATAGCAGACAATGTCATTAAGTTCACATAATACATGTATTTCCCTTACTTTCTAATTCTCAGAGTCTTTCCTGGGCATCGTCCCACCGCACCTAAAAATGTTTAAATGTTTATTTTTTATTACATTAAGATAAATACAAATTTTAGCTTTTGCTTGAATTATACAGTTGTATATCTTCGGTAAGAGAGGAAAAATTGGTATATTTAAACTGAGCGACTTCTCAAAGTCTTCCTCCAATTCGTTGAATGAGGGACTAACTCGTTTTCCTATCCTAAAAAGTATGTGGCTTAGAAGCAAAAGTGTCGTATGGAAATTATGTAATAATCTCTGAGAAAGGTTGTTGCGTAGATATATTAAATCAGTGCGTGGGAGTGTCCACTCTTCCGAATGAAAGCTTGAAATTACCTGGCCAACTGCCGCTTTCTGCTTATGGGTGGAAGGATCATGATCTTCGGTTCTTGCGAGACCTCACCTTTATTTCATTGCCTTGGAGAGACACTGGGGGTTTCTCAGAAGTAAGAGTAGGTAATGGTTATCCTGAAATTTACTTTCTCAATTTTTCCTTTGGTTTTGATGAGGGAAATCAAGAAGATAAATCATCAATTCAACCAGCTAAGAAACTACGTTTATCATCCCATTTAAGTGAACTGTTTTTTAGAGTAGGCGTCAAAAATACGGCGTGAAAATTTTTTAAGGAATACGGAAGTGAAAGTGATGTTTTTGATATGATATCCATCTAATTTTTTTTCCAATCTCATTGGTCACTTGGCTCTAAGCAGTCGATTCCTTTTGGCCATCACTTCTAAAACTAACATATTCCCTGAGCATTAGCGTACCTACTTGCGTTTTTGCCGCAATGACGCTATAATAAAGCTGATCTTATCTTCATTAGATAGAACTGACTCGTCGTAAAATGTAATTTTAATTTTTTGTGTAATAGTTTATGTTGAATTTCATTTAACGCATCAGTGTGTGATACGTTTATTGAAGAAATTAGTATTCTTGAAAAGCCAGAAATGTTTGAACAGTCGAAAGTGGTTCTTAAGGTGAGGTTCAAATGGGGTGTAAAGGAGATTGTACATTACTGCAATTGAATATTTCCTGTGAAAGCTTTGTTTAATGAACATGTGATTTTGGCAGGTTTTATCTAACAGTACCTCTATTTAAAAGCACCACTGAGGAGTTTCCAAAGAAACTGAGGGAGATACCGAAACTTTTTGCATTGAGACCACTGAGGAGGATTGAGACCTGAATATTTAACCCTTGACTCGTGCACTGATACTAAAATAATTGGATCTATTCACCCTGATGATTAAACACTTATAGTAGTATAGGAGTATACGATTTCTGAAATGTGTCAAGCTATCAATATTTAAGTGTGCATGGAATCACGATTTCTGGGATTATATTTAGGTTCATTATGATCGTAGGTTTTTCTCGCGATCACTTTTATACCGGCAACTAAGTAAAACTTAGATAAGTCAAGTTATTCACAAATAGTAAAGTTATTTACAAAATTGACGTAAGAAAAGTCATGCATGAAGCCCATGAATCAAATTTTTTTCCATTTTTTCCCTGAAAACATTTCTAAAAAGTAAAAATAAATATTTATTTCTAACAAACACATCACGCACCACTTCTCAAAGATGTAGTCTCCGTGGAATAGGATGTTTTGGAACGATTGGAGTTGAAAGGGCAGCCTAAACCGTTGTGACAACCGTAGTTGGTGGTGGTATTGACAAGGTTTTCATGGTATATAGATACCTATTACTGAATGAATAACTGATCGTAGCACTTTTTCACTGTGGAAAAGTGCTACGATTAGTTATTCATTATGTTCAAATTCCACCACATAACGCCTAAAGCTACTCAATTTGTGCCTATTACCGAAGTTAGTAATCCCAGGCGTAACCACGTGGCAGGATGACATTTTACAACAATCGAAATAAAACGCACCTTAGTCTTTCTCAGGACACATAGCATAAGAGTCAGTGTTTTGTAGTACATCCTGTTCTACATTATCTTTCTCAGAAAGCAATGCAATGGGGAAAGCACGAGTTTGTTTAATTTCGATTTTGGCAGTCGATTACAGAACTTATCGATAGATACGTTTCGTAAGAAAAACTTTATGACGAATGCCCTACATAAATGCCCCTTTCTGGAAAAATATACAATTGTCTGCTGAGTCTTCTTGATGCTTATCGAGCGGAAACTTCGGCAATCGAGGTATTTCCGCAAAGGAATATTTTTATTCTTAGATTTCGACACAAAAGGTATCTGACGCCGTAAAAAAACTCGCAATCTTTGGCTCGAGAAGCAGTTGAGTGCTTATGGAGAAATAAAACAGTGGAGGCCATTTCACTTGATATCCATTGATTAAAGGGATCTGTCATGGCAGTTCCAAGACTGCTAGTCCATTTCCTATGAACGTTTATGGCATAATTTTGCACGTCAGCGGGTGACTCCACTAAATATACTGTTGAGCTATTTTCTTAAGTTTCTCTGAATTTTTCAAAAGGTAAACACACTTGTTTTTGAACGTTGGATTAAACCGTATGGACTAGCACTGCTTCGTCGCGATATCTTGTTCGTCTTAAGTCCTTAGAAATTAAAAGTGTTATAGTAGTAGCTAAATTGGCTACAGAACTCGACCCGAAGTCCAGAGATAAGGGTTCGATTTCCGGGGTAAGAGCATGAACTTTTTAATGTTTAACTTTGTTACACTCCCAATCCATTCAGTTTTTAAGCCTCAAGACTAGTAAGACACTTGGAAAAACTAGATATGACTCTAAGAAAGATAATTTTTGGGCATCCAGTATGTCACTTTGACGCAGCAAAAAGCTCAAATAGAGACACGCCAACATCCTACCCCAGAAAGCGAGGCGTTTCGTCTGATTTTCGAAATTCGCGTTTGTGGTCGTAAGCATAGATAGGCTCTCCAAGGAAAAAGTCACGAGGGTAGAAATTCTAAAATCGACGCTCTTTCTTTGGAAACGTATGAATTGTAGATGTGATAAATGTCTAATACAGGACGTTTGGAAATTTTGAGCGGAAAGTGGATTGTTATGTTGTGGATTCACGCTTCAAGGCTTCATCAGGTGGATTACTGTTTTTGGGGGAAGGTCGACGGCAGCATACGTCGGAAAGACTATGTTATTTTTTTTATATCGCGGTCATTATACATTAGATATCGATGTGGAAACGATTTATTGACCAGAAATAATTTTCGAGTGTATCAAACGATGTGAACCATAGTGTTCTTTCACATATTAGGCTCATATCGACTATATCGTTCTATCGACTAGTCGTCATGCGGGCTATATTGCCTTTTCGACAGCCACACCATATATTTTCTTTTGGGTATCATTGTCATATTGTTAGTATCGTCCATACCTACGATATCGTCATGTTAACAATATCACCCATCGTCTTATCGTCAATATACGGATGGCTAAAAATTACTTTCGTAAATTTATTAATGCCTAAAGAGCTAATAGGAAAAATATCGGCATATTTGGTCGAAATGAAAATAATCTAAATGGTTTCGATGCATCGTCATATATTACAGCCCTTCTTTCCATACCCATCCATGATAGAGATCCCCTGGTTCCACTCTCCGTTCTTGCCCGCGAGTTTCCATCGCCCCGCTCTCATTTGCGCCTGCTTGGGACAGTCCGCGGTGGGTATGGGGGGTGAAGGGGAGAGGAGAGGGAGGAGTTGGAACAGCTGAGCGAGGTTTGGTGTGCGTGTGTTCTGAGTAATGGGGTCGCAAGACGAGGCAGACGAAGGCGAGGGAGAGTGGGCGGGGAGGAGGGGGTGGGACACAACCACCCACCGAAGGGTGTGGCCGCCGCCACCCCGGGGGGGCTCTCGGCGACCGCCGGGGTTGTAGGGGCGATTGGGAATGGGTCGCGCACGCCGCTGCTGACACCATGCTTTCCATACGCGGGCGAATGATGGGGGATTTTGATGGGAATAAAAGTAGTCGGCGGCTTCACCTACACTTCTAGGTACACCGACCGACCACCTTATTAATAACTTGGTCTGGTACAACCTCTGCACGCTTACTGCTTCATGAGCTGAGATTTATCCAAAGTGTACCTGTTTCAGTTGCTTTGGAAACGAGCCAGGATAAAACCTTAGTGAATTCATTTTTCGCTACGAACGTTTTTGAAGTCCTATTTGCTGATTTACAGACAAAATAGCTGAAGTGGACATTTTCATTATTAATGAAAACTAATTGAGTTTATGCTATGGTTATTATAGTAATTAAGAACTGAATATATCGAATTGGTATGGTTTTCCGTACAAAAAAAACCACGACAAAAAATCTGTCTATTACGGCACGTGACTTCAGGGTAAGCTGGCGAATGCTATCCGTGCCATTTATTAATGTGATCTTCAAAATTTGCTCATTTGTATTTGGCCATTCAGAGTTCAACAATGCCCTACCGACGTTTTGGCATACGTTTATCATTCTCAAGGTACGTTGAGAAATTTGCGGGTTGTGAGGGTTTATGATGCCCTCAAGCCAATCGCTCGGAACCTTGAATAAGAAAGCAATTGTTCGAACCGTTTCCAATCATATTTTCAAGTTCTCCCTCAACAAAAAGTGACACCTGATACACTCCGATAAGAGAGAATATGTTCCGTTTTTTATCAATCGTGACTTTTTACACATATAAACTGAAGTCGTTTATTTTTTGGTAATCGCTGATTGCAGAAATTGTGAGCTTTCTTAACAACTACTAAATGATTACTGAAGTGTGATTACATCATAGCATTGTACTTACACGCATGTTATGATCAGAGCCTATTTTAATTACCATGAGGGTTCGACATGTGCCCATTATATAATGACTGTTCCTAATTTCGATAATCTTCAGCATCTTTACATTGGTACTTAGAGGCTTGAATTTTTTGTCGCGGTTATCAGTTAAACGTGCTATTTCACACACGGGAACTAAGCACGACTAAATACAGTGAAATATGGGATGTAACACGAAGGAGCAAAGATTAGCAGAAATATTAAATCGAAATTAATGGTAAAGGCATAAAATTCCAAAATTGTGTAGTTAGTAATTCTGCTTTTATTTTGTACATTCCTTAATCATCCGTGTATGATGATTGGTCCATTCTGCCTTGAGCAAAGAAACTTTTAACTTGAGCTTTTAAGGCTCTGTTTTCTTTTGAATAATTTTAACAAAATATTTTAAACAATTGGATTTAGAAGTGTGTATGATATTTCACATTTTTTGATCTCCAATCTTCTTTAAAGCTGCTTTAAGATAAAACAAGCCATCTTAGTAAATACGAGAGACCAATAAATATAGAAAACAATCATAGCGAATATTATTTGCTAGCGCATTTCTTTTGGCGACTTTCCAATGCAAAGGGGCTAGAATGACATAGTTTTCTCAGAAGCATATAGGTGAAAATGAAACATTCGGCATGCTATGACTAACAAAAATACCAGTGGTTTTTAAGGAGGCGTAATAATATTTCTAGTAAAAATTGTCTAATCTATAATTAATAATTGTCTAAAAGCTATAATTAATAGAAAGTGAATATACAAATCTAGAATTTAGGTGTAAATGAGGGAAGACTAACTTTGCAGATACCACCAGAATTTCTATTTTGCAAGACCGTGGATGACCTGAAGTTGTTACCTTGAAACGAAAACATGGACAGTCGAGTAGAATCTTCAAATTAATCCTACCTTCATTTACGCCAGGTATGAAACACTTCCTCCAAGTAACACCTGAGACAGTGTCTTAAATCTAGAGTTTCGCGATTTTTTATTGACCTAAATATTTATATATATATATAGGTCGCGGTAGTCCAGTGGGTAGAGCGTTGGATTGCTGACCGGAGGGTCCCGGGTTCGATTCCCGGGCAAGGCACTCTGGGCACCTACAGCTCCACCCAAGCTGAAGTGATTTTTTCGGGTACCAGATCTTCCTGGGGAACCATAACCGGCACAGGGAAAGGAACTGGCTCCCCTACTCTGATGTGTGAATATTCACACGCCGTATAGGGCTTAGTACTGGGTGATCTCTACCATCACCTACTAAACCGACCTTCGGGTTGATTACCGTGTTTATGGTTTATATATATATATATATATATATATATATATATATATATACCTGCTTACATATATATATGTATATATATATGTATATATATATATATATATATATATATATATATATATATATATATATATATATATATATGTATGTAGGTAGATATTTGAGTATACTCACAACGGAATAATTACACTTACCGCAATCAAATAGCGTCAGGTGTTTCAAGGCAGGTATATAATGTGTGGGCATTTTTCTTAATATAAGGGTAATGACATAATTCTCAAGTCGATAGAAAATTCAACTGAAATCGGGACAGAAATTGTAGCATTCCAATCCGTTTTTTTCCTCACTGAATGTGAAACCGCACAAAGTCTCATTTTTTTCCAAAACGGTTAACATATGATGCGATTCGTATCTCAATGTAAGAATCTCATTGCGGAGAGAATTATGTCATTTATTTCACGCGAAGTGAACTGAAAACGAAAAGTATATCTGCGTATCGCTTCCCGCGAAGTGTTGACCGCTCATTCTCGCTTTTAACTTTTTTGCGAAATGATCTGAATAACGCGTGTTCCCATAGAACGCTGTCCTGTAGATATGTATGAAACGAGTTGGTGCCCGAACAGCCGATCGCGATCGGCGTCGTAAACAGATCTGGTTTATCTGCATACATTAATTTTTTTTTTCATTTTATTTCCTGAAATCGTTGCATCATGATTGCTCTCGCAAACACTTCACATGTTTATCAGAGATATAGAGTTATTTTTATCACATCATAACGCAGCGCTAAAAGGTCCGTACCAGAGTCTATTAATCTCAAGCCTTTATGATAAGTTACCTAAAAAAATCAAATTATTTATTTATTTTTTTTATTTTATGCATTTATTTTAGTGCCCTGAAAGCCACCACTAGGGTGTGTGGCAGGGGGTGAGTTCACACCGGACCAATTTTGACCCAAATGTGACCCTACCGCGGTCAGTCAATGTTATTCTGATCCCTTATCGTTCGTGGAAAAAATGGCATCTTCAATCAATTAGTTTGACACTTGATCTCGCTAATTTTATTGGCATGATCTCTCCTACCGTAGCACGATGGGGTAATAATAAATTTTCAACATCGTTGCTAAAGAGACGTCCTTCCAATTTATGCAAGAGCTTCAATTGGTAATTTAACCTTCGCTCCGTGAGTGATTCCTAGCTTAGCTGCTCTAAAATTTTAAATACGCCACTAAATTTATCATAACGACGTTTTACAAGTCTAGCTCCTCTACGCTGCACGCGATCCGATTCGGCAATCAATTCGACTTCGTTAGGATCCCATATACTTGAAGAAAATTCTAAAAAAGAGGTCTAACCAGCGAAAGAGAACATTTCTCTTTGACCTTATCATCAGATTTACCACCTTTTGACCCTCACATCACAGTGCTCTTCTAATAAATCTTAATTTTATCTAGCTTGTCCACATATTCCCCATATGTTTCACCCAGGAGAGATCTTGATTGAGGGTAACATCTAGGCATTTCATTGAGTCTTACGATACGTGTATATTCACGAATTTTATTGGAATTCGCAAAAATAACCTCACGCAAAAGGTAAATGTGTGTGAAAGATTTTCAGGGAGTACATTCAACGAACAGGGATCAGAATGTCCGCAAATGACCTCAACTGTTGGTCACCTCCCCAAACACTACTACTATTAGAATGTTACTTTACCCACATGTGTATTTTAACTGGCCATCAACGCCTCGTGAGATGCAATCGAGCCGCCAAAGGTGGCGCATGTGTTATTCCAGGTGATAATGTTGCTTATACAAGTTGATTTAGAATATTTAATTTAGATGATCCTTTTACATTAGTTGATTAAAATACAGTGATATCTAACAAGGGAACCACCGTCGGAAGCTCCAGCAAGGAGGTTGTTGAAAGCAAAATGTAAAATAAGCTTTTGGTTCAAATGCATGCAGTTCCCCATTAGCAAATCAAATATTTAAAAAGAACTTTGAATGAGTCATTTTACCAAAAACGCTTTACGTTTTGAGAAATTGGTCGTAGTCGTGGATCCATTGTACTGGAATAGTGAAATTTGCAGTAAAAGTCAATGAGGGTCAAATGCATTTTCAGGATGCTGCCACGACCGAGGTCACACCGATTTGTTAGCTCAACGCTAGGGAAACGCGAAGCGAAATAATATGGCCAAATCCAAGCCTCAGGCGGGATTCGAACCTGTGGTGACCTTTTACGTTATCCAGTAAAGAGTATTACCCAACAAGGTGTCCCAATTCGGTGAGGTATGTGGCATATGAGTGATCGCATCGACACGAAAGTTTGTGATGAACGGATTCATTCCCGTGTCGGAAAGGAATTGAAGAAAAATAGTATTTACTCGTGACACCATCAAAATCAACTCACTTCCATGCCGACTGAGTCTCTTTTCTGCTTGTGAAACGCACTGCTAGAGCAAAATGTAATCCTATGTAGTGCATGCGTCGTACGTTAACAGCATGCCGGTCGCTGGAAAAATGCTAAAAATTCGGACGTTGTGACAGATGTGAGGGAAATAACAGACTTTGCTGAAGTTAATTGTTAGGAGGAACGATGTATGAAGGGAAAATACCAAAAAGGTGATGGAAGTGGATGGAGCGGCGCTCAGAAGCTTAGTGCCGTGCCTCGGTGAGTAAATCGCGGAGAGTCGGACGAGGAGTTAACAAGAACTGGAGCGGAGAGGGGTGAGGTAGACGGTGAGGGCGAGAGGGAGGAACGGCACACACTGAACTAATTGTAGTTTGTTTTTCAGTAAGTTATCCAGCGACTCGTTTCGATGGTAGCGTGATTTATGTAGGTCATTTGGTAAACATGGATCGAGTTATTGAGGGCAGTTGTAGACAACCAATTGTGCAGACCTTTTTTTTAGCTGGGTTATTCCCCAGTGAACGAACTTTTAACTATAGTAAACGAAGGAAATTCACTTCACTTTAGGTTAAAGGGACTAGAGACTCTCTTCATTCATGTAGTTTTAATAATAACCTATTGGAACACAAAAGCCGTAATCATGTCCACACGAGAAGTAATTATAAATTATAAGGTCGGTTAATCGAGGGCGCAGTGAAATTTTTTCGGTGCGATTTATCAAGCTTCTCCCAAGTAAGGCGATTAAATTAATAACACCTTCGCAGAAAAAATGTTTCCATCGATTGAAATAGTAATTATCGTTTTGGCTCAGTACAGAGTTATTAATAGGTATAAATCAATCGCTTAATTCACTCTAAAAATAGATCCTACAAACGAAAAAACAACTTGCGTAGAGATAATATTTTCTTATCTCATAACATTTATTTTGATATGTTATCGGAAATAGATTAAAGGTGATTATTTCTGCGGCTTGTTCATTGTCTCCATCGAATTAATCAAATCATTTGATCAGCTTGAGAGAAAGATGATAAAACTGACAATCATGTGAAATGAGTTTCACCTTCAATGCATCTGCCTTAACTTTAAATCTTTCCTACCGATAGTGCACCGAAACAAATACGAAGCTGCATTGCGAATTCTCATTTGTACAGCGACATACTTTGACTATGAAGAAGAAAGTTCGTCCCGTGACTCTCAGGTGATGTAACCCTTGGGAATATCGTAGAATATTCTCGTTAGGTGAGTTAAATCATTTTGATTACACACGAGAAGCAGCAGCTTAATTTTATGCGCATTAACTTTTGCCGTTTGTGTGCTGGATATTATTGAGCTCGAATTTCAGAAACAGTAGAGAGGAAGATGCTTTTCTGCAAGATGTAAAGCCCAATTGTACATTATACATACATCCATACGTGTTTACATATATATATATATATATATATATATATATATATATATATATATATATATATATATATATATATATATATAAAGATTTATATATACTTATACATGTATATATATCTTTTATATATATATATATAATATATATATTATGTATAAAAATATGTATAAATACATATACTGTGTATATATATATATATATATATATATATATATATATATATATATATATACATATATATATACAAACACACTGGGAAGAAACGTTGCGCAGAGACAATACGCAGCACACAGGAAAGACCCTAGACACTATTAAAATATATACACAAATAAAAAGGTCACTTATCACGTTTTGGCGGTCATGCCACCTTCATAGAATTCAATTTTTCTTCGTTTGACGAAGGCAGAATGACCACCCAAACGTTACAAATACTCCGATTGTAATACAGCGGAAAATTACATCAGTTGACATTAAGTATCTATATTAACGGCAGCGGTAACAATAATATGAACCCGATCGGTGACCTTCAAGAGTCTCAAATGGCTCTCGTACCTGCTTTAGTGTCGCGGAGAGCGATTATCGTAAAAGAGACTCTTCGCGAAAATTAGTAATTTACGTAATTCGCATAGGTGAGTGGGGGTGCGAGGGAAGGGGAGAGGGTTAGCTCGGTTGGGGGGGGAGGAGGGGCAGTTGACGGTGCGGTGGCGGTGAGGCTGTCGAAGAGACACACGCGACCCAATTGTGGAGCACTTTCACTCCCTTAGCATTTCACGAAAACCGCGATCAAAGCGTCTGGCATTTCAGAAGCCTGCTCCGCTGCAGTAGTCGGTCGGCTGAATCGAAAGTCGTCGGGCCGTCAAACTCTCAGCCATCACTCTTCGTAAGTTAACCATTAAAGTTCATCCATTCCGAAGATACAAGGTCGGGAGGCTTAAGGTCCGCTTTGCAACGAGCGGTTGATGGAGAAACTGACTTGACGATCTGTTGTAAGACTCTACGCTAGACAATGTGACCACCATGGCCACCGGAGAAGTGGTTGACATCATATCCGACGAAACATTTGGACGAAATTCAGTTTGTAGAGTGTGGAGTGGGAGTAATCCCAGTGACAATCGCGATCCCATTATCATTGAACCGCAAAATTGGAATCAATTTTTAAATGGGCAGAAAGGGTTGATTATGGAGTGAAAAAATATAAAGACAATGAAATCATTATGCCGGACCCAATAATTTGTCCGGAGAAACAGAAGAAAATGAGAGGAAGAGAACTGATTTCAACTGACGGCATGTCTGTCGCTGCGTTGGTCCAGCAAAAACACCATGGAATTCCAACCTTCTCCCCTGTCCGGCCTGCGGTCACATAGTTGACACTGCGGTGTTTAATCATCAAACACACGAATTTCGGTCGACGGCGCTGCTCAAGTGACATAGAATCGACAGACACGTTTGACGTACTTTCGATCATACCGTGTATCAGGCCGAAAATATGCGGGACGCCGTCCGACATCGGACCATCCTGTTTGATGGATGTGGACCACGGTGTATCATCTGCATGACCACTGACCGAGCCAGCAGACAGGTTGGAACATGCGGTTGGCCCTCGCAAGACAAGACTCGGAGATAAGAAGCCATCCGTTGTACTGCCAGTTCAAAATTTGTATCCATCTCTTATTCTTTCTGCTCTGTACCTTTCAGGTCTTGCAATTCCTCATGTGAATATTTCTTCCTTCTCATAACCCACTGTTTTTTTCCATCTCAGCTCGCAAATTTCAACAATGCAAAGGAATACCATCATTTTCATTTTCTTTCCGGTCCGATCCCGTTACGTGGTTATCTACATCTACGCAAATACTCATCATTCAACTAAAAAATTATGTCGCAAAAGATGCCAGACCCAGGTAGAAATATTAAGATATAAGGGAGAGGAAAGATGTTTGAGATATGGAGGAAGGGTAAAACATCCACTCGAAATTCCTGAAAAGCATTTGCAAGGATGTTATCATAGGAACCCATACTAAGGCGCACACATGTGGACGTGTTAGCATCAAAACCCAGTTTTAAACAAGTGCCAATAGTACCACCTTAAGAATTTTAATAGAAAATTAAGTATGATGGTATAAAAATGGACGTCAACCATCTCCAGTACTATTTTTGGCTCCAGTAATTCACTTCTACTTACTAGTGTAGATCACTAACGAATCAAGTAGTGACAGTCAAAGGTTATCGCTGGTTGGAATTTGGCCAGCGATTCGTCACATTAGTCGTCAATGGTATGGAATATGCCCAGGCGCCAGGTATCTGATAATCTACCATCAATTCTGTTTGTCGTTTCCTGTATGTGAGATGAAGACTTTCAAAAGTGACTGGATGGACGTGCGCGGAGACTAACGTCTGTTAGTAGGTCGCTCTGGCACTTTGACGTGGGCCGTGCGATATTGCGATACATACACTACCTACGTTCAATTTAACGATCTAATATTGCGACGTCGAACCACCAAGCAATATTAAATAAAGCGATTTCTAATGTCAATGTAGGATTAAATCGAGATGCGGAGTGTACAATCGGAAGAGTAAGTAAACAGGTCGTAATTGTACCAGCAATTATTGCCGAGCTATTAATATTATTGCCACAATGGCTTTTTTATGGAATATTAAAGATTTAATTAGGGAAGTACAACTCGACTATGCATAATTTTCTACAAAATAGCACAGATATAACGTAAATACGACACAAACTGAGATACATAAATACTACATATGCCATACGCTCGAAACGCATTATTGGCGTTTAAATACTACGCAGAATTCAGTTAAACCCACTGCGATTTTCATTTTCAAACTTCGAGCCACCGAAGGCGTATTTCGATATTCAATTCTCCCTCTTTCCACTACTACGCCGATAGTATGGAATTCATTATGTAATCCGTTAGTTGGCATCACCGTAAAATTAAGTGGTGTGTTTTGTGGGAATATTATTGTATTTTGTTATTATAATTTTGATTTTATTTATGATCTAGGTTTTTTCGCAATTAAAAGTTTTCAATAGTGACTAATACGCAAAATATGTGCTTCACCATTTAATGTCGAACCTACTATTCCTACTGAATAAATCCGTGTGGAATTTGAGTTTTCGTGACTGCCTCTTGCATTCCTCAAAACCAATCGCACTTCAAAGACACTGCCGCCTTTGTGTAGTCGATAACTCTCTCGCCTGCAAACACGAAAGGCGTAGGTTCGCGGACCGCCTTTCTTTGGATGATGTACGGAGTATATGTATGATCCGATTGCTCACCCCGGATAAAACAGATAATAAGAAAAAACTGCTTTTCCGAGAAATTTGCGTTTAAACTATGTACGCTGACGATCACGAGTACACAGAATTTGCAAATCGGTAGCAAAAATGTCAATTTTACTAATACTAATGAAGAATGTCTGTGGTCATAATGCTTAATGAACCGAAGATAAAAAGAATTTACTAACGTCGGTGCAAAACTAGAGTTAATTCCCTTCCCTTACGGTGTAAGCGAGTAAAATGAAACCTCGTATTACGTTATTTAAGGGGACCTACTATCTTTTATTAATTTATTCAGTACTGCACTACCCTTGAATACTTACTATTTATAAAAACTCATCCATAGGTTCATAAATGCATTAAAAATCAATACTTAGCGCATTGTAAAATCAGTGTAATGGGTACGGAATGAAAATTAATCATAAGAATACAAAGGCCTTTGGATTCTTAAGAAATGTAGGAAAGCTAAAATATGCATTAACATTGGGGCACATAAATTGGAACAGGTAAAATAGTGTTTAGAAACTTGGTTATTGAGGCATGAGAATAAGCTTAGTTTTGGATGTGGACAAGAATGGAGAATATAAAATGGACGGAAAGGAAAACAAATAATAAAGTTCGCATGAAAGAGGAAAAGAGACGGCCGTTGGGAGCAATTTGAAAATGACAGGACAAGTGAATTTAAGGGGTACTAACAGGCAATAGAATGCTAAAGAATATAAAAGAGGTGAGAATATTCGGAAAGTGAGACCGAAGGAGGGTGAAATAGCGCATTCTTGGTGGAACTAAAGGAGGTAAAAAGTATACTAACCAATGAATTATTCCAATATGTAGTGTGGGGTCTAAGAATGTTATGGAGTCTTCCAAAAAATAACACCAAGCTGGCAGACAACGAATAATAGTGAAACATTTTCATAACTATCGTGTAAATATTATGTCACATGAAAATGTAATGACACTTGTTTTTCTAAACAATTTAAAAATCACGGAGTCGTATTGTTACGCATCCGTCTCACGCCCGGTGATAAATAGAGGAAACACGGGAAGCGCGAATCATTTGAATGCGCGGCATTTAGGCGGGCGACCCTCGCCTTGAGCTACCCACCGCGGGTTACTCTCCCAGGGTCTGCGGCGTCACGACCCCTCGGGAGAAACGGCTTCAATTGATTCGCTTACGAAACCAGCGCCTCGTCTCGTCCGTCGACGATTCGATAGCATCTCTCAACCTTTCTTTGTGTCTCACCACCACCGAATCGATGTCACGCTCAGGGATTCATTCTCCTTCAAATCTCCCTCTAGCGATCACGAGGCTCTGCGATCGTTCCCTCGCCTCCGCGGGTGTTCCGAGTTCTTCCGCCTGGTGATGAGCCGACCGACCACTACCGCGTCCTCTTCACGGTCACCGTCCAAGTTGCACATTCAGAGGGCGACGTCGTCGAACGGATGCGCTGGTAAAGAGACGTCCGTCGCACCATTACGCTAAGAGTCAAGTGGACAGTGGCTGTTAAACTTCACGTTTCCCCTCCGTAGTCGATCCCCTTCGTGCACGGCGCTCGTTATTTTGCTGAACTCGTTTCTGCGCACTCAATGTACTCATACATATATTTAATGGTAGTCTTCCTGCGAGACATAATTCCCTTTCTGGGAAATTTTTCCTGTTCTATTTTTTATGTAAACGTCGGGATAAATAATTAGGAGATATCTTACTGATTTCCATAAGCGAGGGAAATTTATGTTGGTCGGAAAATTATGGGATGAACATATTAAATCTGATTAAATTGCGAGAGAAGAGATGCACGAAATCCGAATCCCGGATAATGTTATCCAGACGATAAATATAAAAAACAGTATATTTTGTTTATAACCAATTTGATACGCTTATTTTTTTTAGATCTATTCCGTCTATCTCCAGGATCTACCATTCCTTCCTATGAATTTTTCTTCTAAATAATGCATTGAGCAAAATTTCGTATTCATTATTAATATCATTAATGATAGGCATTTTGTATAAACAATTCTCCCATAGTTTAAGGCCTTAATGACATCCCCATAATTTATAGTTTGCCTAGGCCTTTTACATTCTAGAGTCTGAGTTGTTGAATTTAGTGAGTGGCTGTAATATTCTTTTATGCTTTATATAGAAGGTTTGTATAAAAAGTATCTGGAATGTTTCTGAACAATTGATGTACTTCAGATATTTCTACAATGCCCAAAAATTCTTCTGCTTCCCTTGAGCGTCGACGCACTTTTTACAGCGGATTTTTTACGATTCTAAGGCTCCTTCATTGGTGGATTCCATAAGATCCTTAAGGGTACGCTTAAAAGCTTATTTGACGGCACTTAAGGTCCCATAGTGATGTCGTTTTTTAATTTAATTGAAATTAATTTATCACAATGGTTCTTTTGAGCCAAAACCTTGTTAGCAGGTTCCATTTTTTGTTGCAAATTTTGCATTTGCATCGATTGATATTAAATTTACAATCGATAGGTAGTGGAAATTTTTTTACTTCTCAAAAGGTGGTAAGACAATCGTAGAATGTTTTCTTTTAAGATTTCACCTGAAATGAAAATCGGACCAAGTATGTAAACTGATGAAATTCTTAAGGGAATATTTTATGAAATTCCTTTGAATAAATTGTTTAACCGATATCGTAAGCACAACTAATTATTATAATTTACATTAATGCCATTATAGCTACTTAATTTTTAAGTGTCGCTTTCATTTTTTTGAACATGACTTTGTGAAAATCTTATATTATTTTTGCCTAAATTGTCGAAATTTCCACAGGTTTCCAGAAAATTATTTTAAAATTCATTGTAAATATCTTAGCAGCATTTCTACCAATGCAAATTCCTTCCCCCCTCTGCGATGGGTTGCCTCCTGCTGATTAAGGGTTGATGCAGAATTAAAATGAAATTCAAGTATCAGATGATAAATTCCACTTTATTTATGGATTCCATCCATTTGTATCTCCTTTCATCTTTTCTGTTTGGGGTTAAAGTTTGCTCACCTCGTAGATTTATAGTAACTACGGGAGTTATTTATTTACAGCCAGAACTGATTATTTCAGTCAATATATTAAGTTTATTGGAATAATAAAAGTTCAAGGTTTAATGCGCCGGCTGGACTATCTTACCTGTAGTCAATTACGCAATCATTTCACAGGCACGAGTTGCATGAAAATATTTTAAATGACCTTCAAAAAACAAGTGCATCTGCATAAAACGCAGTGCTGTCAAATTTCTTTGATTTGTGATTCGCTGTTGTGTATTTACAGCCCATATTGAGAAAGGGTATTTGAAGGAGAAATGTGATTACGACAAAGGGGCACATTTGGACTGTAAAGGGGTGGGGTTTGCTCCGTACCTGAACGTTGCAACAGTTTTTCATGCGGGAGATATATCGAATCGACCCGTTAAAATAGGCTTTGCGTGTACCAAGTCCACAGGTAAATTCGCACGAATCTCGAAGAGTTGTGGGGAGTAAATGTCGTGAGGTTAGAGGTTCGTTGGAACGGTTGGGGGAAGTATCGTGGGTTCAGGTGATGCGAACTTTTAAGTTCATCCAGAGACGAAATTTGTATAAATACAGGGCTGCTATAATCGCACTCGGTAACTAAGGTAATTTATGGAAGGGTGCAGTACTGAATTATTGTTTCATTTTCCATCAGGGTTATTTATTTCAAACGAATGCTTAGAGAGAGCTTAGGCAAACGGACTCAGTAGAAAAACTAAATGAATAATGGAAAATTTCTTTTGAATTAAGTCTTTCGATTGTTAAAGTTGATCTCATGCTCCTGTTTCTAGGATATAATGAAGGTAACATTAATTATACTGCTTCTTTGCTACTCATTTTTTATAATGCAGTACCTTAATGTTTATCTTTCAGTGACATTCATGGCTAAAAATCGTGCATGCAATATCTTACCGTATCTTATTTGATACGGTTGTAAACGCAAAATTTGGCACCTCTTTGTGAGGCTATGCATATTTTTAAAATTTTCCTTGCTCTAATGCATACTGTTTCTTTTAATTTGTGGTCCGCAGGGTTTGTACAAAGAACACATGTAATTATCTTAATGTTGTACCGTATATTCGCTATATTGTGATATCTTTGGTGTATTAGAAATGACGGAAAACCTCATTCGTTCGTGAAGAAAGAGAATCACTTGTAGATTCCGCTACGGAAATTGATATGCGGATAGTTACTTTTCTTCCTGGTTTGAGTAAGGAGATGAATTGACATACTCTAGTGCTTAGCTATTACTTTGCGTTGGTGTCTTCCTAGTTCGTCTTGGAAAGGGTAACATCCTCTTTCTCCATTCATTAATGCCCTTTTCTCCGAACGATATCTCTCTTCGTCTATCGTTTCTGATATTTATCTATTTGTCGAATGTTCTGTAGATGTTAGTTTTTCCATCCTCCTCCAATTCCACACCCCTGAAATATCACACATATACCCATTTCTCAAAGATTACATTTCGATACCATTCCTAAGATATATCTAACCCGTGTTCCTTAAGATTTTGTATAGGTCTGCACTTAAGAATCCCAGACATTAACTTACTCCATTTGATAAGCACTTCCTATAACTAATAATGAATGATTAAAATATTTTGGATAAATGGTAAATGGTGATCTTTTATGAAAATAACTTACATCTCAACTGGAAATTGATAGGTAATAGCACACTCCGATTTCAATGCTTATCAATGTTTTCTTTTTGGGAGTTAGTGCGTGAGTGTTTGATGCAAGCTAAAACGTAACCATCGGCAGACGAGATATGCAATTGAGAGAATGAGGAATTAGCAGACCGGAAAATGTGAAAATGAGGACATTTTACCCCCGCTCCCATTCGCATCCGCGCAAAAATATTTCCCGACTCGGCCCACAGGTGGTTTAAAAGCGTGAGTAATTCATGTCCTTGGATAGCGTCCGTAGCCCGGAGCTGGAAATATTTTTTTAAATTCATTCTCGGCTCGACCATCAAGTGGAATCTGACTTGCATCCCGCACAACGGGTGCTTTTAATCAGCGAGCAAGAACCATTGTGAGCTTCCCCTGAGACTCCGCGATTGAAGTATGGTCACGGCGATCTTGAGGAAGCCGACCTAACACGTTGAAGAATTCGAGATAGCCAAGGAAACAATTAGCGGTAGTCAGTCGTGGCGCCAGGAAGTCCATCATTCCGTTGCGTGGCTCGCCAATATTGCAACGAGATGAAATCGATTGAATTACCGTTTTCAGATGAGTGAATTTCCCTGAAGTAGGGAAGTCAATCATTGTTTCGCCATTTTTTCTTCTATCAACATGATTTATGGTGGTATGTGCAAATTATTTGCGAAAAATTCTCTAATATGGATTTTAACTTGCAGACAAACCCGCGAAGAAAATTATTGCTATTAGTTTGCCCTCCTCCGTCTCCAATTCTTGGCTGAACACGTAATTTTTTTCACCCCTCCAATAAAGATAATTTTAATTTTAATATTGATTCGCTCAGATAGTTATACACTGAATTGTCCTTGCCTGAGAATAACAATTAATTATTAATATTTCCCACGTCTCTTTATTACTCATTTTAAAAATTCCATCTTCATTCTTAACGCAATTCGTTCAATGCTTGGAAACAGCGTGACGAGCGTTTGTAATCTTGACGAACCGTGAGAGAGATGGGCTTTATTTTAATGAAATGGCGCTATATGCCCTCACATAAATGTCGGGTGCAGTGTTGTTCGTAACAAACTAGTACCATGCGCTTCATCTTACCTCAAACTGCACGATGTGATAATGGGTATGAAGAATGGCCAGAGAAGCGTAAAGCCTCATCCGAAAAAAAGTGGCCGTTACGAAGAACTGAGACCGTACCGCACAATTATGTGGACAATAATTATATAGCATGCTGGTTGGCTTCATCTTATAGTAGCCAAAGGTTCCCGGGCTCGAACGTAATCAAAGTTGCTTTCTGTTAATTATAATGCTGTTGGTACGCTTTAAGGTTTAGCATCATATATCTCCAGTCTATGTAGATGCCGTTATATGTGGATTCATCCGAGGAAATATTAACACCGTGGAAAATCAATAGGCACCATCGTATGTTGCGGATACATTCACGGAGGTGAGGACAAGATTACGCATTCGAGTGGTGAACGTGGGTTTACGTTAATCCGGGAGAATTATTTTAAATGCGTTTGTCAAAAATTTCATTAATGTTTTCGCGATTTATTTGAAACACTTTTCGTTTGATTCAATTAATTTCTGGATTTCATCTACTTATGAAAACATAATGCTCATTTTTTATTTATAGATTGGAATCTTATTGATGTGAGCGGATTAAGATGGATATTCGATTTCGGCCAGAAATTAGAACATCCGCGAAGGTGTGTTGCAGATTCCAGTTCTGATCGAAAGCGTGGTCATTGAGGTGCGATCATGCAATAGGACGAAACGTAACGTCGAGCGTTACTGAACGGTGGTCACTCGTCACCGTTGTTTACTTAACGCTACCAGTCATCACATCTCCAATGCCTCGCGAACCGCATGGATTCCTAAACACACCCGGCCCTTCCCTCGATCTCTTCCTTGCTCGTCTCTCCGACTTGTTTTCCGTGACTGAACATCACTTATTTCCCAATTTATGCTCGCTTCACGATCATTGTTTACTCTGCCACAGTCATTTCCCCCACACCCCCGTCTGCACCACGAACAAAGAGGTAATGATACGAGGGTCTCATTGTGTGCCCCGTAATTTGTTGCGAAAACGGCAGGAATTTTGTGTCGTTTTGCTTGACATTTCCGACATCTCCCCACTCCCTCATTCCCATCTGTTCCTCTTTTTTGCATTCACCACCGCTGTCCCCTCCTCCAATATTCACTTGCTTCCCTTCCCGGGGTTGTAGTTTGAGACGCCGCAATGACGGTGCGTTCTTTCGTTGCGTAACCACCCCGCGTCTTCCTTTAGCCTCCCTTGTTGTTGCCATTCCGACGGGAGTTCTTAACCGTCACCACTCCGAGCGACGCTCCCACACCCGCTGCCCTTGCGTCTCCTATAACTAATCCGACGACGCTACGTTACCGGTACCTGATTCAATGATCGTGCTGGTGACTATTTATAGTGTGTAACAATATGTTGTGGAAACCGTTGCTGGGAAAGCTGTCAATGATTCACGCGCCCATAACTTAACGATAACCGCAATTTTCTAGCTGATGCTCGTCTGCTAAGTTCCATTAATTGTATCAAGCGAATGCCATAGTGATGGAGGGGGATGTTTTTGCTTCTAATCGTATCTGAAACAGGATATTCCTTATTAAAACAGTTTTAAAGTTTTCATAATAGCTCTTCTAACGGAGCTGACCGACACATCATCCTCATTCCTCACACAGGAACTCTCATTCCATTGATGATGTTGCTGCTCATTAATCATAGCTGACTGCGATACGTATAGACGTCGCTGCTGGGAAAAGCTCCTGGTGAATACTATTTTATAAGATCAGAATCGGTTTATTTTCCAAGCAACAAGGATGTAGATCGTAAGAAATTGTTGAAAAGATAATCCATTCTAGGCAGAAATGTTATTGCCATTGAAACGCTTGGCCCTAAAAAATGCGTTAGCCTGCAAATTGTCTTCCGTTTATCGCTGCAAGGATAAAATTTGAAAATTTAATTTTATCAGTTTCTATAGTTCCATGACTATTTTAGTAATCAGGGAAATAAATAACCTATCAGTCGGGTAAATTAGTCCATAATGAAGGAGGCAGAGTGAGCTAAATTTTTGAAGAGATGCGTGTATGACGACGAATTGATTCATCCCATTTCACTCTCATTTCGGGATGTAAAATCCGAAAGAATCTAATTGCAGATGACATGATATATTACGTGAACTACCTAAGAACGTGGGGATCATTGTTGCTTTTCAATTACTTTACTAATAAGCACTAATGTGTGAAAGCACATTACTTTACCCTAAATTTTAGTGTCACCATCTTAAAATATTAAGGTTAAGTAATGATCGAAGTTTAATTTTCAATTGGCAGTAATTCATCTTTTTAACTAAATAGAAAAACAATTAAAGGATCAGTAATACTATTACCTATAAGAGTATCCAAGCGTGATATATTTTTCCGAAGTAGAAATAAGATAATTTCTTCCCGCTTAATAATAATTACCTGATTACATACACAAACGTTTACTTTTCTCAATGGCATCTGAGGAAAAAATAAATATAATTGATTGATTGCATTACTTCTCATAAATGTAGAATACAAGAATACAAATCGTGTCAATCAAAATATAGGACGCTCTAGAGAATTAGCATGTGCTTTATTCACTGATATTTTTGTCCGCTCACGTATTGCAGAAATCACCTCCGTTATTTAAGCGTTCATTGAATATTAACTTTCAAACGAATGTTTTACATAAATAAAATTTTCTAGTTAGCCTTGATGAAAATAAACAAAACATGCGGCCAAAGTTTCCTAACCTGAATTCGCTGATCATAGAATACCTTCGAAATGGAACGCTCTTCGGCGACGCACAAATATGTAAAAACACAGTTTTAGATTTTTTGAATATAGAAACACAAAGAAAGGACACTCACAATTTGTTATTTGACGTGTCGACAGCACGGAAGACGACAGCCGTGCTGTCGAAACGTCAAATAACAAATTGTGAGTGTCCTTTCTTTGTGTTTCTATATTCTAAAAATCTAAAACTGTGTTGTATATATATATATATATATATATATATATATATATATATATATATATATATATATATATATATAATTGCACCTGCAACTCTACCCAAGCTAAAGTGATTTTTCGGGTACAAGATCTTCCTGGGAAACCATAACCGGCACAGGGCAAGAAACTGGTCCCCTACCCTGATGTGTAAATTTCACACGCCGTATAGGGCTACTGGGGGAACTCTACCATCACCTACTAAACCGACCTTCGGGTTGATTAATGCGTTTATGGTTTTTATATACACTTGTATATAAATATACAGGGTGCAGCAACATAACTTTCTTGTTGAGCGTACTTTCGTTTGCCAAAAGCGTTGCTCACTATGATTTTCTACTGATCGCTTCGATGGCGTATTTTTATTGACAAAGGTACATTCCTTAGAACGCAAAGTAGTTTACGCAAGGTAGTATGAGAACCGTTTTACTAATATTTAGATGGTATTTCCTAAGAAACATAATCATCATGTAAACATTCATTTAGCAGTTGAATGCAGTCTCCTGTAGTAGATAGTATTTTCTTAATTTAATTAATTTCTTGCATTAAAAGTTACAATGATTTGATGAAATAGAAAATACAAGGAAAACAAAAAATTGGTTGAAAATATGTCATAGTTACTTTTACTAGACACAAAACTGCTGTGTAAAAATATCATTCTATTTGCCTTAAAAAGAGACGAATGATTCAGTTGGAATAATGCTTCCTCGAGCATAAGAGCCTTATGCTTGCCTATATTATTCGTGTATTTATTTAGCCATCGACAGAATTTCAATTAGATACCGTTTGACAGACACTGAATCGGGCAGTGACATTTTTCTAGATGACTATCATAGGAATATGAAATATTCACCGCTAATTCCCTATTATGAAAGCTTGGTGGCACAATCATGGTGAAGAGAAGCAATGAAATAAATTACTTATGCAGTCTTGGTTCTCTCATATATTAATTATATTTGGTGTTAAAGACTTTTTCTGCCGTTCTATAGATCTCTTTACCTTAACTACTTCGAATGTTAGTCTAATTTTTTATGCTAATAATATTTTTCATGCTACTGAAATGATAAGGAGTTAAAATATAGTATTCTGGATTTTCCCACTGAAAGAAGAAAAGATTGAATCAGCAAAAAAATAATAATTGAAATAAGTTGTTTCACGTAATTTACCCAAGCGTAATAGAAAGTCGTATTTAAGTATGATAGATGATAAAGAATGCTAATGAAGTTAAATTAGGTATCAACCATTGCAAAAGTACCAGCTAAGACTCTTCCTGCTTGCAGTGAAAAAAATTACTGGTTGAGAAGTGAATATATAAGTATTGTGAAGAATTGAGCGTTCGCTTGCTTCTCATTGCGAAAGGTAGGCAGAAATCACAACTACCTCGACCTTCAAAGAAGCTGAGGTAAGATTACTGACAATTTTTGAGGTTTTTTTAGGAAGATATGATAGAGTAAATGAATATCGCTGACAATTTAAGGCCACATTTCAACCAATTTTTTCCTTTGAAAATTTCACGAATCAGGTTATAAACAATGACAATTGTTTTTCGATCCGTCTCCTTGACTTAATGTACTATGCAATTCTAGCTAATAATATTATTTTTCGGATACACTGTGGTCGTTTCATAAGGAATGCATTTTGCATGATAGGTTACGTGAATGAATGACATTTTTCCTTACGTTTCCGAATCTCTGGCTACATCCTGGAGGTGATTCCTGAGCTGAATTGCCTTCATAATGATCCCTCCTCTCCCCATCTACCAATATGACGTATTCATCAACGTGGCCACCAGAACAACGTTTCGATCGGCGGACCCAATACGCGAGTATTATTACTTCACTACCCCACACCTCTCGTTTTTTTCTCTCGATCGCCAACGCCTCTGGAAGCAGCCACCCACCCCCCTTCCCGCCGGCTACAACCTTCTTCTCTCCTATCCACCTCCGCCTGCCCATCCTTCTCCACATCCTCCTTCACCCCCGCCGCCTCGCTCTCCCATTCGTCGCCCTCCCCCCTTGTGCCCTCCCGCCTTTATTCCTCTTCCTCTTCTTCCCACTCCCGTGCTTCTATCCTTCGGACTCTGCTTCTCGACTCAACCTCAGTCATCCACAACACGGTCTCCGACACGGGAGACTTCAACGCGCGCGTCATAAGGGGGGAGAGATTTCGACGCGCGACTCGTCAAGGCTCATCCTCCTGCCGGTCATCCCTCGCGCCGCGGGCAAACCCTCGACGTCCGCCTCCACTCTCGTAGCGGAGTTATCCGGGACAGTCGGCCGAAATCCTAGAGCGACGGAGGTCCCATCGGCGAACTATGCTGAAGGTATTGGTTGCACATTCCCGCCCGAATGGGGTCTTGTCCATTTTACATGGTATCCCAGTGATTTTGAAAACGATTGGCCAAGTGAGGACACCAAAGGTTTTTTTATTATCCTTTATCAGTATCACTGATGAATCTGCAGTCACCACAGACAACCGGAATTTCGTTCCATAGGTGCAGTTAGAGCTTATCTCGTGCAGAGTTCTGCCATGTGTAGAATATTCACTGCCAGCTCAGTGTGTCTTTGTCAAAAGGAATCACCCGGGCCCGTTTCCCTTCGGCCATTAGTCTATCATCCCAAGAACTTAGTCCGTAAGCTTAACATGTATTTTGACGTTAACGACGTTCAAATATTACAAATTAACTTTATGGTAACATTGCATTGTCACTGCTGGATTAGTTGGATTTATTTTCAATTCACATCGATATCTATTCTACAAGTTACTTTTTAGAGATCTCTTTGAATACCAATTCTCTTCTTTGTTAGAGTAATAATTTGAATAAGAGAAATAATGAGAAGCTCCATTCTAGAAACAAAATGAACGCTAGCAATTTCGGAGAACATTTTGTAACAAAATGAGCTTGGTAAAAATGCATGTATCGACATTTGCTGGATGTATCATGTCATATAAAAAGCTTAAGAGTTAGTGTATGGATGCTGACCACGAGGTCATGTCGGTCATGTACTCGTCTGTTAGCCTGAAGGCCGCGAGTTCAAATACCGCCTCCAACATGAGCATTCTGTTGTTACGCCTGACTTTTATAGATGTGCAAAATGACTTTAGTAGCCATAGCGCCTTAAATCTCAATTTTAATTACTGTTGCGATGCTTTTGCTCAAAACAGATAATAAATTAAGCATTGAGTGAAGCTGAGCTATGTGTGATGGTACAGGTACAATCGGGAATTTTGGAAATCTGTCATTTTTATAAAAATTTATTTTGTTTCATATATATATTTCTTTTTGTGCATTATAAGAGTGCATCAATAGACCGTTGCCACCGGGTCATTAGTCCAAGTTGAACAAAATTTTTGTTATTATAATAATAAATGGTCGTAAGAAGGTTTCATTCTTTTATTATTCCGACATTAGACACTAACTTATTATTGTTCATTTCAGATAATCTTATTCACAATTTTATGAATCCCATATTTTTGTTCAGCAATGTTGAAAGTGCACTCGTTATCAATAATATATGCATATGTGCATTTATCCGTGAATTTTTCTACTTTGATGACCAAGGGCAGGTTTAATAAAAGCATTTTCACATGAATATCTGAACAGTGGATGACTTGCATGTTTTTTTAAAATTCACGGTCCGTGAGAAGACTCCTGAGTCGTTGCAGGAAAAAATCGAGTTTGATTGTTTTCATTGTCAAGGTTAAATTGATTTCATAGGAAGTCCCCAACTGAGGAAATCAAAATTTAAAATTATTCTCTTCATTTAACTGCTTCTCGTGTGCCTTTGCTTGGAAAATCTCCGCGGATCGAGATAGACTCAAACCGGTTCAAGACCAAGGACAGTATGAGACGTTTTAATGCACATTCGGAATACGGAATTCAGTTGTGGGAAAGCGGGAAAGGAAATCTCTGAAATCAAAGACGATATAGAAACGGAGTACCCCATTAAGAGTGAGATTCGGAAGTCGATAGGTATTCCTAATGGTCTCTAAATTCCTATGTGTTGCCATGCATATTATGATACTTTTTTTAAAACTTTGAAAATACCAGCTGCACAAGCTTGTACAACGCTGTCCCCTGTAATTAAACATCTTCATTGATTGTAGCATAGAAATCTGTTAATACCTCTCGTAATGCAACCAAAACAACTTCAATTTTAAATGTTTTGTAACAGTCATTGTGAATAGTTTCAGTGAAATACACCAATGTTAATCGTGCTGTGAACTGCCTCGAACTCGTTAATTACAACAGAAAAGAACTGATTGTCAGGCAGCAGCTAACAATATTTGTTTTAGAAAATCAGATATCGGTAAAATAAATAAATATTACCATATTTAATTAGTAATGTGCAGCTGTTACGTTAATTACAAATTAAATTGATAACTTTTGTTTTCATGGTGATTGCACTCTTGCTTAATTATTGCACATAAATATAGAAATGAGATGAGTAACTATAACTGATGATTTCATGTTATGATTAACTGAGTAACATGATGATTTCAGTTTATATAGATTTACTTGAATAGTTAATTTTTTTGGTTTACTTTATTAGGCTATATTTTAGTAGTCCGTTAAAATAATGCTCAATTCTAATTTTATCAAATACTTGAATGGCAACGAGCGAATCTGTTCAAAATAAATGTTGATTAATACTGACTCAGTGAAGGTGCTTCTTGCAGAAGTTTTAAATAGGCTATCTTGAATGAGAACCGTGATTCAATCAAGGTGGTGGCGATGAATGAAACATTACGTGCCCTCAAGGCGAAACGGAATTTTCATGAAAGATCTCACTATCGATTCTAGTACTTAACTTCAGCATTAGTGATTAATTCTAAGGTAACAATAGCCAAGTTCATGGATTTATGAGTAGTTAAATTATCTTTGGGGTGTTCATATTCCTTGATAAAATCCACAATGTTTGGTGATTTGATGGAAACATTTCCCTTTCATACGTGGCGTTGAAAAACGTTTACCAAAGGAATCGCTCGTTGTGTTGAGACATAATTTAAATAAATCAGAAAATGGTACTGCAATTCATTTTTATGTAATTTATGAGTTTATTATATCCAATTTATTTCATTTTTCTTGTATTTGAAGAACTGGTTCAAATTAAACAATTCTTTTAAGTAAAATTTTAAAGCAGATAATCGACCGCTTTTCTTTATTGTAATGTAGATGCTTCTCAGCTGAATATAATCCAGGTTTCGTATTAATTGTGTTTTCCCCATCTTCATCTTCCTGTGATTACTACAAACTGAATTAGTTTTGGGGCTTTCATCATACTTACGCATATCTCTGCAAAATGTATCCGATCTGTAATGCAATTGTTTTAATGTGAATTATTTTAGTACCAGAGTTAGGTGTGAATTTTGGCTCTTTTAACAATGGACATTGCTAATGTTGTTGATTGAATGAATTTGATGTATCTAAATCCTATACATAATACCATTTAAAAAATTAAATTAAGTGGTTTTTGGCACCAGTAGGTATATGGAAAATGATATAAAATTGATGCAGTCAAAGAGAATTCTCATTGGAAACTCAATTCTAAATTTAATGGCAGTATTAAATAAGTTTATGTGATCTGTCAGTAGATATGGGTAAATGAATGATATAAATACGTACTATCATTTCACAGATATTAGAGGCTTTTCAGGAATTATTATACTCTCCATCACCTTTAATTTCCCTTTCATACTCTTGAAGAAATATAATCGAGAAAAGCTTATTTACCGGTTAGAAGTACAGTATCATTTCCACTGGTTAAATGGATTTTGTGCATTATTTTATTTGGCGTCGTCTAAACCTCTTTGGTCCACATAAGACTTATATTGGCAAGATGCCTCTATCGTGTTGGTCCTATCAATCTAATACGTTCTATCTTCCGCCTTCACCTTGCCATAACCTTTTCATGTATTCTTCTTTGCGTGACTGTTCTTTGTCACTGAAATAATTCTGATGCATGAAAGACAATTTCTATGCATTATTCTCAGCATCTGATGCATAATTCAAGATTATTATGAAACATATCTTCTCTACATCGTAAATCCGATAGGTCTAACGGCCAGTGGATTATTTGATGAATATTCACCACTTTTTGAAAAGTATTTTTCACGTGTTTTGCCTCGGGTTTTCTCTTTCTTTCAACAACGCGTTGAATTTTTTATTGTTGACTATGTATGATACGTACAGACTGTAATTATGGCTAGATTCGATGTGTTTGATGCTGCTAAACAAAATTTAAGACTAGGCCGAACAATTAGAAACACACTACAGTTTGCCATGATTGAATTTCCATGGGCATAGTTGCTGATGGTATCTGATCAAAAAAATAATGCCTTATTTACCCGTGTGATTTATAGGAATTAGAAGTAGTTTGGGCTCATTAAAATCTTACAAAACCAGATATTCATCACCTGCTAACATTGACACTTTTCTCGGTAAACTCGGTAAATTCATCAACGTGCAGGTTTGTTTAGTTGGCGAGGGAGACCTCGCAATAAATTTTAACCACTTGAAAGATCTGTAAGGTTTCATTTCCCTGTGCTGCTTGTTCAATTCATTCCCCTATGCTTCTACACAGACCGAGTTCAACCGGAGGGCATTCAGAGATATCATTCCGATTTTAAGCCCTTCAGATTTGCTGGAAACATTATCCCATTTTTATCAACTGTAAACATCATTGATGGAAAAAATTCAGAATGATAAAATAAATTTGATGTGTATTTCAAAGCATCACTTGGAAAATGTTTCAACCATTATTCATATAAAAACATTCGATTTCTCGATTTTGAATGATCAACGGTTACACTCTTCTCCACTGAGCAAGTGCAGCTAAGCATTAGTCATAACGGAGATCACTAAATGAGTTTTGAATTGTCCAATTATAACGGTACTAACCACCGAATCCTCGATACCACTACACATTGTCGAGTATCTGGGCAATGCAGATAGGTACTCACTTTTCATCTTAAAAACTTTCACCTCGTCGCATGTCAGTTCGCCTCTACAATTTTTAATGGAACTAGAATAAGTCTGAGCCTTATATTTTAGATTCAACTTGCATTTGAGTGTTATTACAAGACGATATCGATAAAGGCATGTCCAATTATTTAAGTTTAATATTTTCATTACATGTTTCATTATATTTTAAAATCATTTAATGACTTTTGTACGACAATGTTCTTCGCTCATCAAATATTCAAATGCTTCCATACATTGTCGTGCATATTTCTCCATGACGCTAAGAGAATAGTTTTGGTCAATTTGAGTAATGACTGATACTAAATAAAGTCACCTGGCGTATCCGTTCTAGCGGTTTCTCATTCAACTCAAACCGGTGAGTGATTGCGCATAAATGTATGCATTAGTCATTGCCCACGCCGTTCGTTAAGAGCAATTACTTAAGTTAGCCCTCTCTCCGGTGTTCGTACCTCCTGCCTCTTCTTGATGAGCCAAACTGGAGCCGACGAATACCTATAAATTTTATGACCAGGGAAGAATATGAAGTGGTGAAGTTAAGGATTAAACAATGTGAATATCATGTATTCAAAGATGCCAACTTAGATGCAAGTGAAATCACGCAGAGCTAACACAGTGTTATAAATTCCTCTACGCTTTTTAGAGAGCTACATGCTTTTACAAGAGCTATCAAGGAAGCGAATGCAACGATACAAGTAGTGTAATATCATATGCGTTTGTGCGCTTTACTCTCATTTGCAAGATCTTTATGAATGCAAAACAAGTCCAGTCCTATTAGATAAACGTAATTAATTTTGAAATATCCACATGGGTAGTTGGTTTCCTTTCTGTCTCCAATATATTCTATAATTTCCATTTCATTTAATGTCTTTCTAAAGATTGTGCCTAAACACCACTTTCCCATCAGCATGTAACAAAACAAGGGCGAAGATACTGTTCAGAGGTTCAAAACGTACTCTTAGCCCGGAAGAGACGTTACGAATTAACATTTCCATTGGATTTGCGCCAACCTATTGTCCGTATTGGATGGATGCCATTTCAGACAGTTTTCTTTCATTGCAACTACTCTCGCCCTCCGGTATCCTTGCTTCATGCCTGAGAATATAATTGTGTGCAGAAGTTTTTATCTGGGTATCTTATAGCTTTACGTCATCTAAAAAACTATTTATCCATGCATAGGTATGTAATAGAGGTCGTTTGTATCATCTTAACCGTTCGGCTTACCATGTAGATCCATTTATATAGTGTTCACAGCACCTTATATCGGCTCTAAATGATTTTTGCATCTGGGTTTCTGAGTTAAACGTACATTTAGCACAATATATGCCTAACTGGACTTAACTTAGGGCACTTAAGTATCAGAGTCTCTTGAGTGTTTCCAGAAAAATGCGGTAGATATTCGTATGGTAATGATGATGATCTGGCGTAAGTGAGCCTGCATTTTACCCTGCACCTCCTGCCACACACCATCCCCGAAAGTGTATGGCATGAGGTGTTAGGTTTTTAGCTATTAGTCTAAATGAGTTGCATTGGCATTCCATATTATTTTATTTTTAGGCCATTTTATTTGTCGGACTTGATGACCTATTCCGATGCGGTCACGAATTGTGCGAGGGTACAGAATTCCACGAGTCATTCTGTTTGGTACACAATTTTCTTGAATATTCATTATGATCTCGACCACCACTATAATCAGAATGGCCTTACGCATATATGTACGTCGCATAACTAATATTACTTGCCTTTATCTAGTAGTTATAAATTATGCATTCAATCTGCGTTTCCAGCGACTCCCCACTACGCTAATCTCGTAGGTGGAAATGGACGCCACTGAGAAAACAGGGATGAAACTGTTTAGAGATATCCTATGGCCGTATTAGTTTTAGATAGTTCTCAGCCTTAAATCCTGCTTACATGACCCGAATCCCAATATATCGTCAAATGCAACATTTCGAACAAAAATTTCCGAAGCAAACCGGTGATTCCTCTCGATATCTTATCCCATTTATCGCCCACGCCTATCGTCACATTCCACGTAAGTCGTGAATGAGCTGTCCGACTTTTTTTTTCTTCAGATTGTTTGTGCAATAGCTCGCGATCCTGTGCACGTGCAGCACGGCGTTGTGCATCGTGAAGCGGAGGGCATGCATCCATTCCCTTGCCGTTCGCCGAATTTCCCTCACCTTTTCCGCTTCTGGAGACACGTATCGCCCAGTTGGAAGATTTATAGCCGACACCCAAAAGTCTAAAAAATGGAGTCCACATGTAAAGAGAGAGGGACTTTAATGTTAGCCCTCACACTGAACCACGTGAATCACCTACCAGCTCTCACGCTAAAATTCTGTGTATGACATTACACTTCTGGATTTCATTTTACTTCCCCTCCTATTGCTTTCCCATCCATCACTTATCTAAGATCTATCCTGTCACCTAGATCTAAGGAGTGATTTTAAACTTGGCACTCGCGCAATGTCCGTTGCGGTCTTGAGATGGGATAATAGTGACTAAAGAAAGAGAATATTATGTTTGATCTGTCGAAACCTAGGTCGAGAATATGGATTATGTTGCGGTGAAAACGTTTTTCTTATTAACCTTAATATATAAAAGTTCCACAACGTAAAGCCCGAGGTCGAGTGTTATTTTAGTTCATCGGTTTTGGTTGAACAGATTTCCAAGTGGTCAGTATTTCTTTTTCTCGGAATTCCCCTGACATGGGATAGAATTAAATTAAAAATGTAGTTCCACGCGTAAATGCGGATTTTGTACTCATAATACAGGACGTTTGACATCGAATAGAGGCATATCACTAGGTTATTAACATTAATTTACTTCAATTCCTTTCCTTAACATGTCATTCAATTGCACAGCCATTACTACATTCGTACACTGTTTCCCCAAATTTAACTATGTTAAGTTTTTTTCGAAGCCGTATTCTTCCTCGCGTTTTTGACACTTTAATTTCAACACTGCTGGGTCAAAAAAAAATTAAAAAGTTTATGATTCAAATTATGCGGCACTTACTGAAGATAAATACGAATTTTTGATATCTCCTTTTTGGATTTAACTAGTTTTTTTTAACTAACTTCTACTCCCACTCCACTGGGAGTAGAAGTCTTGCCAAAAAAAGCCAGTAACTTAAATAAGATGGTGCTTTCTTGGCTTCTCAGTTTCCCTTTCTGAAAATTCGTCAGTCATTTCACCGCTATTTAACTGTCATACCGGCGATACACGTTTTTGTGTCGGCCCTACAATATATTTGACTTCATTTCCTGCTTCTTATTGAACTACGTTTGGACAAGAGAGGTTCAAGTGCTTTCATTTTCGTTCGTGAATCATTTCCCCTCCCCCCCCAACCTCACTCCCTCGGAGGTGAAGCCTGGAACCCCCCGTGTGACGCGCGGCCCACGCAACTCATTGAGGGAAGGAGGGTCCCATTCGCTCTTGCGCGAATGGGGCCCTCTTTCTCCTCCCGTCCGAACGGCGGCAGGGCAAAGCGCGCCTTCTATTGTGTCTCTCTCACCGTCTTCCCGCCCATTCGTTCCCTTTCACTTTCTTCCCGCCTCCGCTCTCTCCCTGGGGTGTTTCGACTCTCCTTCCGGTATTTTCGCCCACCTCACTCCCGATTACCTCTTCCACTCCTTCTCCCACTGCCCACCCCTCCCACTCACCCATTTCCCTTTCGGAGCAACCGCGAAAATTGAAGAGAGTGTGTTTGGGGGAGAGAGGGGAAAAAAACCTATATTTCTTCCCATTGAGCTTATCGGAGTCGTCTTACGTCAGAGAAAGTCTGCCCGTCGAGTAACCTTTTTCCTGTTTGATTCTCTCCTCCGGACGTATCTCGGTCATCGAGGAGTATAATCCGGCGTCAAAAATCTAATACTTACTCGTATTGGAAGCCTCCCACTCCTATCACCAGGTTGCTCCTTATGCTCCCTATGTAATCGAATGCGTATTTGCCGGTCGATACGTTTCTAAGCTGTGGATTTTCCTCATTTGTTACCCTTCGGTTGTGCCAAAGAGCTGGCTGGCGTTTTCGTATTTTTTGAGGTCGCTTTCGCTGCAATTTTGTCCAGCAAATTTTATGACAGTTGCACCGTCCAGCGGAAAGATTCAGGTTTCCAGCATATATGGGTGACGTAAATCTTGCAGCTGTCGTTTCCTACGAAGTAGATTCTCTTTCGTAAAAATCCGTGGGCAATTTTTTTTTACATCTTACCGGATTTTTAACGATAGAATTGCGTTATAGCAACAACCAATGTTCGATCGATCATATCTCGCTTAATTGATATCATGTTTGCGTCGACAAACTTGTTTCAAATGCTTATTTTAGCATTTTTTTATTATTTTTCAAATACTTAAGCAATAGTTGGATATCCTCTCAAAAGAACAAAATATCCTAATTCAGGCCTAAACAGAGTAGAGCGTGACTTTCCTTTTCCAGTATGAGGCTAATTAACAGTTTCATTAGACCACGTGCTCTTGAAGGTAGTATCATTTGTTAAACCTTTTTGTTTATAAATGCATCTATTCTTCCAGCCCGAGACAATTTTTGTGCAAAAATTGGATTCGATCTACAATCAGTCCATTGCAACACGTCAAAACGCGGAATATTATGCAAAATTCTCCACACCAAATTTATATGAACAAATGTTTTGTATACGGATATCTTGCGTGCTTTTAAATTTTCATTTGATTTATAACGGGCAAAGAAACTTTTTATCATACAAAATTTTCGTGAAACGTTTGTTCATACCGAATGAACATAGGCTATCATATGCTAGCAGTTAGTTTATTCCTATTTCGTGACCATCCAGAGTACCTATCCTGTTTTAAAAGGGTCTTAATACTCACATTCGAGTAACGTAATCCCAGAATCTACTTTAAATGGTTGCAAAGACCCAAAATAAAATTGCAATGCAATTGTTTATGTCTGAAAAATGACTCAGTGTAAGAGTCTAATCTTGTAAAATATGTATGCCAAGGAAACAAGAAGGCATAATGACACCAATTCTTTTATGTTGAGGCCACTGAGTCCAAAGGAAAATGTACTGTTAATAATAGCTTTTATTCTTTCATCTGTGTTTGTGATGTGAGATTACATGAGATTTCAATTTCAATGTTTAGCCTCCGAAATGGGTGCTCAAGGAACAACCCAATCCCATAGATACGATCTGATTTTAAATAGTGCAGAAAATATCTTTCTAGTATTTCATATTCATTGGAATGTATTTCCACACATCCTTCACACCGGTCACGTTTTATTTATGACCGTCCATACCTTTGAATCATACACATCACAGTTTTCAAGAAAGTGTATGATTTACGAACTCTCTGAAAACCTTGCTCCATTCTACACGGCCATGCCTTTATATGGTTCGTCCACCGTCAGTGGATTTAAAATTTCATAGTTATATTATAGAGCTAGAACTAAACAGCCTCCCGAGGGACTTCATACAGAGAATATATTATCTCAGATACTATGCATATTATTGTTTCATGGAGTGATAGATGGGAACTTCGATGTTCTCTATTCTCGCCGCTGTCGGGTATATATAACTTATGTCGTGCTACAAAATCATGACTGGGACAGAGGTTCGGGGAGTACCTTTGTTCATTTCAACTAAATTACCCTATGCTATCTATGAGTACCTACCTATCTATCCTGCACTCTTTACCTGCAAATATTGCTCTGGTCTCTGCGATTTGGAGTCCTATTCATTGTTAAATTAGAGCCGTTTTTAAATGTGTTCTGTAAACGTGTTCCTTGTCTGTCCATTTGCTACTATTTTGTTAGAGGCTATGTCACTGACCTCGTGATAAAAATTACTTAAATCCAACGAAACGCAATCGCATAACGTGAAAATTTCGGCTTGAAACGTAAAAAAACATCCACCTTTAGACCATACTTATAATTTTTTCCATTAGATTAGATTGAAGAATAAATAATTTCCTTTAAACTACATACCTAATGATGACCAAGCTGCAAGTCTGTTTCGTTAATAGACCCAGTATGTTCTTGAGAACGTGTATACGAACTTAAACATGGCACTCATTTGGACTGTTTTCTGCTGGCTGTCTTCTCAAGAGATAATTTGGATTTTACCAAACAAAACTTACTTTTATGTAGTCATTTGTCAGGCTTTGGCAAAGAGACGATGTTTTAAAGATGGGATTAGGGTTTTAACACGAAGGACAGATGGAATACGTGGAATTTACATAAAAGTTCTATATTCTGAATGTGAACTCATGAAAGCACGTTCTGGGGATAATTTTTACTGTATAAATGGCAATTAGATGTAATAATGATAATATTTAACTATATAAAGATGTGGAGAAGGTAAAATATTTTCTTTAATAAAGGCAGTATCGTAGGAATACATTTTACTCTAATTTTTCAGCAAAGTTTGCTTTCATTAGCGATCAATATGATCAATCAATCAAATTTGAAGAATGGGAAGCGCCATGAAATGAGTATTTTTGTACTCATTCGTCTATTATTGACGATATATTTAACTCATTCAAAGCATCTTTTAATCTCTCGAAGCTTCCTGTGATTGCTATAAGAGTAAACGTTTTTCAACCTTAAGTATTAATTATCCCGGTCCAATAATCCTGAGTTCGTTAAAAACACGGAAGTAAAATTTTAATTATTTTAGGATCATCCATGCTTTCGGGCATCATTAGAAGTAAGTAAATGACAGAAAACGTATATCTTAGATAATTATCACTTCATGGGGTTCAAATGTCAAGGTTTTCTCAAGTTTTCTTGAGTGCGAAAAAGGAAAAAAAATTATATCAGAGTGAACTTAAAACTTTTGAAAATTTTACGAATGCTGGAGCTTTTTTTCCAGCATCTCCAAGGACTAATCAAATGATGATAAAAATATCAAATTGGAATATAAAACCATGGAAAATATTTTCCCACCCAAAGCCCTTTAGCAGATGTTTCTCCATAGGTTTTGCATCCATCGTCACCCCATGTACGAAGGCCTCTTCCACTCTATATTTGCATATCTCTTTTCATTTTATCCCCCGATTAAATAAAATCATTGCTCCTTCATTCTCAAGTCCCTTATACCCCATCTCATCTCCCCGCTTCTACTGAATTGATTTGAAAGTGTAGTTTTCCCGCGCAGCAGCGCTTGTGTGGGAGCGTTTCCATTTCCCGACCGCTCTTTCATTTGTGTAATGTATTTTTGGGGACAGGCAACGTTTTCCGTATTTCATTCGTTTCGTTCCGTTTTTTTCCTCCCCCGCCCCCTAATTTGAGACTCTCGCTCTCGGACGCAAGAGAACAAAAAAAAATTATCGCTCAGATTTTCTCCGATCTCACCGTGACTGAAGTAATATTTCAATGGCTCGAGGCTTGGCATTGTTTTTACGACGGCGTCCTTGACTTTTGAGCATTTCGGTGGTGAGATCCTGCATTCCGTGAATTGATGGCGGTATTATTGGCAAACTTCACTTTCATTTTATACCTGGAAGCTCATATACGTACAAGTTGGCATCCTGATTTTAAGATGCTGAATTCCAAACGCTAATGCTCGTCATTCATCACGGTTAAGTTGAACCCGAAGGGACGTATACAATTTAATATGTAATTGGCGGATGGACGGAGTAAATTTTATTGCGTTCGTTGGGAAAATACGCTTTCGGTGTCAATTCCCACGTAGGAAAGAATGTTACATAAAGATTTACGGAACGAAGAGAGGGAACGAAAGGTTGGGAATTTTTATTTTTCCCTACAAAAGGACAGGAGACGTAACTAAGGGTCGTTCCGCGGTGATGCATTCGATTCCAGGCGTCGGAAGGATTCGTGGCCTTTGGCACAATTCCCCGATTTTTAAAACTTGGATCTCTGTGGCCAACAATCCTCCGAGTTCTTGAAGACTTTTGGATTTGGATATCCTTGAATAAGAGCTGGAATGCCTTGGATCGATCAGGAAAACCCGGAGTTACGACCAATTAATATTTTTTTTTTACACGGCAAAATAGTGGACAGCAAGAAAGTGGGACGACATTTATTCCCACCCGTTCTCCTGGAACCCTCAGGGTGACGGTATCGCTCTCAAAAATAACTTCTTAACGAGAATTAAATTTACTGCAAAACGATTTATGACGTGGTTTCCAGTTCTAGAAATGAAAGCGTGGTAGAATCAAAAAATAGTGTCTTTTGAAAATCCGTAAAAGAATTTTTTTTTCCTTCGCGAGCGATCGTTATTTATTATGTAGCCTTGGAAAGCGGGGAATCAGTAGAATATGATCTCAGGCAATCCTGTGTGATCTTCCTCTTTCCCTTCCATCACATCCGGAAATATTCAAGTGAAACACTTGCGCCCGAGAGATATGTTTCTCCAAAATATAAGTATGTCGGTTTGCAAACCCTTTTAATTTGCATTCACGCAACTCTGATGGTAATACTTGGTTTAGCACTTCTTACGTACCTACATTTCATAGTATACTAGTTAAAAAGGTTTGTGCTAAATTTTAGGATATGTTAATTGGACTTATAAATCGATTTGTAACGCAGATAACTAGTGATTTTTTGAAACTTCTTCCTTGTGGAGTGTTTTAATCCTTGTGGATACTTTCCAGTACTCTTCTTCTCAGCCGGTCGATGTGGTCATGCTTATTGAAGCAGTCGGTATGAAAACTCAATGATAGTTGCTTTGAATTCCATCATTGGCCACAATCAACGTGCTTGTCATAGAATTTGTTATTTATGTGTTGCGATTTAACCGTTGCTCAAAATGAGTATCTAGGACCACTTGAAATTGTCCCAATGACTCACGCATACTCTGTTCACGCTTTTCTCTGTGCATCGTAATTGCTCAAATGTGAAAACGAGTGTATCTATTTCCGCACCTAATGATCATTACTGTTATAAAACGAAGAAACCCAAATTACCTCTGCGTCGACGCATACTCCTATAGTCTCTAAACACCGTGTTTACCAGTGGGCTCTTAATGTTTTAGTCTAGGCGAGCTGAAGGATTAATAATTCAGTACAGTGCATATTCATTGTTTATGTCAATAAATTATTCTTCGTTAAATTATACGAGGTATGACGTTTACTCATCGGGATTAGGTCACCATAGCTTCCATAAAATGTACATAACTTCTCTTTTTAGGCTTAGGCTTATTTAAATTCCATGTACTTGCGGTTTTATAATATTCAAAGATAATCACCATGATACCCTTAAATGTTTATCCTGCCTGAAAATATCTAATTGACACTACATAAAATGAAGCAATGGACTCTATCTTACTCTTTCAGAACGTAACTCTTCCAATGATACACGAAGCATTTAACTGATTATTAAAACCTTATTAAACATATCTACGTTGTAAAAAGTATTCATATTGACAGAACCCTCCATTAATCTTTATACACGTTTATAGTAATAAAATAACGTACATTTGTCAAGAAATAAGTGGTAAGATTCACATCTCGTATGTTACATGATATCGAGCTATTTACATCTAATATAAAACTTCCTTTGGATTTTCGGTTTAATTTAATCTCTGATTTTAGAAATAAGCCAAAAATCTTTTTGGATTCAAGTTAATTACCCTCAGAGTATATTAAATGACTCCACATATTTATTCTATTATTCCTCTTGATTTTTTTCGCAGATGTTACACGTGAATGGAGAATTAACAACGGACAGAATAAATATTTTATCTTTTACGTGTAAATGTAACATTTTTAGGAAGCCAAGTACCCTGCTATCCCCAATGACTGAGCGATCCATTTCCTCTCTTTTGTTGTCTGGGATAACTTATCATTGCTCTCTGCGTCTATTGCTTTTAAAAATTAAATAGATATGTATATATATATATATATATATATATACATATATAGATAAAAATACATACATTATTATACATATATTATATATATATATATATATATATATATATATATATATATATATATTATAATGTATTCATTCACATGGAAATGGATATAAGAAAAACGAATGGATAGGAACACATAAGGACGAACACAGTAGAGGTGGGGAAGGTGGAATCGAACGGATCACAAGAGTAAAAATATTTCCTTCCTCATCTCTACTGTGGGGACGAACACAATATAAAAATATTTCTGTAAGCAATGTTATTCATACGCAAAACGTTAGTTCTTTCGTCCCTGCAGAGGATTTTATTTCTCAGTCACTACAAAAATAATCCGGCTTGCGGGTTGCGATCCTACCTACAACATTCCACGTCGCAGTGAGGGACCCCGTCCAGGGCCATCCCGCGACGTCGTCGTGCCCATAGATTAGTGCAAATGCGCATTTGCAGGGAAGCTCAATAGGAAGCGTCCGAAGGCCCTCCGCCTCCTTGGAAGGCTGGTGTGCGGAATAGAGAGAGGGCGAGAGTGGGGGGAGGGCGGCGGGAGGGAAAGGGGAGTCGCTCGCTGCTTGCCTTCTCGAAGGGATTGAGTCGTCAAGGAGGGAGATGACGGGATATGAGGCAAGGAGGCATGCTAGGTCGGTGAAGCACCCGCCACCCGGTACACCCAATGTCAAGTGCTGTTGCAACGCATGAGACGAGGTTACATAAAATTTAATCGCCACAAACTTTTGCCTACTCCTTAACCCCCCCCCCCCACACCACCCTTTACGTTGAAATGCGCTTCGCGGCCTATCCTCTGGGGCTTCGTTAGAGTTTCCTTCCTACCGTCCACACTTTATAAAGGAAAAACCCGTCCTCGACTTTTAGTGGTTTTTTTAGTTATGCATAAACAGTTTTTGTGTTTCAGTATGGTAATATAAATCTAGGTTTTCTTCAAAATCGATTATATACCATATCATAATATAAATAAATAGTCGCTCTTTTGTTATCACTATTTTGCAGAGGAAACCCCGTCCACCGCCCTCGACCTTTAGTGATTTATAATTATACATTAACAGGTTTTATATTTCAGCCCTGGTAATGAAAATGTAGATTTTCAGTCAAATTAATTTTATGTCAGATGATAAATTAAATAAATGGTCACTATTTTTTATGGTATAATAATTAATTTCCGTGAATTTCCGTCTCATTTTCAAGTCTAAGAATACCTATTGGTTCATATATATTTTGCAGTTAAATCCTCCCACGAGAATTTTGATATTTTTTATTATTTTTCTTTAGTCTTTTTTTCCTACTAATATTCTAATGTTTTTAGGTTTTCTGCGTATTTTTTTAGCTTCTCTTTCCTTCCCAGCAAAACTACAACATTTTTAAATTAATTTTTATTATATTCACCCTCATATTTAGGTTTAACCCCGAATGAATTGAATTTAGAGTGTAAAGATGATAACTCTATTCTTCGTGCACCTGTTTTACCTATTGATTATTCGTTGAAGATAGTACCACCCACAGTGATAAAACCAAATGTTGGTTTGATTTAATAGGGAGACTAGAGCTCACCTCGTTCCAAGCCCTATGCGGAATGAGAAATTTACCCTCAAGGGAAAGTGATGGGGTCAGTGTTTTTTTTGCGCTGTGGCACCGACAGAAGGATTCGCTGGTGTTTAAGCTTCGATTAGGTGAAGAAAATCGCTTCAACTATCTATCCATCACGAGCGATTCCCTTTCGGCCGTTCCCTCTCGCCCCTTTCCCGTGCGTTTCCTCTACTCTCCCGGACGGCCTCCGGCGAGAGTCTCCCTTCACGGTCATCTCCCGAAGATGCGCGAAGTTCCTCCTCTCTTTCTCCCAGGAGTCGTATCCCTTCGTATCTCCCTCCGTATCCCCTCGGCAAGGATGAGCCTCTCCAAAAGTGGTTCCGGGTTCCTCCCCACGATCACGTCTCTCCGCGGCGCAGACCTTCAAGACCACATTCGACTCCTGATGGCCGCGGGCCGAGCGCGCCTCTTTCTTCTCTCTCCTCCTCCACGGGCCGATCCCCAAGCCACTGACATCCACCTCTATAGCGCTGAAGGATCTCGACGAGTCGATCCCATAACTACAAGTATCGTGCGGAAATACCTGTGATTGTTGTCAAATTTCAGCTTTTACGCCGACATTACGCTCGGGGGTCAAGGCATTAAGAGCCCGCGAAAACCTGCTTTTCCCCGCGGAGCGCATTGCTCTAAGAGTTATTGGCTTGCAGCTGCAAGTCGAGACTTGGGATTTGCAGATAGGTATGGAATGAAAATTCCAACCTTATGGGTGTAAGTAAGTTTTCGGGAATCGCGATAAAGCAATAGAAGTTGAGTTTCAACGAGATTTTATTCTTGCATCATACGGTGGAAAAAAAGCGTAAAATTCTCACTGCGAATACCGTTTATTCCTCTAAAGGTGCGCCAAATGTTTCATCATTTAGTTTGAAATTTGACGTGTACCATGGGCATCGCTCGTGAAATCATGGAGCCTTTCCTTTCATTCCAATCATATTTTTACTATTCATTAATTATTCCATCCTCCATTAAGCGTTGGAACCCCGAGTGACATTATGGAAGTGTTACAATCTGTATTAATGGCCCAGTAAATTTGGTGATAGTACATAGTATGCCCCAAAGTTGCCGGTGACGACTTTCATGTACCATGTTATACTTCCTTATTTAGATACGTACAAGATAAAGTTACATCAGTCGTAATGAGTGGCTAAGGCGCTGCTATTACAACTTGGTGGTGTATTGCCACCAAACGTGGAAAGAAACACTCGTATAAAGATCTGAAAATGCATGGTGGAATAACTGCAAGTAATAAGGTTTTTAAGAATTGCAGCTATTGAGTCTAATACCAAAGGCATGAGTCTAGTAGCTAGTAAAATGAGGAAATAGTTGTCTTTGCAGTGTAATAACATCCATCCCTAACTGCCATTTTGGAAGAATTTTAAGACATTCGACGACATTAATTAGCAATACATTTTAGAAAAAATTCAAATTTGAATAATAAGTATGGTAAACGTTTATTGAGCTAATACAGGTATAATCAGTAGTAATGAGGTTTTTAAAGCCCTGAAAAGCCATAAATCCTGCTATAGAAATCTATCCAAGGCAGCAAAAACTTAATGCCTACTCGGTATTCAAACACGTGACCCTAGAGTTGACCTAAGGCTGGTCGGCAAGGTCTGTTATCTATTTTAATATCATTTACTCGTTTTAAAATTTTAGAAAGTTTCAAATCCCTTTGCCTAGAGTACGGCCACAATTGAGGAATATATTATTGATTTTTTCATCCATAAGCAGGACGACTCCATAACGCCTCACCGCATTTTTATTATCCTATACAAGTAGTACTTTAGTCATTAATTTGCTTGCTGCTCTTCTCATCTAGGGTGGAATACTGAAAGCTCCTCAGCAAGCTAGAATCCGTGCGCAGGTGTCATTCTCACCCTGGCTCCTCCGTGTCTCCGGGTTGCAAAATGTACGTACGTATGACGCACGGTGCCTTGTTACTTTGTCCTGAGTCGAGTGAAGAAACACCATACAGTTACTCATTCCATTTCTTGGCCGATCCTGCATGCTTTTTTTCCCTCGGGCATCCTAGTGCGAAAATTTTAATTGCAAATTCTTGATGGAAAAGATCTTCCGCGCAAATAAATGCATCCATAAAAAAATAGGAGACTCCATTTTCAAAGCTAAAGGGCATTCCTTCGAATCATCATTAATTTTTCATGAGTTTCGTCGGATAGGTTAAGTGCTTTTGTTAGTGGGTGAATGGAAATTATGGCAATTCCTAAGTGCAAATTGCCATTCAAAAATTAATCTTGCGAATAAATAAAGGAATGCATTAAAGCACATGCATGTTAATCATCGGTAATAAACATGTACCATTACTTTCGAGTTATCTAGCTATAATTCATAATTTTTTTGTGAAATTATTCTTCATTAAATTTAATAGAAATTTTTACGCGTAAGTTTACTTATTCTGCTTACAAAGTCATCATTTAACTTCACACGATCGTCGAACTACCAATTGCGAGTACAGAATATTGAAACGAATTTGTAGTGAATGAAATGACATACTACCTTGATCAAAAAGTTCCCGGAATAACCACCGTGTGGCGCTCCCATCGTTCCGATTTGAGTTCTGTTTTTTTTTTAAATTGGTACATCTGTTGTTGATATACCCTTTAAATCTTAGTGTCATAACTTGACATTTGCAAAAGTTACGTAGCCAAGAGTACATCTATCTCTGTGTGTGTTGGCGATTTTTTACAATTGCAGAAATGGATTTAAATTTGCAACAACGAACTTGTATTAAATTTTGCGTAAAAAACGGATTTAGTGGCGCACGGACGCTGGAAATGTTGGAAAAGTGTTTCGGCAACGATTCTCTAAAAAAAACGGTCGTTTACCAGTGGCACGAGCGGTTCAGAAGTGGTCGTGAGTCAATCGAAGATGATGAACGCAGTGGCAGACCATCGACATCGAAAGTCGGTGAAAGAATTGATAAAGTAAAAGAAATGTTGGTCAATAACCGCAAATTAACCATCAGAGAAATAGCGGAGGACTTGAACATTGCCTATGGATCCGCCCAAGACGTGGTTAATGATTTGGGTTTCCGTCGTGTAGCAGCAAAGTTGGTGCCGAAAGACCTCAATTTCATGCAAAAAAGAGACCGTGTTGACGTCGCAAAAGACATGATTTGCGAGGCTGAATCCGATCCCACATTCATCAAAAGGATCATTACTGGAGACGAGACGTGGGTTTATGAGTACGACACGCAATCCAGACATCAGGCAAGTGAATGGCGTTCACCAAATGAGCCGAGACCAAAAAAACCACGTCGTTTTCAGTCAAAAAAGAAGGCAATGCTGACGGTTTTCATGGATTACAACGGTGTAGTGCATCATGAATTTTTGCCAGAAGGCCAGACAGTAAACAAAGAGTATTATTTGGGCGTTATGAGACGTTTGCGTGAAGCAATTCGCCGAAAGAGACCAGAAATGTGGGCAGAAAACTCGTGGATTTTGCACCATGATAACGCACCGTCGCACAGTGCTATCATTATTCGTAATTTTTTGACGAAAAATGCAACAAATACCATCCAACAGCCACCGAATTCACCTGATTTGGCTCCCTGTGACTTCTTTCTGTTCAATCGAGTTAAAAAACCATTACGGGGAACGCGTTTTAGCAGCCGAGAGGAAGTAATGGAAAAATCGCAGGAAGCACTGATGGACATTCCGAAAACCGAATGTAAAAAATGTTTCGAGGATTGGATCAAGCGCTGGCATAAGTGTGTTGCAGTCGATGGGGATTACTTTGAAGGGGACAATATAGATTTAGATTAATAAACTTGTATTTTTAATTTTCTGAATAAATTCCGGGAAATTTTTGATCAAGGTAGTATGCTCTTAGGTGAGTTGTAATAAAGATTTATATTTGAATGCAACAATTTCAGAGTGTAAAAATTATTCGCCTCCAGTCAAGGCGAATGTTTTTTACCCTCTGAAATTGTTGCATTGAAATGCACATTAGCGGATGACTCCGTTAAAAGTTACTGTTGCGGCATCTCCCGCAGTTTCTTTGGAATTTATATTTGAAGCAAATTGCATTCACTCTAACTTCAATGTCTTAATTTGTATTCCTTCAAACTACGAGGGTTAATATTTTTATCGTATTTTGGTTGGAATCAAAACTAGTCATAATACATGTAACATTTAATTTGTTAATTGCTTATTGACTTATTTTTTTAATGAGAAAATTAGTCGTCGGTATTTAATTGACTTTAACACAATATTACTGCGTTTGCTGTAAGATTGTGATGTAATAAGCACTGGTAAGGCTGTTTTCTTTGCCCTTCCTGGCATACTCAATAGAAACAACATCAAAGAAAACAATACTGATGGGAAGTACGAGCGTGTTTAGGAAAATAGCAGGAAAGGCAAGCCACTTAATGTTTTTAATTTTATTTTCAAATTCGTTAACCCGATCGTTACCATGTTTTTCCAACTCTTTGGAAGTCAAACTGCTTATCTTATATATCTCAGTCAAGAAATTCATTATAAATGATGAAAAATAAATAATAAGTACTTGGATAGCAGGAACATTCGGTAGATGTCGTGAGGGATTTTTACGTTTTTCTTCCTGCCTTTGGGCATCTTCTTCGTTCTCGATCTGATAAAGGTTAAGTGTTCCCCAGCGATGCGCCTCGTGACTGCTAACTCCTCTACTTAGATCCGCTGCCGCATCCTCTTCAACATTCTCCCCCTTCCACACGCTAACCACCCAACCCCCACTCTTTTTAAGGATTCCCTTCGACTTCTCGATCCTTTCCCATAGCCTCCTCCCGCCCTTCCCATCCCCCCATTCACCTCCCCTAGTGGCGTCTTCCACCTTTAGCCTCCATCTCTCTTCTGGTCCGTTGCTTGGATAACACCACTCAGCCTGCATTTTCAATCAAAAAGCCTTCTACGGGGTTGGAATCCGGGCAGGCTGTAGGTAGTAATGACGTGGAATTAACGTGTATAGAAGCATGTATATCCAAAGAGGATTCCCTAGGAGTAATCCCTTGTTTTGGTGGTGGTTAACAAGTCCCTCAATGAGAGGTTATGGTAGTCGTACGCATCGTATCAAATTTCTAATGCTGATTAATGTGTTGAACTGACTACATTATTTAACATTGAATAAGTATTTCAAAAAATAGACTAAAGAAGTGTATTTAAAATGTTGCTTATGGTTATTGAGCTTGGGCAAGTCAAGCGTCCCTTTGTTCTTGACCATGCTTATTATCAGGTTTACGACTTATCGTTAGAATTCCAGAGACATTCCTGGTTATGTCAGAACAGATGAATTATTCCGTTTCCAGTGTGTGTTGTGTGATGTAATGGGCATGACGTCAGCGTGAGGTTTGAATGCTTTTCAACTGTGCGACATGTATCTATATCTTACGTTTACTCATTGATTCCTTTCCTGTTTATTTCTCGTGCACCACGCTATGTTAGAGAAAAGCATTTAATAGAAATATTTTGGCTGATTGATCCGTTCCCGAAATTAGACACATTCAACCCACTGGACGCTTAATCCAGGTGGGCGGGACTTATCCCCTTTCCGTTACCCCTGAGATGATTCCCGTTGGGAATTATATTCGAGAGTGATTGGATTGATGCCGCGTAAGACATCTCCAGGAGTTAGGCCTGTGGGATGTTATTTCCAAATATCGACCGAAGATATGATAGGAGCATTGAAGATGTATAAAGATACCGATGTGGTGATAAAATATCGCTATATTGATCGATATCGATGGTTGCGTTCGAGATATGGAAGATCGATAAAATGGCTTTTATGGATTAGTGTCGAACATTTTGGGTGCATGGAGCATTATCAACAATTAAGTACATATCGCTAATCGAATGTAACTTCTATATCGTTTTTGGGCTACCCTTTCACATCGAAAATATCGTTAATTGGTCACATGCTGCAGCGATCTGAACCTTCGTTGCCGGCAGAAGAAAGACTGATTCTCTCTACCATGTGTGAGTCCAGGATATCGCCATAATTGTCTCATTAATTCGTACCGTAATGCCGACAACATTTTCATATCGAGCTTCGAAATATCGGCTTCCTAAAAAGCCATAACGATATGAATTAATGAGACAATTTTGGCGATATCCCAATCTCTTGTCGATACGTAAAAAAATTGACATGCAACCAAAATATCGTTTCTCGCGAAATGTGGAAGAAGAATACAGTGTGTCGTTTGGAGCCGTTTAAAAGTCTACTTTTAATGCCTTGAATAAAGGAATCGATAATTATCGATATAATCTATATATAGAATAAGCGGATGATCTAGAAGTAAGAAAGAGATTCGTTCCTTCGCCTCCTCCCCTTTCCCTCCCACGACCACCCCTTCCACATCCACGCTACACCCCTTCCAGTGTCTCGAACGCTCACCCCTTTCCTCCCGGTCCCATCTCCCCCGTCGACCATGAGACGTAACTTACCCATCGAGGACGTCTTCCTTTTGAAACTCGACAGAGTGTTTTCTTGCCTCCAAAATGTTTTCACAGTGCGGAACCGCGATATGAAAACCTTGTCGGCGCGTCTGTCGTCCGCGTGATGTCTCATAATAGCCATTCCGTTCTCTCACCTTGTCCACCGTGCGTCCATCCGAGTGAGGAGTCGCGATCATTATTCATTGGTCGTAATCTCCTGCGTCAAGGAAGCAATCGTCTTCAAATCCACTTCCCGGTTTTTGATTCGTGGAATTTCGGTCGGAGGGTGACTGAATGCGATTTGACCAAAATATTTTTTTATTGGTTCCCATACTCATCGATATTTTTGTTTGTAGTTGAAGGTCTTATCGTGCCGTGGAAAATACGTGGAGTATAAATATATTCATGGGATGACCGAGGGACCATTAATTGCCTTTTGAGTGCCTTTGAGAAGGTGCTCAAAACAGAAGTAGACGTTGAAATGCATGAGTAGGAATTTGTTTCATTCACCCGCATTCCTATTTTTTTACGAGGGTAGAAAAGTGCTGTTTTTCACGAAGCTCTCGGTAATGCTCTGAATAATTTTGTGTCATCCATCTTATTAATTGTGCGACTGTGAGTGACATCTATTTTCATTACGAATAAAGCGTGATGTGTATTTGTTAGAATGCCTATTGAAATGGTCATTTTATTTGTATTTAAGTACGGTTTTAAAACGATACCCTCCGTTTTAATAGAAGTCACTTGTAGGAATTCAATGTAATTTATTCGTTAGTTAAAATTGGGTAATCAGACCGCTAATGTTCTGAGTGAAATTCATTTCTACCTTTCAAACACGATGATGTCTTGTGGAAACGAAATTACGTCTTGATAGCACATCTCGTCGCTGTCAGAAAGAAGATTTACACTCCTTGAGCAGAACATTTAGAATCGGATGCTTGGTTTTTTTTGTCTTTCGAATTAGACGACAGTCCAACTACTCATTTTAATGTACTGGATTTACGTTTTAGTAGACTAATAGACCTCCTGAACCCCTCAAAGGCAACGCTTGCATTTCGGTACTAGTTACCTGTAGGCTATGTTTGGTTGAGCGGTATTTTGGTATTAAATAGCTTTATCCTGTATGTTAGAGTTAAAATGCACTCTATAGTTAACAGTGTGCGACAATTTAAAAAATTTACAATTCAGCCATTTATTCTAAAGCGATCCATTTTTTCAATAAATATCATTTTAGCTATATACCTGTTGCTAATGTGATACCATGCTGAATTCTATGAAAGTGAGTAATATTTTCTTTACGAAAATCCGTAACGTCTCTCCAGTAAATGTAAATTTTAGGCTCTCTACTCTGCGTAGCCATGTAACGTGACTCGTTTCCTTCACATGCCACTTAATTTTCTATTGACTTGAGTGGGCATGAATGATCTCTGACGTGAATTATTCTTGGAACTCTTTTCGTTATTGTCTTCCAGAATGTTTGTTTAATTTCTTACGGCATTGGGCAGTCGACAGGCTAACGGTGTTCAATTACGGATAGTAAAAATTCACCGGGCAAAAGTTTGAATTACACCATTAGATTTGATTATATTTCTAACTTATTTAGCCCTTCATATAAATGACACATTTACAGTTATTTCAAATATTGTATGAATAATGAATATAACTTGATGTTAATTAAATTGTGTTGCTATTATTTCATTTTCATCTATTATAAGTATGCTGACCATCATTAATTTATACTATTAGGGGATATAAACAACTCACGAAAATGCCATTTGTTGAATTTATTTAACATAATAAATGGAAGATCCTGCGTGACGCAAAGTATAGTGTTTCCCAAGAGAACTTGACCTTAATTACTATATTACATGTAATCACCGTATTATTTTTAAATTCTTCCAGAAACAGTCACGTTATCACTGTACTCGTTCAAACTGGTGGATGCACGAAAGTATTTACGTTCTTCAACCTCAATTTATCATTTTCCACAAATATGTTATCGCCTAAAAATGTGTAATTTATATTTTTCTAATATGGTTTCGAAAAATATCATTATCAAAAAGGCACGGTACCCATTAAGAAAACCGTTCTACTCCAAACCAAAGAACCTATGTTAGATTTCCGGTGACTCTGGACACACTCAGCTTTACCCAATCTGTAGAACTTTTCTGGTCCACTTCAATCAGATTTTGATGGGAAAGCAAAGGCCATGCAGGGAAGGTAACCATATCCCCTCTAACATGAAGGTACGCGTCTCATATTATCACCGCCTTAGCAAAATTTGAGCTCGACCTTCACTTTCCAAACCAGCCTTCGATTTGAGTACCGATTACTATCGCTATTATCTGAGGGATTCCTTCGTGCTTCTCAGTAGCTGTTGAACCATATCTTTTGTAGCAATACGTAATAATTTTCCGATGAACATCTGAGCAAATTAGAGTATATGAAAGCTCTGCGTCTCTGATTTGGAGGTTAAAATCGGTTTCTGTCACTTGAGATCGAATAAGATTGATTCACGTGAACACGTCTTCGATTGTTGAAAAAAGTTCGATTGTAAGCAGGGCGGAGGGACAGTTCGCAGTCAGGCGAGGAAACGACTCCCTCCCCCTTCGCCCCCTCAACGTCCCACTCTCCCCCCCGCCCTCCGCTGAGGACTCGCCACTTCCATTCGTGCCTTGTGTACATGGGACCACAGCACATATGTGCGAGCCATTCCACCCCCCCCCCTCCTCAAACCCCTGGCCCCTCCTCCCCAACCCGTCTCCATCCCGAAACGAAAGAAACGCGCGGATGGCCCTTGTGCAAGCCAGAGACGCGCACCGCAAAACTCCTCGCGAAGGCCGATTCTCTTTTCCTCCTCCACCCGCCTTCAAAAGTGGCCCCGCGCATGTGGATATGAAGAAGACGAACAGGAATAATATAATCAGAGGATTCGTGACATATGAACGGCATATTTTTATTTTTTTCCTTTTCCTTTTTTTCTCTCTCTCTCACTGCCGGGGCCGTCAAGGACGGCTGGCTCTTCCCGGATGCGGTTAAAGGCAGTTTCAATCCATCGAATATTCTCAGGATTCACTCATTGCAGGGGAGGATGGAAGTCAAGGAAGGGGTAAAAATCAGAGTACTTCGCGTTCACCGAGATTCAGCATGGCCCTTCTCCTTTATTGCGTTGTAATTATTGCAGTTCTTAATTGGCATAAATTACCAACCTATAAAATGTCAGACGCAAAGAGCATGCCAATAGGCCAATTAACTGTTGAAATGCTATCTTTTTCAAGAAGGTCAGAGTGGATCAATCGTAAAAATGCTATAAAGTTCGTAATGAAATTAATTAAACATTGAAATATTCACTCCCTCGGATTTAATAGGCCAGCTCATTTGGCAAAAGTTGAATGATGGTTTTTTTGTATCGTCCATTGAGTAATATGGAGTATTCAAGGAAGTTTTCACGTAGCAAGATATAGTTCAATCTAAGTAAACCATTAACTTAAAAATAGTAAGTATTGAAAATGTCACGATTAAAGAAATAAAATTACGTTATCTATGAGTTCCTGCTGAAAACCTCGAAAAGCATTCAATGCTCTATTAAAGTGGCAAATATATTTTGGCTCCAAAAGCATTTAAGTTAGTTCTTATCAGTATCACCACAGCAGCTTCTGAGATTCTACCTTTCGAATATATTGACCGTAGTAACATGCCTAATGTTCGTTTGGTATTAGTTAACGCGACTAATGCTCAGGTTATTTACACCAGTCTGGATGTTTTGGTAATTAGCGCTAGATGAGATGGTAGTTAGCGGTCGTCATTAGTATGCTCTTATATTAAGGTGGGGGCGGCTAAGGAGTCCGCAGATTAACCATAACCGCCGGAAGAAGTTCTTTGTCGGCTATCCAAATTGAATCTGGCTTTCTACGGAAAATACGTCGTCTAAAATTAGTCGTCGTCGGGATTCAATACCGAACTATCAAACTGCAATGAACACCGGAGCATTCCAATCGCCTAGCACGATGTTTATTTGCTAGAATCCTTCGTCTAATCCTGAGAACTGCGGGCGATAGCACGACGGTAGCTTTAACGCAGTCATCCGATAACGTGAATGAAAATGCATCACTTTCGAAAGGTAAAAATCGCTCGCCAGACGAATGATTTTTACTCTTAAAATTTTTCCATTTTAATCTTTCGTTGGTTTGAGTGAGTAGTTGTCCGGGCAAATTCTGCGTTTTCTTAGAGTGGTATCCGGATTTTCTCCGTCAAATTCGTGACACTTTTTTCCTGGGGAGGATAATAATCATGTAATATGTCTTCTCTCGAAGACTTGACTGGCGTTAGGTCACGAACTAATGACGGGTATTACCCTAATGCATTATTCGTGGCATCATTCCACAAAAAGTGTCCCTTTCAAAAGCCAATGTTTATTCGCGATAACTTCGTCGGAGACTTTCTCCTTAATTCGCATGTGCCAATCTTGTACGAGTGAGAGTGAATACTGAAGTTGAACGATAGGCTGCATTAGCAAATCATTCATTCATACTAGGGCTATTCAGAAATCAAACTTCCAATTGGCTCATAAAACACATGAAACCATACCATACAGCGATGGCGTATTTGTCACCGGAAACAATTTCCCTCTCATTAACCGCTAATTTACTATGTATTTTGTTTAGTTTTGCTGAAGCTGTACTAGATTAAACCTGGAACTGGTCTCTGTTGCTCTCGTCAGCTATTCAGTGCGTGACTTGATTAGTTTTATTCATGCAGATGGAAAAGAACGCCGTGGAGATACTTATCATGGTATCCGCGTATCACTGATTTTTCAATCACTATTTTTGGCTCAAATAATCTAAGTGCTTTGTTCTTTCTCTCTCTGGAGAGATTGGAATCGTTTGGATTGAGATTTTGTCATATAAAGTTTTACGAATTTCAAAATTGATTCTCATTACCTATTTATAACTCGCGTAGGTGTAATTACTATCATCTTTCAATCTGCGGTTTTTTTACCTGTTTCCTTAATCTCCAATTCCATCTCACGTTTAATATGATGACATGAGTGTTTTACCATAATTCAGATGTAAAAGAAATCATCCTGGAAGCAAAAACACGATGCTACAGCGGCCGCCTGCATAAAAAAATAAATTATTACGTTACACCTGGAGCGTCTCTTCAGATGTAAAATTAATTTCTGCGATTACATATAGTAGTTTTACATAGATGTAGTTGCTTTAGAAATAAAAATTGTTTATTATTATTATTATTATTATATAGCTGGATTTGTACGTTCGAAATTCTGACCAATTCTCAGGGTGAATGAAACAAATGAAAATGTCTGCAGAATTAAAAAATGACTGTTAGAAAAGTAACATTTATCTGGTTAAAAGGTAAAAGGGTCTTTTATTTTATAATTATATTTATTCCTTTTAATTTTTTTGGAAACCCTCATTGCGAAGAAATTTTTTGCTTAAATGTTTCTGGACTGAAGTAAAATGAGTTGTACGAAGTTCCATAAGCGACGTAGTGTGTAGAAAAGTACAAAAAGGTAAAATAGTGCCCACTCATACTTATATAAACTTTTAACTTGCACGATAGCCATATCAATTGTTGGCGGTTTGTCTGTGAAGTGATAATTATTTATTGGGCATGACTGGCGAGATATTATGTCATCATATTCTCTCTTATTTAAGCTATGAAGTGTGCAATGACGAGACAAAGATTGCAGGCGAGCGACGGTAATACACCAGTACGAATCCTCAGATGATTATCGCCATTCCTTCGCGGGCAACCGAAGGGAATTAACAGTTATTTTCCAATCCGATAACATCAGAAGATGTTTCTAAAGGGACTCGCAATTAACGATAACAGAAAACATAAATAAACATGAAATTCTAAGTAAAAATGAGAAAAATAATTTCCGCAGATAAGAAATAGACCGTGGTACGTATTTTAAATCGAGATTTTTTTCCGATTGAAAGGAATGCTAAATTTCTCCTCTACTCGCCTGCCTCGACAATTTCAACTCGCTGTCATAATAATTTATGGTCTAAAGTCAATATTTATTAGAAGAGGAGAAGACGATCGGTGAGGAATATTTGCATAGACTTCCTGGTACTATGGTACACAATTAAAACGACGGTGGAGATGGTATCCAGTGCAAATTGCATAATAGGTCAATAATAGTAATAATCACGGCCCAACGGTTTCCTTCGGGATGGAATCACATTTACAATTCATTGAAATAACATTAAGGTTCACTCTGAAATAACCTAAGAAAGTTATTTATAAGGGGAATTTGAATTTAACCTCGTATTTGTCACCTGTATACAGTGTGAGGCTTAACAGTGTCCAAGGGATAGTCGAGCAAACCTGATCACCACATCATATCTTCAACTGTGCTCGAGTCTAAAGGCATATGGAAATCATATAGGAATTCTTTTTGATTAAATTTTGAAATGGCTTCTAAAGAAAGAGATAAACACGTATCTGGAAATGCCTTTATGAGAACTACTGAAACCTGCAGACCCTTGCGATTTTTAAAATTTATCATAACCCGAAATAAAACACTTAGGTAAAGCTAAAGAGCTTCTCACGGCTTTTTTCATTTCTGCAAAGGGTTAACATAAGCATATTTCTATAATCCATATCATTAGAGAGTACAGATAATCGACATAGAAGTTGATGTTTTTGTTCGGACGTCGGCCAAAAGAAGAACCGGTATCACCGAAGGTTTCTTACTTCCGCTGCTAGAGTGAATATATAGGCAGATCGTCCTTCCTTCTGCCCATCTGCCTCTCACGTTGCTATGGACGTCTCCACGTAACTAAAAGATGGGAAGGAGCTCGAAACCTGTATATTTTGAGCATCCCTGCTCGACCTCGAGTTAATGTGAGACGAAGTATGGGAATCGGGCTTCCGAGTCAACAAACACCTTCAATATATTTAGCCCACTAAAAAACTTCAGGCATTTCGCGGTTCGTCAGAGAAATGTTCTGAACATAGTATCACCTTCATTTGACGTCGCGTCGATACGCCGGCGTCCCTGAAGCTGGAAATGGTTAGGCGCCCGCGCGTCAATGTCAATTCTTTCCACGAAAAGTGAGTGTTTCGCGATGGAGGCTGATGTGTACGTATTTTAAGGACATCCTCTCAGTGCGCTGACTTACATGGGAGAAGGGTCCGGAATCATTGACATAAATACCACGAAATACACCAAAAAGGTGTGTGGCAGGAGGTGCAAGCACCAGATAAGCGAACATTTACGGCTAAAAATAAGGGAAAGTTGTCGACGTTTAGAGTGAGGTGGACGTTGAACTGGGGTGAGACGAAGTGTATGTTAATCTAAGACTCATTCAGGGGCTCACCCTGTCTTGCTCACCCAATTCAAAGAGCACCAAAGAGCCTCTTGCCCTGTTTAGCTTCCAAGCCTTCCGCAATTGGAACTTGGGATCTTGATCCAAGACTTAGCTAGGCATCCCTTAGTAATCCCTTCCGACGTAATAGCCCTTAGGTGGATTAAGTGATTCTTGCCAAATCATATTACATCGGCTAATGCTTCTCTCACGCCAAATAAAGCTTGCATATCGCTCTTGAGCGAATGACCCAATGTGAAATCTCGCATGTAAATCCCCTTATCAGATTAGTGTGTGCGAAGACTAATGGCTTCATCCCTACGTACATGGGCGCACACACCAGACATTTGTCCTCACAAAAAGATTGTTATCGTACTCTCGATCGAAAAATGAGGGTCCACCGTCTTTATCAGGGAAGATACAGAAGGGAAAGAGACAATCTCAGAGTCTTGGTGATGAACGTTGAGCCTACTCATTGTTCTGATTTATAATTGTTCCCGCATTGAAATACCTACGCGAAAATAATCTGTCAGATATCGATTTATATTTTTTTGCTCCGTGGAAATTTCAGAATGGTGAAGATGAATCGTTGAACATAGTTTCGTTATTGATGTAAAAGATGCGTCTTATGGCGCACCCATACCTCAGTCGAGATGCTGTAGCTAATAATAGGATGGATTAGCCTGAGCTTCATCAATCATGGTCTTCCAAATTTAAATCCGTTCGTTTGAGTATTTTAGATTGCGGGCGTCCATTGTAGATGTTATGCAGTAGTTTTAATTCATTAGCGCCCATCGTTCTTTATCTTCAGCATTTATAAATATGCTAATAACTTCATATCTGGCTGTTTAACATTGGTTTTTTCCATCCATCCAGCTCCATACCAAATCATGCCGTAAGATTCATTCATCTTGAAGCAACAACGAAATATTTTCCTTCAAGAGACATTGCACATCCCTCAAATTGATTTTAAATTTTTAAATTTATTAATTATATTAAATTTAAATTGTAAAAATATTTCTTGTGAATGCTATTTCTGCTGAATTATTTTCTGGAGCTGTGATGCATAGAGGTTCTCGATTATCGAGTTTGTCTTTTGCGCTGTATTCTCTGTTGACGTGATGACGTTTCATGCACGGCGTAGGATGAATCTTCAGGTGGGGAACCGAAGTGGCCCGAAAATTAACAGAAGACGAGCACTGCGGAAGAACCCGGAAATCTGGAACCTTCCCGTGGGTATATCGATGTTGAAGAGGCGATGGCGATTTATTAGGCGGAGGGTGATAATGCGAACGTACAAATTAAGGTTTAACGTCCAACTTGTGTCGCCTTTTCACTCGGGCCGAGGTGAAAGTGAAAGCGAATTGGTTCATCAGGTCTGGAAAGGGTTCTGCGTGGGTCGAATTTCTTAAATCTCCAGCATGCTTGATTTGGTAGTGAATATTTTGGTGAATTTCCTAGATACATCGGGAAAGAGAAAATTGTGCGACGTTTCAAACGTGTCAAATATGGGTTAAATGGGTTCCTTATCGGTTAACTTCATATGACGTGATTTCATCAAGGTTCTTTTGCTTCCGCGTTCTTAATCAGTTATGCGTATCTCGGAACAAGTGTGTGGGTAAGTGAGAAATTTTACGTTGAAATAAAATATTTTAGCGTATTGCCAAAATAAAGAAATTTGCCAATTATTTGGTATCCTGTTTCTTCACCCTCGTTTACATAAACTCTAAGCTTGCCGATAGCGTGCAATGGGGTATGCAAAACCAATGGAAAATGTATGGTAAAGGATTTGAATAGAAGGATGACTTGATTTGTTCCTATCGTGTCTCCATTTGTTCGTGGAAAAATACTGTCTCTAAAACTCTTACTTCTCCAATATATATTTTTTTATTTTTGCATCAGTCGTCCTATCGGTAAATGTAAACCAGAACACTAATAGCTGATGAAAATAATGCAAATTCATCATTTACCTTGAGTCCACTCTCATCTCAGGCAAATTTATTCTCATGGGTATTCTTTTCAATTATAATTTCCGAATCAGGTCTGAAGGCACTGCAGTGACACCTTTGTCTTGATCATAAATATTTGGAGGGAATTAGATGGTTCTACATTAAAATATTCACTTTGAGACGAATGGATCTTTCGGTCGTCTCCCGAGTCCTGAACATACCTACGAGATCTGTGCGGGACATACGAGATGTATCCTGGACATCTCGTATGATTCTAATAACCTCTGCCAATACTTAAACTAAATCCAATTTTTTGTTATCCTGCCCGAAAATTTTGTTTGTATGGCTATTCCACGTTAGCACCAACATTTTGTTCACAAAGCCTCCACTTAAGCGTGTGGTAGGTGATGTTAGGTGACCACAATTGGTGTTTAATGGTCCTCCATATCCTTCCATTTTCTGAGAGTTCAAATTTTCTAACTTGATAATTTATGTTATGTTGGTCACGATAGAGATAATATTCCTTAAATCGTTTTGTTCCGAAGACGCTCTTTCCCTTACCGTGACATTATTGTATCGCGTATTGATTTACAGGTAATACGGGGCTCTTCTGTATCGGCGCAACTCATTCCATTTTTATTAATTTATTAGTTTAAGCGACACTCGTAAACTTCATTCTTTCAGAGGTTCGCTAACCAGAGTTGTCAATAATGGCAAGATATTGTTAGTTTATTAAGATTTTTCAAGAAAATAGCAACTTTTCTCGGCATCCTATTACATTCCGAAAAGTCGTCCTTGTGAGCAGGATCCCAAGTACTTGGCGTATTGTATTCATGGTGAGATTTTACGTACACAAAATTGTGATTGATAGTAGTTTTTCTTTAAGATACTCATTGAATGAAACATATAACACAATCCCCCTTAATTTTTATACGAAATCCTCTCATTAGACTTTCCACACACTATTTCATTATACTTCATTATCCAAACCCTTCAGAATTGAAGTGACTCTATATCTTTGAATAATTATTCTTCCTTATAATTCAAAATATTTTGTTAAATACACCTTGTTTTTATTCTGAATATTTCGGAACGAACAAAAAATAATGAGAAATATTTAAATCACATAAAGCAATCAGTCTCATATGCGAAAAAAAATCATTTCTAATTACATTTTATTAATATTTAATGATGTGGTCATATCCAACGGTAATCTTGTAATTTAATAAATATAAGGTAATTGATCTCCATTGATATTAAAATGTGGCTTATGCACTTTTTGAAATTGCGATTTTAGGCCTAACCTAACATGTAGGAATATTTTTCCAATCTCCCGAAATTTGATGGATTATGAAACATGTTTTGTAATTTATACATCAATCGAAGCCTTTGGCTAGCAAGTGAATGAAAACTGGTCTTTGGGGTTGGTTGGACCAGGAAGGTGAATAATATCAAATTGAAGTTTTGGTCCATCCATTCTGCTTTCTAACAGTTCGTTATCATTAAGAATGTCCCCTACGGAATCAACTGGTTTACGCAATTAAATTTAAAAAAAATTAAACTATTGAATTCCTAGCTCTAGACGTACGGTAGACAGCGAACTCGTTTCGAGTGGTGAAAAGGGAGCCTAAGGAATTGCGTCCGCTTTTCCCTTCGTCCTTCCCGGCACGTGCCGGGTCGGTCTCACCGGATCGAATTTAAGGTCCCGCAGCCGCGGTAGGTAACTTGATGCAAAAGGGCGCGGGGATGGTGCGGTTAAGTGCTGAGGCCGCGCATACCAGTAACCTACTGCCGGTGGGTAAGCAGTACCAGTCCAACTGGAGCGAAACTGAATTACAAACAGATCTCGAAAATCGAAATGGACGCAAAATTTGGCTTTTATCATTTTTTCGCGACTTGGAAACTCCTGAGGTCTCTTTTTCGCTTGATTGACATCATGAACGAAATGAGAGTTGTCATCAAGTTCTAAGGTATCCAATTGTTTTCTTGGAACTGAAAGGGTGAGGATATGGTTGTGGCTAAAATACGCAGGCATTCATTACAAATAGAACGAAAATGGCTTAATGGTACTATGCAAAGGGTTTGTATACCCGTCGATAGATTTAGTAGCACTTTCAATGCTTAAATAGGCTCAGTGAAGAGTAAATTAGCAGCATATGTTTTATTTCCTTGAGTAGTTTAACAACAATAGAAATTGATCGTCAATTGAATGAGGTATTCATTGATGGTGTAATGGATGAGAAAAAAGTAAGTCCGTAGATACAACAATTCAAAAAAGACGAAACACCGTTTGACAATGTTCCCAAGAAGCCTCGGGCTTTTTTCCACCACCCGCCGGTTTTCCCAGTCGACAAAAGGAACCCCTATGGAAGCGATCTCGGTGATAATTGAATCGAATCGTGGCGTCGACTTCAGGTAAAATGTGAACGCCTACAGCGATATTTTATTAAGAATTTACATATTTTTCAACTTTCTGGTATAAGTAGCCAGTCAGAAAAAATTAGGAAACTTTAGAACTTGAAGTCACCGGAATATTTCTACATCTTACCGACACCACGTGCGAGGACAGGATGCAAGGGCGAGTACAAAAAATCGTGTTTTCAGTTAATGATCATATATATATATATATATATATATATATATATATATATATATATATATATATATATATATATATATATATATATATATATATATATATATATATATATATATATATAGAAACACAGATGTAGATTTTTAGAATATAGAGACACAAAGAAAGGACACTCACAATTTGTTATTTTACGTTTCGACAGCACGGCTGTCGTCTTCAGAACCTGAAGACGACAGCCGTGCTGTCGAAACGTAAAATAACAAGTTGTGAGTGTCCTTTCTTTGTGTCTCTATATTCTAAAAATCTACATCTGTGTTTCTATATATTTGTGCGTCGCCGAAGAGCGTTCCATTTCGAAGATATTTTATATATATATATATATATATATATATATATATATATATATATATATATATATATATATATATATATATATATATATACCAGTATATACATATATTTTCATATGGTATATATGTTTATGTGTGTCGTTTTCATGATAAATTTATTGTATCACTGATGGTTCAGGTGATAATTTGTAGCTGCCTCATGAGATAATTATCAAGATCGTCACTTTTTTTTCAATTTTGATACATTTTATTTCCGCGAAAATGAGGGTTTCATATGACTACGCTCCATTATACGATTAATTCTCTCCTAAAATTTCAAAATCTCCACTTTCACCTTCTTCTATCCCTCTTATATCCATATAGACGTCAGATGACCTAAGGCACTTGGTTGTTCTGGCCGGTGTTCGTCCCGTTCCACGGCCACACCCCTCCCGAACTCAAACTGGGATATAACCCCACATCTTAATTTAAACTTCCGCCATAAAATATAAACGAATAGACCTCGCTGTTCATATAGTTCCCGGTTGTTTTTCCAACTTCCACGTGGCACTTCACAAGTGGAAACCCCGGAATATAGTATGCGAAGGGGAGAATGGGGAGAGAGGAAAGCCGTCGTCCATCGTGGAAAAGTTGGCTCATTGCTTTCCTCCCACTTATCATAACTCGCGCTTCTCCGTTAATAATTGTTGGTTCCGGTTCGTGGACTCCAATGGTTTCATAACAATTGAGCGAACCTCATTTTCCCGATGAGTAATGTACATTTAATGAATATAAGCTGAGGTTTCACAATTAATCGAGCGTTAATGGATGAAGATTAGGAAAATCAAGAAATAAAGTATTGTATTCGTAAGAGTGCCACGTGGATCCAACACCATGCAACGGGAATGGTTTCTCGTGGACGGAAGGCTTTCCGGTATCCAGTTCGATGTTCTGGCGTAAATAAATAACAAAATTGGTTCTTTGTTACATAAATAGGATTTAAAATCTGTGATTTCATTGGGTCTCATAGTAAGAAAAGCCCTCTTGGACTCTCAAGCAACTATTTAATGAAGTTAATTCGCCCAATCATGTTCTTGAAACCAACAATAACCTCTGACCATTCAGAAGTTTAAAGATAAGATAATGCACGGAGATTTGTTTCATGCGAGAGATATTTACGTCTGCATTTGATAGTAAAAAATGTTAGACCTTGCATAGTGACAACCCGACTGAAGGCTATGTTAAACTTAAAGTTTTCCATGCAGAAAACCAAAATGGACTCGAATTACAAAGAGCATCGTGGAAATTGAAGTAACCTTCCACTTCCTCTCCCTTCCAGTCTCGAAGCTCTTGTCTACTGTCTGAAGGTCAATTCACTTAAAGTACCACTGTCCATTTCCTTGTATAAACAAGAGAAGTGACTTTTCAAAACGAGGCATACGTAACTTGGTGCTGTTAGACTAGTGTATGTGAAAATACGTTGAAACTCCTCCTGATTAATATTGCCTTATAACTATAATCAGTTTATTTTTCAGATTGTAGATTTTTCTGTCTTGTTTTGCAGGCATCAAGGTTACAGAAGCATTGAATTTTTAAATATTTTACAGCAATACAAGAAAATAATATCACTCTATAGAGCATGCATTTAATCGACATTACAAAAAAGAGAAATAAAAATTGGATGAAATATGAATTTGTAATAAACTCCCCTCGCTATTATTTTTCCCTTTTATTAGCGATATCAACTGTGATATTGATGATAAAAATAGAGGTTTAATTTAATGGAATTCTAAAGGCAGTATCCGCGATTGCCCAAATTACCCTGCTACATAGAACGTTGTGTTTCTACAATATGCACGTACGTCCGTTGGATTCAACGCTGCTCCTCTGGCGATATTTAAATTATTAACCCAGGTAAGATGCTATGATACCAGCCGGAAAAAACCTAATTACTCAGCGTCAGTCCAAGTGCTTGATTTAGACAAATATTTTAATGTTTTGAAAAAGTCTTTTCGTAAAATGGCTGTGGGAAAGAGAGAGAGAGAGAGGGAGAAAGGAAAGGTTATCGGACGGGTTGGTAATATTTCCGCGCGGAACTAGGTACTTCTTATCTTCACACTTTGCGAGACATTTCCCCTCCTCCTATGAGATCGGAGACGGATTTCGAAATCTAAATATATCACCGGACTACGTTTTCTCTTCCCCGAAAGCGCAAACAAGGGCCCGGTCTTTCAGCGGCTGACTCAGAGGTCAGAGGAAAAGGACAACGGCATTCACACTCTCCCACTCGTCAAGAGATTTGATTGGCTTGAGGCAGGGGAGGAGGAGGATGCACCAGCACCTCGCCCGTTTTCACCGGCCCTCTAAACTCCCAAGTTCACACGTTTCTTACGGCGACGTCATCCTCGCAACGAAAGGGAAACAATAGAACACACCCCCCAAGCTTTCTCATTGTTCCCGAATTCCCTCCACTTCCTCCAATTCTGTCTCGTTAGACCTAGTGCAAAGGAATTAAATGACAATTGTTTGCAAAAAAAATAAATGTTTATAAATGCATACAATGGCATGATGATCTTAAAAATAAAATAACCGATATTATAAATGGAGAAACATATCAACTAATCCTTGTTTTATTATTTTTGTTGTACCTGACATTTCGTCTCGCATGCAGAGAGTATTTTACACAGAGGTACCATAGGGTATGTAGCTGTTGTTAGTATTTCCTCCATTATTTGAAATATTTTACATGTTTATTGACAATTGAAAATTAAGCCACTCATAATTTTGATCTACATGCCCGGTGTGGAATCATCCCCTGCCAAACACCCTTGAGGTGGATTGTAGGGTATCATTTAATTGAACATCTTTTTATTTCAATCCTGGTTCGATGTAATCAATGATCATTGTGTCAATAAGTCGAAATTAAGTTGATTAACTCGAAACCAGGGTTAGAAAATAAAAGGCTTTGTATATCACCAAGCTTCATTCCGAGTGTACCACGCCCCTTTCATTTGTAAGATAAAGTGGCGGAAATTGACGCCTGAAATCATGATGTTCAATAATAATCTTGGCGTAAGCGTAAATGGAAGGCATAACGCTCTAATTTCAATTGTTCTTGTTTAAGAATTACGAGCATGGAGGATATTCATCTATTTATAAATACCCGTGAACCACAGATCTTCTCCAATTTTTTTCCTTTCAGTGCCATAAACTTCGTTATTTGGCTTGAAGTATCTTACGCAAATGTAAAATATCAGAACGATAGATTTTAAGTGGATGTGTATATGATATTGGAGAAGAATAGGTGCGTTGTATTAGGACACGGGAGAACTTGGGATTTATTCGGGATCACTTGAAGGTGGTTAGGAAATAAGGATCATTGAAGAGAAAATGACATTTAAAATGTAAAAAAATGCCACCCACCTTCAGTTTTGAGATGGTGTAACTGCACCAAGCATCATCTAACATTGGTGATCATTATTAAGATTTCTCAACGTCGATGAGTGGGGTAGAATCTCAACCCGTCACTCGAGTTTATTGTCGAGCAATGTTACCCATTCGAACGAAATCTTCACACTTTCTGAAAAACGTTTTTTTGATCATTCTCATTTAATGTATGTTGTTTCATTGAGCTGTCTGCCTTCCGTACGCTTTGGAAAAGCACAGAAAATATTCAATTTGAAAGAGCGTCTATGGCAAATGAAACAAAAACATTGTAGTTTCATTGAGTGGTTATGCATTGACGTTACGGGTTATGTATTGGCACTTATCTGCGGCAGGAATTACTCCTACATTGGTAATCAATACTAGTTGGTTAATCCTCTTAATACCCATTACGCATTTTCGGCCAATTTTCCCGCATTCAGTCCACCCTTTGATCGAAGTCTTGTTTTCAGCCGCAATAAACGGCCCAAAACATCTCTCTCTCTCTCTCTCACTCTCCTTCTCTTAGGTTGTTTCACCTGCCCCGCGTTCGTCTCAGTTGATTATGAAAGATTTCCGACAGCCCTAAAACTTGGCCCACACGGGTTTTATAGCACCGAAAATCATTCCAATCGAGAACATCTTCCTCACCGGAGGTCACGTCGTGATATCGCCGCCGAAGGAGGCACCCACCATCACGCTATCATGCTAGTAGTCCCGGTAATAGGAAACGCATAATGGTTGAGGGATACGCGGTCCAGTCGTGACTCGCCCTAAGGACACCTCGTCGTGCTGCGAAAGTTATTCCTCAGGATCCTCTCCCTTCACCCCCGCCCGCCGCTTGTGCTCCACCCTCCTCGTAAAACCTGGGCCAGGGGCAAGTGCGGAAACCACGGGTGATTGGGAGGCAATCATCATCATGTGGTTACGATGAGCTCACTGTCGCAGTCTCCCCCCCCCCCCACGGGGAGGGCGTCGCATTCGATTCATGGTCGGGATGGTAGGCTTGGCAACAAATGTGCTGTTTTGGAAAGCAGTGTTGTGCGGTGCGGGATTTTATGTATCGCCAAGTCCGATCCGTACTGCATTCTGTAGCAGCGATAAGTCTCGGCATTGTAAACATAGCAGTTTAAGGTTTAATTTTGTGGAATTCCTTCATGATGAGAGAAAAGGAGAAACTCTGCACTTCCACATAAAGATTTAATATTTTTCGACCATAGTTTCGATGCTGCACAGCATCCGCTAGGCTCGTTTACGACTGAACGATGTTTAAATTTAGATTTTCTGATAAAAATCCTAGTATGGAGTGTAGTTCTGTATGGCCCGGAAACTAGTCGTTGAGAGATGATGATAAGTTCAGACTGGAAACATTTGCGATCTGAGTGCGGGGAAAATGAAAAAATAAATAAAATGGACGGGAAAAAAATAAATGATAAATTCGTTGGCATGGTAGGGTAAGAAAGAAGCTTCTTGGGAGAAATTTGAACGAGGCAGGAAAAGTGGATTCAAGAGACATTGAAAGGCAATGGGATGCTGAATGCGGTGATAGAGAGGAGAATTTTGGGAAAGCAAGGCAGAGAGAGGTAGAGAAAAGGCGTTTCAGCTGGACTTAAGATAGTTGGCAAGGTTGCAACTCTATTCAATAGTTATTTCTTATCAATAATATGGGGTTTAAGGATATTTTTTAGCATTTTATTCAGACCTTAGGAGCGCAGTAGTAGTTAGAGTCATGTTCCACCGCAAACCTACCCTAACCCAGTAGCTACAGCTAATAATAATAAATAATATAGAGCATAATCCCTCACATATTAGTCGTCAGGTTTACAGAAAATTCGCCAGGTAGTTGTTGTTAAAAATTGCTATGAGAAACGAGTAAGCGTCACGGGTATGCTGGAAGAATTCTGTTGGGAGCCTCTCTGTTCTCGAAGAGAGCAGCCAAGACTTGGACTTTTAGAAAGGTACAGGGCACCTACTCACACCTTCCTTATTCCCCTGATCTTACGCCTTGCGATATTTATTTTTTCCTCAACTCAAGAGACACCTCAAGGATAATCATTATACCTCGGACGATGAGGTGAAGGCAGCTGTCAAGTCCTGGATTCGAGAAAAGTCGGAAGAGTTTTTCAGTGACGGAATGAAAATCTTGTTCCACGTTGGGAGAAATGTGTTAGCCCTAACGGTGACTATGTTGAAAATAAATGTATGATTTTAAAGCTTAGGAATGGTACTATAATGTACTTTTTGCCCGATCTTGCTATTTTTTTTTGATCGCGCTCTACAAGCATGTGTGCATTACTTTTCAGCCTGCCCTCGTATGTGCACGAGAGTTACCGTACATGAGTGACAGTATGATTTCAACAGGTCAATGTATGTTCAAGTGTATGTATAAACTAATATTTCTTCAAACAGGACTGATTCCCTAATACCACACGCCCCTAAGAGGTGGCCTACGGAGTATTGTGTAGATGTAGATGCGAATCGAAAACCCGTGAGGATGAAATAAATTTCAATTCACACGATCCTTTGGCATGAAATAAGATAGAGATGATTTCGTCAGGTCTTGTTGCCCCAGCGTGTACTTGTCGGAAACAGTTTTTCTCATTAGACTGGATATTTTTTAAATCCATTGGTCCGAATCGCAATCGTAGATGAATAATAATACATGAATAGATGAAATAATTAACAGTAGCCGAGACTATTTCCTTCAGATCATGGTAATTGTTAACATCCTGTCTTTGTTTGTGCATCATCTTCATATTTTGATCGGTGGTAGGTATATAAAAAGGGTGAATTTGACCCACGTAAACAACTATTCGCACTGGTTATAGTTAAAAGTGAATCGAGCCCCCCAAAAGTTGTATTTCAGACCAAAAAATATGTAGGTTAATTCGTTATTTATTCAGCCTCGAAAAAGTGATAATTTGTTTGGAGACAAAATGTTCTCGCATTCAGCATCTATCAAATCGTGTTGGATAGGTAATACACAGAGTTTCGCGATTTTTCACTGGGACCGGGATGGTGTGCCACATTTCCACTCCAAGGGACCGGGTTTGAATGCCAAAGAGTGGCAGACCTTTTTTTCAGAGTTGTCCCCTTTTGGTTGCTACGTGGAGAGCGCTTCACGTACACCATTCGTTGAATGTAACGTTAAACTTTGGGACCCCTTAGCGTGTTTCGGTAAGAGGTTTGCCTCCACCTCTTCATACTTCCTCTACCAAATTATGTAAAACCCTATCCCTAATAGCGCAAATGAATTCAACTGTCGGTTACCTCCTTTAACCATACTGCTACGTATTTTTACAAACACTCCTCTAATGCTCAATTCCTACTGCAGGTTTGCCGAATGTTATGCCTCTCCTGGATTCCGTTTTTACTTTTTTAGACACACGTTAATTTTTATGTGCCCCACTCATTATCTTTAGAACAGCCTTTCTGTCAGCAGTCACTCACCTTTTAAACTTTTCATTTACATCTCGTATTCCATCATCTTTCAGCAAAGACTCAGCCAAGAGAAAAAAATAAATCACCCATTTGTTCATTAAATCAACTTTGACATTCACTTTGCAATCATTTTTTTTCCATTCTCCTTAAAAGACGAGACTAATTTCGCTGCAGATCATTCACCCACAATTTCATTCTCTCCGTTACCTCACTGAAGTTTCCCAGAACTTAACTTTCGCTACCCTTCCCTAATAACCACTGCTACTGATAGTTTTTCTCCCCGTGATCCGGAGCCTTTGGTCGGCACAAGCCATATCGGAAATTTGCCTTGAATTAAAGCAGCTTGGTGGTCTAACTGGTTAACGTACCCGGCCGGTAATTCGGGTATCCGGTGTTCCAATTCCAGATCCGAGTCAATGATTTTTTTTCACCGCGAATTTCCACACATTGGTGTTTTAATTCACACCTGCGAGCGTGAAGGCGTTCGTTGTACTCACGTGGCATTTACACGGGTCGCTCTCAAAACGAATTACTTTATTGGTGCATTATCATATTCTTACGCTCATGTGTATATCCTCTCCGTTTCCCTTGTAGCTTATCGCTATCATCGCTGCTTAAATGTGTTTAAGCATTTGTTTAAGCCGTTATTTCAAGAACCAACATCAGGTGAGGTCCGGCTACTACTTGGAGCACAGCTGCGTCCAATTAGACTCTGTTGTTGTTCCCACTTATTCACCTGCTCGAGGGGATGGATCAGATGCCCATCGCGTTGATGTGCTCAGACCATATTACACTGCATCCACTTCCGCCATCCCGTGATCCAACGCTGTCCCATTTACCATTGCAAAACTACGAGAAGGAAATGTGGTGATCTCCGTCGAAAATCCTCGCGTGGACCGCGGGCGTTGGGTGAACGGCGGGGCATCTAAAGGCATGGCCGCGGGTGACCCGTCCGGGAATGAGCCCCAAATCGCCGGCCTCACTTCGGCTGAAGGAGGCGCGATTTAAGGGTACCGGATAGGATGAGTGCCGTCTCATCATCTTTGAAATGTTCTTTTCTCATCAAAGGATATAATATGCTTATGCCGTCGTCTTCAGGGTAAATTATTGACCTTTTTGCTTTCTCACTTCCACGGTAATGCTTCAGTGGTCCCAAGTATTTGCCCTCGCTCAGTGAATCTGTGACCTTTGCCTTCCGGAGGGACCCCTGAGTAAGCGATCTTGGATGGTCTTGGCAGTTCTTCCTTGATGTTATGAACTGAATTGGAGTCTTGGACGTCTTATTGAAAGATCACCTGGATTATTTAAAATAGTGAAAAGTGTGGATAAGCTAATTGCCGAACATGTTCAACCCCGTGTTATGTTGCTTTGACCTTCCTTAACCCATCAGTATCCTCATCTCTCAAATTCACTTCCCATGAAAGCATTGGCTGGAGTATAAAGTCATGTAGCAGCAATGAAAAATTAATGATGTGCTATGGTATAAGGCGTGACTTCTGTAAATCCCTAGAGATGGGATAGGGATGAAACAGCAGTTCGACATAATTCATTTTGTATGCAATGGATTACGATGCATATGACCTATTCTGTATCGAAAAAACAATATATCCTTCGGAAAAGCGTTATTTTTTCTTTTCGTAATGAAAGTTATTTAAGTGCAATACGCTTGGCAAAGTATACGCAATTTATCAATGCATTGATTAAGATTCATAAGATGTGCAACAAATCAATCAATATTTAAAAAATAAATAAAAATGGCGTATCATAAACTATTTAGGTGATGAGATCAGATTTCATAGGATCAGTCATCATCATCACTGGTCGTCAACCCTAAGATTGGTTCGTCCCAGCTCTCTATTTTTCTATTTGCTTACCTATCAATGTTCACATATTTCTTCTCTTTCACATCTGTCTGTCATAATTTGTTATTTAGATCTCACCCGCAGTCCTCCTCGTTAATTGTTCCATCCCACTTTACCCTTAGGGACTGTTTTCGTGGGACTGTCTTGTCTCAAAATGCTTCCGATGTGATTTTGCCTTTTTGGGATAAAACCAATCAAATGCATGTGTGGCAGTGGGTAAAAATATATCGACAATAAACCGGAAAAATCGAACTCCGGAGTTGTCGGCTGAGGACGATGCATTCCGTCAAAGAGACGTTGACGTACCCAAGGAGTACGTCAATCAGACGAGCTAGCCAATCTAAGGGATGCCTCGTCATCTTCAGTTATTGGTGGACCATTTGCCGCGGAGATTCACCCCCTCGTTGATTTTCTCATTGTCCCCTCCTCTCCTCCCTCACCACCTTCCCCTTCGCCATTTGATCATCTCCCGGAGTATAATGACCGTGGCGGTCGATTCGATCTCACTCATGGGAGCGTGGAGTGGGGAACTTCAACACCCTTCCCCCCTTCCCAACCCTACCGAGAGATTTCTCCCCTCCCCTTTTTCCCTCTCACTCCCCAGCCAACGTGGCATAATCACCCCCCACGCAACCACCCCCTGTCAGGTGACTCCTCCCCCGCCTGTTCCCCCTTCCTTATCCCTCCTCCCGCGCATCGTATTTCCCCTTCTCCCAGCTCTCCCTCCACACGCCTACACACCCGGTGGAGAGCACACACGATCTGCCCTTTACCTCATCCTCCGTGGGCAACTTCCCCGACCTCCAACTAGTCTCCATCTTCTCAGCCTTCCCTCTCTCCTTTGTATTTTTATTTATTCTCCGGCTCACCGGAAATTCTTCGTCGTGTTGTGGGTGTGCGTGGTTTGTGGTGGTGTGGGTGCGCTCCCGACCGGGTGGGTGTTCGTAGAAATGGCTCGACCGACGCGGGAACCACCGCGCGAATTCAGCCTTGGAGTGAGGGGTGTGTGTTTCCCCCCCCCCCTTTCCCCGACTTTTTTCCTCTGTCCTTACACTTGTCTTGAAAGTTGGATTGATATCCTCAGACCCCGTACGAGTTATGTAGCTAACCAACGAGGATGAAATTTTCAGGGACTGCGTTCAACTTTGAAGAACAGCACATAACATTTTTACTTTATTGATGCTCTCCCCAAGGGGAGTGCACGCACACAATGCAGATTGACCGAAGTACTCACTACAACTATTAAAATTAACAGCACAATCTCATATTTAGTCATGGGTTATAATTGTATACTTAGCGTTTTGCGGTTAGTGTACTGTACTGGAGTCAGCAGAACCAATTAGTAAAATCGTGGTTAGCCGTCAATACTCTGCCTTCGTAAATATAGGAATGTGATAGAATCGAAAGTTTTGTAGATAATTGTAAGATTTGGTTTTTACCCGACTCACTATTGAGTATGTTGTATGAATATATGTATGTATATGTGTGTGTGTATGTATGTGTATGTATGCATATGTGTATACAGGTATTTATGTATGTATAAATGTATGTATGTGTATATTGTATATATATGCATGTATGTATGTATATATATATATATATGTATGTGCATGTTTCTGTATATGTGTGTGTGTGTGTATATATATATATATATATATATATATATATATATACTTTTTTCTTTTCGATGTGCAAATCTGTGTTAAATGAATTTATGTCTGTCTATATGTATTTATGTGTACATGTTAATGTAACTATAAGTTTAATGCCTAATATAATATGTATGCGACGATGGGTTAAATGGAAGAAGGGACCATTTGGTCTCAATTAATGACCTCTATATATCTATCTATTGAGTCGGTCTCCGAGGGTTTTCCACTGGGTCACCGATGGTCAGCGCGCTAATGACAATGATGGAATTAGCAATCGAAACGTCTGCAGCTGAAACCCTGACCCGCTGATAAACCTTCGAAGATAGTACATCATTATTGAGCGTCCTAATCTTAACATATCACACCAATATTCGATGCTTTTAAGTAATGCGTTCATGACAATAAGGGAATTTATTTAATTTTTTGTTATTTTTTCAGCCTTCCATTGCTTATTACCTATTGTTTACCGTCGAGAATTTGGAGATGAGTTGTTAATTTAAACGCTTGGGCGATTGCTGGAAAAGCCTTTAGTATTCGACTCTCACCTGACGTAGAGGACAACCTTGTAGAGGCGGCACTAAGCAATCTCTTTTGTTTTCTCGAACATTTCGTGATAAAATACTTATTCCTTCATCAGAGAGCCGTGGAAATCTTAAAGATAATGTTTCAATCACTTAATTATCATCTGCTACCACTCAACTCACAATTTATTGTATTTCGAGCACAGTAAAAGGAAGTCTTTATCAGCAATAGGTTTTTTCATTTATTAAAAAAATATATTTATCAACGCGATTTATAACACTTGGTCCTACATTTAGGATCATTTTTTGAATACTAAAAATGGCCTTTAGCTATGAAGAAAGGGCGTCTGAATATTTTTGGGTAGATCTCTGACGCTTATTTTTAATAATACGCAAACGTTACGGTCAGTTTTTTTCTCTTTACTTTATCAAAGAATTATTATGCCAAAACTTTGCAAAACACTGTAACTAAGTTTATTTGTTTAAAAATAGGAGGAACCAATCCCGCATATAATCAAAAAAACTTGTTATATTATTAGAAAATTTAAACGCGTCTCTTAGCATAGTTTAATTTATTCCGTATAATATATGACGTAGTGTCCCCAGTATTTTTTGTTGTGAGGTCATAAAACGCAAGATATAAAATGTGAATGGATGAATGTGGAATTGGTCGCTTGGATCTTCCATGAGAAATGAAAAATCCCAAATCACTTGTGATTTGAGATGAAATGCATTTGACTCCCTGATTCGCTTTCTCCACTCATTTCCAGACGACTCCGAACGAGCTGACCCAAAAAGTGTCACTTGATGGCTCGGTTCAGTCAATTTCCCCACATGTCGTGGACGAAGTGGCTCGCAATCATTGCCTCAGTGGGTGTTGGAGTAGGTTTGTGCCTCGTCTGGCAAAAATCCCTGCCAAGACCCTCTCCGGTAGCGGAATCGACTTTAGCGCTCGGGAAAGCTGTGGGCGGGTGGAGTGAAATCGGAAAAACGTTTTCAAGAGATAATAATCATGGCCTGGATATAATTAAAATGTTGGTTTATATTTCTTGGACAGATTTGGAAATTAAGTTTTTTTTTAATTTTAAGATTCATGTTGAAGTTAAAAAAAGGAAGATTTGTTTTCCCGGATTATTCTCTGAATGAAGTTCTCCCGGGTCCTCCACTAGTTTAGTACTATGATTTAGTACCAGGCCCTCCACTAGTAGATTTACACAGCCAGCGTTTTGTACTCTGGGTGTAAAAACTCTTTTGTCGATCTCATGGAGATGCCGGGTTAGGAAGCTGGACGCGTTGGACTAATTAACTTCGGCGATGAAAAACTTACGGCAAAACTTCAGCAAGATGTTGAAGAAGAGATTCAGAAGCGTAACAATATTCGCGTTAAGTAGTAATCAGCTGTTTTATTTCGTTCCCATTTTAAATTCATGCTTGACCTTAAATTTTAAAAAAATATGGTTTTGATTTTCCCGCGCATAACTTTAAGCAAAATTTTACCTAATAAGAATGGTGTGGCGTGTTGCTTCGGTTAATGGAAACTTTGAAAAAGAAAACTTGGAAGATAGTTGATTCATTCCTTCACTGAGCACACATTATTTTGTATATTATGGTTCTTCCTGCTGTGAAAGTTAAGTTGCGATATTATTTTTGCGGTCGGACATTCTTAATTACTCAATTTGCTTCTTCCACTCCAGTGTTTCTGCGTGATTTATAAAATAAAGCCCAGATTGAACGATGAAACATTTCGTGGTGAAAGCTGCTGATACGCACACATATGCATATACATTTCTATACATTAATATAAAGACGTATAAATATATGTATAAAAACCACAAACACAGTAATCAACCCGAAGGTCGGTTTGGTAGGTGATGTTAGAGTTCACCCAGTACTAAGCCCGACGGCGTGTGAAATTCACACATCAGGGTAGGGGGGCCGGTTCCTTTCCCTGTGCCGGTTATGGTTTCCCAGGAAGATCTGGTACCCGAAAAATCACATAGCTTGGGTGGAGCTGCAGGTGCCCAGAGTGCCTTGCCCGGGAAGCGAACCCAGGCCCCTCCGGTCAGCAGTCCATAGCTCTACCCCCTGGACTACCGCGACCTATATATATATATATATATATATATATATATATATATATATATATATATATATATATATATATATATATATATATATATACACATATATATATATGTATGTATATATATATGTATATATATATATATATATATGTATATATTTGTGTGTGTGATTGCTTGTGTCTATATACATACATACATTCACAATGTCAGCCTGAATGCTCGTATAATATCAAGTGGCAGAAGTTATTGACAATACAATTTTATGGTCCTGTTTTCGGGAGCTTTTTGCTTCCTTCATTTTAATCCTCCTACCTTGGGATGCCCATCGCCGAGCCGCTCAGTGACCCTGGAGCGCGCGCCACGGAGAGAAAAACCACTCTCAGGGTCAGCGCACTGACCTCTGAAATTTCTTCACCTAAGTCATTTAACCTTGAGGTTTTCATCGTCAATGGTGGGAAGCAGCAGCAGCGACAGCGCGAAATGCATGCTGGGGTTGGGAGAGGGAATTAAAGCCGTTCCTGAACCGTGAAGGCGGTGAAGTTTTCACCGTAGTTTAGGGCCGCACCGTATGACATCTTCTTGAAAGGATGTTTACGGCCCTGTCAAAGTTATACAATTTGATAGCGTGTAAATTGATCGCATTGTATTGGTAAAAGCCATTTAAGGTTATTTCATCACTATCTTATATTCATCTAGAAGCAAAAATGATGGCGTTACCAACTCTGATAAGGAAAGTTTGAAACTGAAGCCGTTTACACCCTTTTATAATGCATGATTCCTCAAAAAGAAAACAGGAGCGACAGATTGTAAATGTCGTCAGCATTGGTTTCGTGTGACATATTTCAAAGACCTGGAATCACGACTATGATGAGACTTTAACACGGGTAAAGGAACTTTTAAACGGAAATAGTTAACATCTTGATTAATAGATTGTGACTAATGAAACGCGATTGCCTTTTCATTTTAAATCGATGATTTGAGCATAAGTAAAAAGTAAAATTCGCAATAAAAAGTATGGAAAATCCGTGGTCTGACGAGTTTATTACAGAGGTCAATTGCCCAATAATGTATGCCCTGAGATGTACATCACAGCGCGTGTCGTACGAAAGTGAGCTCTGATTGGTTAATGCCATTCATTAAGAAATATGTAAAAATGAACGCGTGAAAATCATTCGTCCTGACCGGGACTCTAACCGGAATCCTCTCCATTTCCAGCCGACATCACACTTCAAGTCCAAGTCAATGGAAATGATTAGTAAACTGTGATTTTCATGTATTTTGATGTAAAACGTAACCACGAGAAATAATTAACAATGCATAACAAGTCCAACACTTCAACGCTGCCGGGGGTAAAAAATCACGAGCAGGTATTGTTAAAATATACTCGTACTAACAGGGGATGAGTCATGAGGCAAATTGTGTCATTCAAATTTTTTTTGACTGAAGAAAATGCAATGTACCCAAATATTTTAAAGTAAAAGAACATTTTAATGACAAACTTCCATGTTTGCTGAAGTAATATATATATGATGTTTATCACGTTTCCATCCTTCGCAAAGCAGTATTAATCTCTTATTTTTTCAACGCATAGCTTCTAATGTGATGATACAGCTTACAAAATATTGATAACTACAATTTAAATACGAGATATATTTATTATTATTATTAGGTAATCTACCGGTTAAGGTAGGTTTTTGGATGGACATAATTACTGATTAAATAATTTGTTACCCCTAGCAAAACACAACATCCTACTTTACTTCAGGTCCCTCTTCATCTCTGAGTACTTTCTACCTCCCTTCATCCCGTCCAACATCCCTATCCTGTTCCGTCATACGGGTTATAGTCAACACAATAATAGAATAGTTATTAATATAGCAGCATATGATATTAAAAAGCTTATAAAATTCATAATTATCGATTCGTTTTTTTGAAGGGGTTTGGTTATATATTGGAGGGTTGAATGAGACATAAGAGTTTGTGGGAGTGAGTAAATTGAACCCCTTGTTTAATTTGTTGCAAACATGACGCGTCTTCTGAAATTTTTTTCTAAATTATAGTTCATTTTCACGAGCTTGCTGGAAACGAATGAGACGGCTAAAATAGATGTCCTCGAAGGGAACATAAGTAATGAGACGACAGTGTCCTCCGTATTTAAGTCGTTTTTTACGAATTTCCCTTCGATTATATGATGAAGACTTCTTCCCATTTGATCTTCACCCACATGCCGCAGATGGGGCTGCTGCAGCGAACGCAAAGGTTTTTAGGCGATGCCCGTTTAAAAGAACTGAAGCATGTTTTCCCGTCTGAGAACATGCCAGGAATTTTGATCGAGGGGCGGGAGTGATCCCTCGTCCGTGCCTCGATAACTGTTCCTTGTTTTGTATCTGCGGCATGCGTTCTGTCGCAATTGGCGGTCCGGATGTCTTTGTCGCTCATCGCCGATGGGATCGTGCAACATTGGAACACAATTGCCTCGACACTGCTGACGTCAACGCATAATTGAAATGCATGGTAAATTACCGTTATAATACTTTCTTCCCGCGTCACTCACGTAGGGAGCACAGCATTAACTCCACCCCTGCATGGCAAACTATGTTTCGCGGTGGAAATTTTTGCCAGATTTATGATTATGGCTGTAGTTTTGGTGGATATTGTTATGAGAAGTGTAAACAAGGATTTTGGAGGCGAGGTACACGGGAAATATGCGGAAATGCTAACGAAAAATTAGAATTTATCAGAAGAGTATTGGGGATATGTGATGAAAAGGTTAAAGAGAGATGTAATCTTTTTCTGGTTCGGCTTCATTTCGAATATGCTCCTAGTATATGGGATCCTCATGAAGTCGGATTGATTGCGGAGTTGGATCAGGTGCAGTGGAGAGGAGCCAGAGTTGTAAAACATTATTATGATGAACTGAGAAGTGTATCAAAATTATTGGTAGGCTAGGTTGGGAATCACACACCGAGCGAAGATATGGCTGCGTAGGTTTTCGTGTCGGTGGTTTGAAGAATTCTGCATTCTCGGGTTTCACCGCGTCGTTGTTTGATTCTGACAACAGTTTCGCCGAAGTTGCATTTTTCGTCTTCAGGTCGAAGAATTGCATTCGGCGTCTTCGACCTGAAGACGCCGAATGCAACTTCGGCGAAACTGATGTCAGAATCAAACAACGACGCGGTGAAACCCGAGAATGCAGAATTCTACAGAGCGAAGATGTTTCTTTCTTCAATGCTACGCGTTTCTTATGTACAATGACCAGTAAAGATGGGACTTCACTAACCGGGACGGTTTATACATGCTCGTTTGGGCAGTCAATGAACATTTCGACCAGTTAAATTACTAATTAAATCTCTTGGATAAATTAGAAAGACATCTCTTTAGAAATGATTTTGTTGATGATGTACAATTAGCTCCATCAAACTACGGTAAGTGAGATCATTAAAAATAAAATATGAGGGAACGGTATAGTTTCAGGCTTCACTTTATGGAAACTTTACATATTGGAGAGATTAAATGTAGAACAGATAGCTTTGAGATGTAATTTTTCCGACGAACAATGAGGGATCAGAATGACGTTGTCCGACTGCGCTAGGAGGCCAAAGTACTTTTTGTAAAAAATTAGCCCGGTGTGTAATACAGCCCCTGCCACACGCCCTAGCGGTTGCTTGCGGGGTCATATTTAATATATCGTAGCTTGGTGATCTGGATGTTCTGCTTAGATTCCCGATAACTTTGAATGTTCAAAGCTTCAACCCGGCTCTGTGACTATTCGAGTACCATACAGGTACTCGAAACCTGTATCCTCCTGGAAACCGCAGGCGGGACAGAGGAAGTTATTGACTTCTCTACAATGACTGTATGAATTTCACAGTTTGGTTGTGGGCTGGGTGAAAGGTGACCTCTACACTCACTAGAGGATGACGAATCAAATGCTTCATCCAGGAACGGAAATAAGGATAAATATACTATTTTTTTCTTTCAGTGAAAATATGATAGAAGTATTCATACATTCTTTGGTGAAATATTTGTATTTGCCACCGTTGCGGTGTGTGGCAGGGAGTGATAACATACCAGTCTACTTTTGACCCAAAATATGTACTTTTCACCCCTAGCGCGGTTGGGCAACATTACTCTGTTCCATTATCGTTCGTGGGGAAAATGATATCTTAAATCTATCTATTCTACACTTAATCTATCTGATTTGATTTACATGACCTCTCCTACCGTAGTACATTGGGGCTAGTAATACATTTTAAACATCATTTAAAATTCAAATATGCGTATTACAAGAGTGTATGCATGCACAAATATATTTTCATTACAAAAGGAAGCGGAGAAAAGCTTAGAGAAATATTTAGAGTAAATTTCATTTTATGTACTTGAAAAACTTAACTCAAAAATTTTGACCGAGGAGCGACGTTAAACCTTTAGACCCTGTTCATTCTCGAACGAAAGGATTGCGTAAGCAAATGTATATTAGCCTCAGTGGGAAATATTCCTTTTAAATTGTTATAAATAGCTTGGGTAAGTAGACATGTTGATTGCGAAAATTTTCTTTCTTTGGTTAATAATTACGTAAGTCAAAACGTGCAATCCATGTGTTAAGTAAGAGAGAATGGAAGTGTATGTATGCATAAGATGCTGAGGTCACCTCGCTTCGTCGTGAAATGCAGTATGCCTGTATGAATATTTCAGTGCTTCCTAATATCATCGCAAGAATGTAACTTTGCATTAAGGAAATTAATGCTGTAGTCGAGCACCCACGAAAGGTATTGCTGGGAGTGACATTAAAAACCCATTGTTATTCACAGTTTGTTTCAAGCAATCTATGTTTTGAGTGGTAGTATTCAGGGGAGGCGACCGACAGCTGAGGTCATTTGCGCTATAGGGGATGGACAGGAAAGGATGAAGTGTGGAGAGAAACCCGTCGTCGGCATTAGCCTACTCTTAACGAAAGGCGCCAAGGAGTCCGCAGCTTAACGTCCCATCCGACGGACGGCGTACTCACTCAAAGTGCCCTCCACATAGCACCCTAAGTAGGGATCGAGATACCTCTGAAAAATATTCAACACCGCCGGGATTTGAACCGTGCCCTCTGGGTGGGAAGACGGTACGATAGCCACCTCACCATCTCGATCACCCCATGTTTTGAGAAAATGTGGAAGGAATGTTACTATCGTCTTTGCTCAATTTTTTCTTTCTAATTCATTGAGATTATTCTTATTTACCTAGAAAATATCTAAATATAATTATCTCTCTCGGTAGAATACAACTGTGGTTGACGCTTCTGGATTAATTGGGAATTTGATTCTAAAACAGGTGCCACTGTGTCGTTACTAAGAAGCATTAACAAGTCGCTGGTCCATAAGGTTAGTTATTACCATTAATTACAGTTTTTCACTAAGTCTTATGATTTTTTGAGCAAAGCTTAGGACAGTTTTATCATTTTTTTGACCCTGTACTTTTTATTAAGAAAGACAAGCAAGCCAAGAGATTCGCAATATGGATGTGTCTTGAGACATGATTAATTTACATATATGTACTCCTACACACTGCACCTCAAGGTTCATTAAGGGTGAGTGGAAGGGGGTTGAAAGATACAAGTATTAAAAAAATATGTAGAATAAGTTTTTAAGTGAGAAGTCATTCTTCTATTTATTATTCTTTTTACCTTTTGTTTTGCGGTCGTATATCCCTCGAGGAAAAAATGAACCTTTGAGCTGCTCTTTCGATAGTCTGCGTAACTGATTTTGTCTAATTGTTTTGCCTGCTGATCTAGTGCGATACTTGGATTATTCCTGCGCATATGTGGAATAGCGTGATTTATTCCTCCGCAATAATTTTAATCTAACGTCGAGTTTTTGTGCCTGCAAGGTCAACCATCCCAAATGTTGCGACGCTTCGTGGTATTTTAAGGCATCTCACGAACCAGGATTCTTTGACGCTGAGTTTTCCCTATATGAGCGTTTGTTTTTTAAACCCTAACTTCCTCAAGACTTATAGGAGACGTGGCAACTTTATTTGATTCTTCCGTTAATTAATGATTATTGTAATGACAAACTGTAAGTCTTTAATTCCATGACAGTTTTTTAGATCCTAATGCAGACTCTTATCGTCATATTTTTAAGGCTCATTACTGATTTTGATCTCTTGAGAAATCATTGTTTTCCTGGGAGCTATGCCTATCAAGTGGAAAGTTATTCCATTTTTCTTCGTTCTCTTCGCATTTTGTCATTAACCATTGATATATTTAATGATGGTTTAAGAATAACCAATTTTAGGCCTTTTAAATTGAATTAAAATATGATAGATCAATCAAAATCACCTAACCCATAGGTAAAAAGAGATTTCCCTAGGTGGTAATCAAAACCATGCCACGACGTTACCCAAGTCCAGGTCTCCAGGTCCGACCTCCAGGTTACTATTGTCAAATAATCTTTGATGATCCCTCACCTTGTTTAAATCTTTCTCTCATAATTCAATAAGGATTCACTGAGTTGAAGAGGTAGATAAGATTTGGTATCCTTTTCGTCCTGTCTTTAATACCCTTTCAGTTTAAACTCCTAACGGTGGGATGGGGAAGTACGTTTTGCGGAGGAGTGAAAAGAATTGTAAAATGAAATTTTTGCACATATTTCCACTTCCCGCCTCTCGCACGGTTAGCGATCCCAAATGAACGTTTAGCGATTATGGAAGCAGTTGTGGTCCCCTATCGTGAAGGGATTGATATCAATCGAAATCACGTTCGACTCTGAATGAGTGTGGGACATGATGATTGATCAAGTTAGCGTTTGAAGGGGGAAGTAAAGAAAAGAAAGGAAAATGATCCACCGTGCTAATCAAAAGTTCGAACGCAGCGACGGTAGTAGAAAGTTTTAGGTAAGTGTTCCAACCATTGTCCCGGGTACTGCGCAGTATGACGCAACCACGTTCACCTGAGAATCCATTGTTTGAAGTTATAATGCTAATTGTAGCAGATTGTCATGATCTGTTTTTTTATGAACCCCTCTTTTACGATATTGCGATTACGGGATTCGACCCATGGTTCATCATCATGGGAATGAACTCCGGAATGTCCATTACTCAGCAGTACCTGTTCGAACCAATTAATAAAGCATTTAATGAATGTTGAAATAGTTAGACAATATGAAGTGCGTTAGAAAACAATGGTGCACGCTCTCTTAATATTTCTATGCGTTCACGTAAACGCACGTTTAAAGTCTGCCATGACATTCTTGATTTTGCAGGCTACTTTAAACAGCTATACACTCTTTGTTCTTATTCTTAGAGAGTAGACTATTACAGTACACTCAAAGCACAAGCCGAAATGGAATATTTAGGTAGGCCCAAAAAATTTTAAAACAATCGTAAATATTTTGGAAGTAAAAAAGCTTATAGGCGATCAGAAGGTGTGGATGAGAATCTAGTCATACGGACAGGTCATTCATTATTATCTGCCCTTTTTTTCACGGGCGTCTACAGATGTCCAGAATAATGATTCTTCTACAACTACAGCAATACCCTGCGAGCCACCAAAAAGGCGTGTGGCAGGGGGTGCAGCACCAGGAAAAATCGAAACCATTCTTCGAAATAATTTTCTTATATTTCTCCCGATTTTCTTTTTGTGTTGTTAACTTTTGATATTTCGTGCGAGGCTCCATCAGGTGGCTCATGGATGGGTTAATTTATTTAACTTCCTCTTTGTGTGGCAAAAGGAAAAGGTGTTCATTGATGTGGTGTAGTTTCACTCCTTCCGTTACCCTCTTTGCTTCACGATGAAATCTCATGCTCTCCCTCAAAGAGTAACACTAATATTTTCCTTCCTCACCAATTCCACTTTCATCATATCCTTTGCAGCAATCTAAAAAAATTTCATTCCATGCGTGGTAAAGCACAAAAGTTTATCTTAGGCACCGTAATAAATGGTGCATTTATGGCGAGTCCACCACCTTCGGTAATTAAGGCTAAGTGGTGCGAAGTGATTAATTTTATCGTTTCCTACGATACTTTATCTGAGAAACATACAAATTTAAGTACGCATCAAATTAGGAGCTTTCTAAACAAATTAAGGACTTATTATTAAAAACGATGATAAATGTAATACTGGATTGAAATTTACTACACCTCTTGGAATCTTGGAAAATTCGTTCGCTTAAAGTGTCGTGTTGTCCGTGGATCATGTGTTTCACCTTCGGGCAGTTGGGAAATTTTCCGTTGCTGCTGCGTTGAATTCGTGTAGTCGTCTCGTAGTATTGGAAGGCCGCCAAAAACTCAATGTTTTCCTTAAATTAATTTCAAATTTTACTGAACGCAGAAGGTAATGAGATGTATAATTGTTAAGTTGCATGTTTATAAGCTGACATGATTCTTAGAAGTTTAAAGCGCTGAACCAAGATATAAACTATGGAAACCATTGGTGCAATGAAAATGGAGATGCAGGAATTCTTACAGTTTTAGTGAATTAATGTATAAAACACCGTATGAGATTTTCTTGAAAGTTTGCTTCATCAAAAGGGATAAAATCTGAAAATTATTTTAGTTTAATTAATATAATAAAGCAGTCAGCAATTTATTTTTGTCTCCTACTATGCATTACCCTCTTTGCATGTCCTCACTAATAAAGCTTCTAGTCACTTGAACAGGATATCGCCTACCTGAAATAAAGTATAATTAGATGCTCTTTTTGATAAAAAATACTATATGCATAAAATTCATGAAATTCTTTAGGAAAACTCCAGAAACGCTAGACCTCAGTATATTTCCTGTGAAAGTCATCATGGACTCTTATGAATTAGTCCCGTTCACAAGCAAGGGTGCGGGTAGGGAAGTAAAATTCTAGATATCGCGAATTAAGCCAAACATAGAGTGCTCCCTTTCTAAACGCCTGTAATTCTCTGCGGTCAGTGGACCATGATTCAACTCCCAAGACTGCAGAAAATTAGCCGCGAAAGCTGTGGATCGGCTGGAATTTCGTATGAATTATTCACCTCCATCTCTCTCCATTATGAACTCTCTTTGATTCCATACGCATGCGTGAGATTGTCTTGCTGTCAAGTCTTGCATTCCGGCATTTTATTGCCCAGCGTTACACGGGGGCATATTGGTATTTTATGGGCAGTCTCGCGGAAGGCATTTAAGCCACCGGTCAGTAGGTAACGCCCTTTTACTCGTTCGCCTGCAGTGTGAATCTCTATTCAATGAAAACTTAATAAAATGTATTCTTATTATTTCACCCTTTATTTACCAACATTTCACTGGAAAATAAAGAGCGATTTTCAATCGCTCAGTTCAAAGATTTGTTTCTCGGCCACACTGTTGCTGTTTTTCGGTCTTCTGTGTTTCCCTTTAGAAGTTTAGCAAACTCCTGAGTGAGTGATGAAAGGCTTACTCAGGATTTAAAGTATCGACTTATCCTTCGTAAAACTTTATAGACCTCCATGAGGAGTTGAATTTATTACCATAATGTGGAATATTTACTTAGTCTATATACTTTTTCATGCCTTCTCAAAATATAGAAAAAAACCAGAGAAATTAAATATAGAAATATCGGAAGTGGGCCCACAGCTGGTTGAGAGGACAAAATTGTGAAGAGCTTGGATTGATTGATATGTGGCATTCTGTTAAGTTCATTTTAGCAGTACAACTATTGATCAAATTCCTAATATATTAATTTTTTTAATTTCCCTGGCATTTTCCTTAGCCTGAATCTTTAAATATATTTCTTCCGATTTCCAACTGGTTCCTGACTTTAACGGAATTATATTGCATGGATCAGAAATCTAAAAAAAAAAATTCCCTTCGCAGGAAATATAGTATATTTTTCCTTCCTTCTTTTATTGCCTTGTCAACTAAAATTACATCTTCGTATTTAATAGCTATAAATTGCGCCAGCAGCAATACAAATGAGAACAAATAATTCCTGAAGATTTTTATCTGCGCCTTGTGTCTGAAATCTGTAATTTGTCTATTTAGATTGTATTAGCGCCTATGAATGCATCCAAGGACGCCATAGAAAGAGTTATAATTACCTTACACTCCACCAATGCCACAAAAATGTATTAACAAACTGGGCCAAGGCGGATTATATCGTCGGCTATCGACTACCCAGGTCTCACGCTTTATTTACCGAGTTCTTTTTCTAGAGCGTAGCCATCGAGATACGAATAATTTCAGAGCTCTTTTGTTTTTTTTAATCCCACGCCCTCGGAGTCTGTGATTGGTCTAGAAAACGAGATTGGAGAGAAAGGGAGTCTAATGTCTTCCAATTCCTCACCCTCTCTGCTCCAGATCTTTCGGAACCACTTTGTATTCTGATGCTAGATTATAATTTTATTAGTATCTCCTCTACTAGCGCACTGGGTTTTATGTAAGCTTCTACGTGAAAAATGTTTTAAGATTTCCTTCCATCCATGCGGGTATTCATCTCAAACTAGCCACTTTTTTTTCTGAATTGAAATGTCGTTTGAATTATAAAACGCTTTATGATAGAAGATACAATCCTCAATGCCTCTTTCAAAATTCGAGGTTACATGACTTGTAACCAATGGTGGAAGAAAAGAATCATACGAAACATATCTTCGAGTTATCTTAGCTAGCAAAAATATTTCAGCAATTTTTGCTATCACAGAGCGATATTAAAGGATAAATTTCCTGTGCCTAATCATGTTAAGTCGTAGAGGGTAAGGTTTCTGAAACTACGAACTGCGAACTTTTAGTGGAGTACCTAGTAATCTGGTGGAAATTCGAGGTCTTTAAATACTTGTTTCTTTATCTCATTGTAGATTTCATTTTATAAAATTGTAAATTACCTTGCCGTTTAGGTATTGGGTAACATTTTTCGGTTACCCAATACGCGGCTGAATAGGTATGAAAAATATTCTCGTCAATGACCAACCGTCCAAGGATGTCTTAACGCAAACCTTCACTCTGGGTAGTCTTCTATCGACTAACCTTTTCTTATCTTCATATTTTTTTCTTTCACGTCTGAGTGATCATTTCATAAAAATAATAACCGATATTACTTCAAAATTAACCGTAAATATATGGTAGACCAATTTTTATTCGCGGTGGTTTTATGCGAATCACGACTCCAGCCCGTATTGTGTTTTTGATGGTAAACTCGTATATTTGCGTAACTAAATTTTAGGTTAACATTCGAATTATATCTGTGTGGATAAGAATTAATGAGGACCTGATCAATGCCGAGGAATAACTAATTTTTTTTAGATAATTGTTACTGAAGAAATTGATCTGAAAATTTTACTGCTTTAATCACATATCTCCTCTGAGTCTCTGCGTATTGTGCTCACTTGGATTTTTTTTTCAATGGGGAGTTTATTCCTGACAACCTGGAGTTATTTATCAAGGCCGAAAGTCGATTCGAAAGTCCTTGTAGGTTCCTTATACTTGGCAATTTGTTGGCAGAATATTTTCTGATACGCCACATTACCGTTTTATTTTTTCATATGATATAATCCAAAAAGTATTTATTCAAGCCGATCACATTTTTTTAGAAGTTTTGTAAGTTGACTTTAAGCTCACGAGGAAGTTATGAGCATGTTAGGAGAAGAGATGCGGCTATTGCAAGAAAATTGGAGGCAAGACAAGTGGATGCAGGAGATAATCGGAGGCAATGGGATGCCGAAAGTGGTAATATAGAGGAGAATGAGAATACTGGGAAGGTAATGCTGAGGGAGGAAAATAACAGGCGTATTGGGTGAAATTAAGGGGGCAAAAAGTATGCAGAGCTAAAATATGAATTCTCACAATGATGGGTTCAATAATATTTTGAGTCATGGTAGTTAGTGCTTAGGGTTACATGCAGTATCGCGTAGTGCCATGGGCCATTAAAAACCTACCCTATGCCGGTAGACTGCTGGCAATAATAAATAAAATTGACATCGTCTACCAACACGAATAGCTAAGTAGACTCAATCCTTTTTACTCAAAATTTGATTCAAAAATTCAATATTGATTTTTTTCCAGAAAAAATTATAGTACGTTAGAATTCACATGAGAATCCGAATTGCTCCACCTTGAAAACCTTCTCGGATCACTCCGATAAGAGCGGAGTTCCCGGGAGCCACCGCATTGGTTTCTCTCGGTCTCGTATCCGGAGGCCAATAGAAGGATGATGAGGAAATTCCGAGGAGTCCGATAAAAAGTAATGCTCGGGGCGAAAACAAATTCCAATGATCGGTGCATGTTATCTCCGCTGGGAATGCTACCTAGTGTCAGCTGATATTATGTGGATGGCATCACGATTGCTTAAATCGATTCGATATTCGAGCAAGCAATGTTTCGGGGCGGAGTTGGGGGTATTCGTTATTGTGGGGAAAAATCGGATGTAATTTTATGTCCTTGGATTTGGAGCTAACGCGGCGTCGTTCCGGGCTGTAGGTTACAAAGCTAGAATTCTCACCTTTTTTATCTTTCAGATCGCCTACCAGGATTACTGTAATTTCCAGCGAGGATTTTGAACGTCAATTTTGCATAGAAATCACCAATAAGTTCCGGAAAATATATTGGAGTGCGTGTCATTGCATTTTGATTACATTTTAGAAGTAAAATCGAGACGTGTATGCAAAATCGTTGATCGTCGATAATTTTCCATGCCGAGCGCCTAATACCTATAGTTATTGACAAATTGTTATTAATAAGTTTATGCCTAAGGTATTGTAGTATCACTAGTGCTGCTCCATTTCAGCAAAACTTACTCATGACAAAATAGAGTAAACGGCCAACTAATCACTGCCGTCATTTTTTATATTTAATATCTGCATATAATTATCTTTATTAAAATTGATTTATTAAGTCAGAAATTGAACATATAATCTTACTACTACTACTTTGCATTTCAAGTGTTTAACAAATCATTAATTATCCATAGTTTTCACTGTGTTTGCTATTTTTCTACAGGCTACATATATGCATGCTAAATATAGCCAAGTTATGTCTTTTGAATTTATTTATTTCACGTCACAAATGGAAACTTGAATGAACTCCAGAGCTCAAATGCAAAAGCACAGCGATTGAAGCAAAATTAACACAAACAGTGGTTAGTAAAAATATTTTTAGAGTATCCCATATTATTCAACTTGTGTCTCTGTAAAATGTTTTGACACGAAGTATCTTGATCCTCGTAGCAATTAATTGTTCGCATAGGAAGACTTTATTACTTACTTTAAATGTTTACATTTATAAATTATAATTTGCTTCAACGCGAAGTATTTTGTGTCACAAATGTCGCCCAAGATCTTGTTTTAACAACTAAATCAGTGGCTTGCGTTACTCTGCCAATTATGCATTTATCTTTTTCTACTGATTGCAGTTGTTTCGAATGTTTATTATGCCATTAGTTATTGAGTTGATTTTTGATTTCATTTTCTTTAATGCCTTACGAATGGCTTATTAGCCCAAGGATTATGACGAATGAGAAAATTCCAGAAATAAAATGGTGAAAAATTTGCCATCACATATGCCTATTGTTTTTAAAGAGAGTTACCATATCGTTATAATAGACATCTTCCAATGCCTACTTTGCAAGTTTTTTTTTTTAATCTGTAAGTCGAAAACAGCGCTTCAGTTAGAGAAAAAGCATAGTGGTAAGCCTTATAGTAACCTGAGATATGGCTTATTCGACCATTGTAGATAATCTTCCATTGAATAAATATGATGTAATTAATATCCGTTGTAGCGTTTACAATGCATAAGATATTTTAGCTGTAGCATATAACATACAGTACGAATACTTAATTTGGTATTTTTATATTAGAAGAGCACCGCAATTGAACTATTTTGAATGCAAGGATGCGATTGCTCTTTTGGGTGGTCGCGCATACGTCCCTTCCCTGAGAAGTTATTCAGGTAGTACACGCTGACAAATCTGTGGATGCAAATTAATGATGAATATTGTTAATGACTCTGAGAGAAAATTGTATTGGATTGTAAATCAAATGGGAGAGTTGGAATTAATGAAATGGTTGTCCTTAAATAATGATTGATGCCACTGGTTTAGTTGTGGCAATTGGCTCTTCATTCGACGATTTGTCTTCGTGCTAAATTATCATCATTACAGTTTTATTGCTAATTATTAAATTGATTGCATTTCATTCGTGGTTGAGATGGCTAATAAATTATCTTTCTGTTCTATAATTAATTTCACCTTTTTGACTTCTGCGAATCAAAATTTACGTATTTCAGATTGGCATTTCATTAGAACTTGTTAAAATTTCTCACTGTTCAGAATAAATTCAAAAATTTTGAAAGTTACCATTTAGGAGAAAGGCTAGTTTTTCTCGTCGGTAATGAGCCCACTCTCCAAGGTCAAGTCTTCGAATGCTATCTCGGGCATGGTTTATGTGTCACGTTTGCCCATTAGACATCCTTAAAAACCCGTTTTAATATGGTTATTGAGACCCTAGCGATCATACGGACCTTACATAATTTTCCACTAGGCCCAGAAAGGGTAAATGGATTGGTAAAAACTTTTGCTTTCTTTCATACAAAAAATATCTTGAATAATTTGTTCCCGTGGTCATATTCCAATCACCATATTTGGACTCGAAATTTATTTTAAGTTTCCTTGATATATCCGCGTTGCGTAAATGAAATATGTGGTGTAACCATAAGTGCTGTCAAACGATAACAGGAGATAAAAATGAAGTGAAGGAACGTACTTTAATATTTAATGCTAACAAAAATTAATAGAACCTCTGGAGCTGATTGTATCGATGCCTTGTCACGCAGAAAAATGAGAATCTATTGGAGAGCTTTTAAAATGAAATTGCATATGCAGAAAGTGTCATCTTACGGCCCCAGTGTGTTAAGAGAATGATTACGGTGATCACTCACTCATGAACGACGTCGCATTGTCACGCGAGGACACTAATATTGTCAATAAAATACACTGTTGCAGAGCAACTCTATGACTCCCCATCTATGAAAACAAATTGTATCAGTTCGATGTATTCGCCCCAGAAAGTCGAGGGCCGTCGGGGATAATATCGTCATGCGGGAACTGGAGTCGTTGAACATTAAAATTTAATATATACCTCAACGTTAACATTGAATTTGGAAAAAAATATTTATGAAAGCATGAAATTTCACGGATAGTCATCGTCGTCTTGAAAGAAGATTTCAGTCGTTCTGGAGACGACCATTTCCCATTTCTCCCTTCACTCTCTTTCTCCCATTCTCCACCGAATCCTTTCCCCTTTCCTCCTCTTGCGTGTTAACACCCCAACTCCCAGTGCCAATCGTCACCTTGACCTCGATTCTCCATCTCATATCGGCCCCGCGGCCCATTCTTTCGAGGTCACTCCATAATGCTCTTCGCCGCCCCCTCCTACACGCCTCCTCCTCCGCGCCCCTCCCTCCACGCCCATGCCCACCACACCTTCCACTCTCTCCGTCTCTTTCTCCCTTCGCTCCGCACTTTCTCACCTCGCCCACTTCTCCCACTGAACCAGCGTCCGGAGGGGAGGTCGACGGAAGGAACGATCTACCAAAACACTCGGTGAGATCTGGGATGACGGCAACCCTCTTGATCCGCGGATTTCCCTCGGACCAGTGATCGTTATTTGTGACGCGGTCGTAGACAGAACACCCGTGATGAATTTGAACTATTCATCATTCAACACGCGGTGGTTTTGATTGCCTTTCATTTTAATGACTATCGTCAGTAGCCACATTCATATTCATACGCAGTACCCCGCAGGCTGCCGCTAGGGTGTGTGGCAGGGAGTGATCACACACCAAGCTACATTTTACACAAAATGATTTTCCCCCTAGCACGGCCGGACAACATTATTCTGATCCCTTATCGTTCGTGGGAAAAATGACATCTTAAATTTGCCACTTCTACATTAATCTCTTTAATTTTATTGACTCGGTGTCTTCTACTGTTGTACTAAAATGCATTGCTCGTCTGCTATAATGATACTGTTGGGGTTAGCGATAGACAGGCTCCTAGCTACTCGTCCCTAGGCCAATCATTCGGTCATCTCCACGTATAGTCTCCACCACCAAATCTACGCAGACCTCCGAAGTAGGTTCTACCCGTTTGGGAATTCCGAAATAGAATTCATGACCAAGTCAAGGAGAACGTAACCAGTAAAGATTCAAAGAAGTTTTTCTCAATATGGGTACACTTCTTTATTTTTTCGGTGTTATTTTTTTTCTTTAACTTAATTAGTGTTCTTAAATTATTCTCAATAGATGTGGTTTATTTGTATATTTAATCTACACTCGGATTTATTATCGTCGGTATTTGAAAAAATACAAATTTTCTCATTATTGTTACATTATTTCTCTATCTTCTTTTAACAGTACAAGAATGCGCACGCGTTTAATGAATATTTATATATGAATATCAAGTCTATTAATTACTTACCAGCTTATGCAAACAGTACTTTATCGTTATGCGAGGCCTTGGGATCAGAAATCATTTTACTTGATAGCTTTCTATCTACACTTAGCTATTGCTTTCCTTTTCTCTATTTCAGTTGTAAAATTGTTTATTTTCTATGTTTCTTTTAATTTACTGAATTATAATCATAAATATATTCCTGCCAATTTGATTGTTATATTTGTTTGAAAAACTTTAAACAGTAGTCATTAAAGCCAATAGTCATAACATATATCAAAGCCACTTCGTTCCAAAAGAAATAATTTACAATCTACATTGTCACCCGACTTACTGCTAAATTATAAATTATTTTTCCTGTATTGTCTTTTCGCCTGCGTAATAACTCCACAATCCTACTTTCTTGGAATTACTGGCTATGTCCAGTGACGTATTGACCTTTTTTGTCTGACATTTTCTTGCGGTCATCACTGGAAGCTCATATTGCCGCATTGGCGACAGTCGGACTTAAATATCCATTCCTTTTTCTAAAGGCACGGTGACCAGAGTTTAGTGAACTCTTCGAATGAAATAGTTTCTGAGCAGAGATTTCGATTCCTGATGATAAAAACTACGCAGTTTTTGCACATTTGCATTTCGCAATCCTTACCGGTTGTCATTCTATTGATACATCTGGTGAATAAATGTTCCGTGTGAAAATTAACCATTACTTTAAATGTGATTAACTGTAATGCGAATATGGAAATTATTTTTCTGATTATTTACAATACGAAGACCATCATGCAAGGAAAATATTGCAAAACAGAATATGTATGCGTTGCAATGTTACAATTTTCTTCAAAACTTAACTTATGAGCAGTTCTGTGGCCAAATTATTGTAAAACCACCGAGTAGATCCAGCAAGCCAAGAAATATTATCCGTGGGGTATTTCTTCACAGGATGCACAGTGCAATAAAGCCAATTTAATCATTCCGCAAGTTAAGAAATAAAATGAAATGTTCATTTTGCTCTCTCTCTCTTGAACATAACTTGCTACGAGGCAAGTTGCTAAAGTAGGTCATAACATATTTGTCTACACTGGCTTTTATGTTGTACAACAATTTATGATTTGGGGTGCTAAAAAAACTTTGGTCTGCCATTCTCCGCAGAATATTCTGCTGGTCATATTTTCGTTCACTGCGTCCGAATTGTCTTTAAAAAACCTTCAGAACATTTCAAACTGATTAAATTAGTTCTTCATAATAATAATGACCTATTTACCGACGGCGATTTAAGTATCTCGAAACCCTGTATTACCTACATTTAATGGTTTACGTTATAAATGTTTTTCTTGTGTATGTATGTATGTACGTGCATTGTAAGAGTTGACCCGTTGACCAGACTTGACCGTTGCCACCAGGACAATTGCCATACCCTTTAGCGGAACTATAACCCACGACCTTTGGGTCAGTAGATGAGCATATCGCTTCACCGGGACAGCAGTTTTCATTATATTGAGACATTCCAAATGTATAGATTTGGATATAATAACAAGTATGGGCAGGAATATCGGTGTTTTAAATCCATTCATGATTATTGTTAAAGATTTTAATATCATTATTTGACATCCCAATCGAAATTCGTATCCCAATGCGGGATTAGAGCCTCTGCTGCTTTTTAGATAAATATTGTTTATACTTTGTTCCGTAACTCTTCACGTAATAATTTATGTAAGCATAAATGTGTTTAAATCATATTTTGTAGTGAAAATTGAACATTGTCTAAGACTAATTCGTTCGTGAGCTGATTTAACTCCACCTGCTTATAATTTTCCACCTATATTATCAACAGCTGGCTATCGTCTCCTTCCGCAGTCCGTCAAGATGGTTGCAAATACCAGAATTCCTGCCTTAGCTAAATTATAGCTGTAGTTATACAACTGCATGGAATTATTCGTGAATAGCATTACGTATTTCTTTCATTTTTCATAACCTGCGTCTCTATAACTATTTCTCAGGGGTCGTAAACCTAATCGATGGCTTGGTAAGAAAGGTGAGGACACGAAAGTTTCTAATTATGCATAGCCTCCAAGATCTGACAGAGGAAGTCTCGTTCGGTGTTTACAAAATGAGTTTCCTATTTGCAGACATGTGTTGGAATAGATTAAGCAACGTCTAAAAAAATAATGACATGTCCATTTCATTTCCTCTTCCTTCTTTTTGTTGCATAATGGCGCAATAGACGTCGATGTTACCTCATCCACGAGGTTCGTCTAATCTTAATTTTTACGATTCACATGAAATTCTATGCTGCGTCACAGTTTTATAGATTTTCCAGGAATAATAGTGATCCCAAAGTCACCCATTATAGAAACGAATACAGTGTAGTCTTCCGCGATTTTCCGATATAAGAACTCTATTCTTTCCATTGCATTGTTTTCCTCTGGAAATGGTTTTCTTTTTCTCTTTGGAGCACCCATAAAATTTTCAATTTGAAAATTTCGATTTATTTTTCTTATAACTTCATAGTTTAGGATTTTATTCTGCTTCCTGTCACACTAAAACAAATTACTCAGCACAGGACTGTGCATAATTTCAACACGAGAGAGTAAAATTTTAGGTCTTATTCGTGTGAATGAAATTTTCCACACCCTGTCTACTCCTCCATTCTGAAATTTCGGAGTTAATACGTACATTTGGGCGTCTTGCAAGTATGCCATGCAAAACGTTTTCAGGTTATCCTCCACAAATACTTGCTCATGTTCTGCGTCAATCTATAATGAAAGTTAGTACGTATGGTAATATGTGGTAGCAATATCTACTTAATTAAAGCACAATCAGGCGACTTCGAAGGCCCATTTCACAGCTTATGAAAAGACAACCTGCAGTGTCTGCTTCTTCATATGGAGGCCAGGATGTCATCTGTCCATCTTTAGTAGTATTTTTAAACAATCAATTACTTCACCGAACGTTTCGAGATCCATGTTGCCTTAAACTCGACGACAATTTGATGTCTCGTTTTCATGCTCGTATAGTACGTAGAGTTTTAGATTGATTGTTTGACATATTATATTGTTTTAAATAAATTGATTTTTTAGATATTTATTGTATTTTAATATTTCATTTTTATCATATTTTTATAAGATTCAAATTTTACTTAATTACTTCAATTTGTTATTATATTTTATTGCTTAAGTAATTCATTTTATTATATTTTATTATTTTTCAAAATAGTTACAATATTTTATGTATTTAAATAATATTATTACTTTTAATATCAATTTCATTTTAATATCATATATGCACAGAATCTTAATTGTAGGTATTGCAAACATTGCAGGAGTACATGAAACTAGTCTACAGAAGCCTCTAAATTAGGATGACGTTTTTTATAAATCAATATACGTTAACAATGTTTTGTTTCGAGTTTACTTGAAAAATAAAATCTTTTTTTGTTCTTTCCTTCCGCAGGTGAGTGAGTCATGAGGGGCGCAAGGTTTTCCGAGTCCAGGCGGGATGTCACCTGTCCTTTGGCGACAGCGTTGGCGCCTCGGGTTGGGATCACCCGGTACGCCGGCCCCCGACCGCCAAAAAAGTAGAACACCTTTGAGTGCTCACGGTAGTAAAAACCAGGAGGGCCATTCCGACGTGAGCCAAATGATTCATTTTTCTGTTTCCTCTCTCGATTAACCCAATTTTAGGTTTTCGGAAGGGACGAAGGTCCCAGGTTCATTCGCCCAAGGTCAATAACATTCTGCATTTCAGCGTGAACCTCGATATATCTTTCCATCTTAGCGATTAGTGCCCTCCGTTTAGTACCCATCAATTTGGGCATGTCTCCTTTGGATACTGAATCCAGTTATGAGTTTGCGTATTATTGCTTTATATGTTTTTGGTACGCTGGTACTTGTTTCACTCCCACGTAGCCCACGTTACCTTGAAAACAATTCATATCAACTGCCGTTTTTTTCATATCAAAGGCATTGTCACCATAAGGTTTTTAGGGAAGAATGATTTAAAAAATAATTAATGAAAAATTCCCTCGCAGTCTTCACCCGATAAAACATTCCGATTAAATCGTTGCGCTGGAGTTAAGGAAAAGATTAGTTAATTTCTCAATGTCTTTATTTCATGAATTCCACCGCAGTCTGGACTAAATTATTTCTTAAATTTATTTATGTTAGGAGATTCAAGAGCCACATAAAGGATGAAATCATATAATGCAATTCTGTCTAATGCTAAATACTAACTTTTTCCCGTCAGTTACGACACAACTGACCACATTCTCTGATATCGGTTTATATTAGACGTAACAGACAGAGAGACCTATTTGGACAGCATCTTTTATCAAATAAAATGCCTCTAGTGAATTCGTAATCGATTTTACTATAGTAAAAATCAACGGATAAAGAGTTGTGGTTTTTAGTATTTACTTTTTTTTACCATTCTGCAGACTTGTACATGAAGTGATATTCTTTTTCGAATAAACTAGAAATATTTTTAGGATTTCTTTTCTCGAACACATGAAAAACAATGAGGATATATAGAGATTTTTATGACTTTTTGGTGACTGGTATTAGAATAGTATTCACAATCAAAATCTCTTTTATAAAAGCGTAGTGTGTCACTCTTCGTGAAGGTTGACGCAGTATGACGACGGCTAATCATTCTACAATTGGAAAACATAGTGCGCTATCTACAATTTCTCAGTAAAAAAGTTTCATTAGCTTTAAAGGTTCTTTGAGATAACAGCTAACTTGTTTCTCTATCGATCTTTTTCACCCGTTCATTACGGATGTAAAATATTCTTGTAAAATATTTATTTAATAATAATCGACCTAGTATTCAGTATCATGAGCAAAATTTCAGGAATTGTCTATTTAAGGGACCGGATTAACTTAATTACATAATTCTATTAAAAACGACGAAAAAAAATGTTCCCTTCACTGATGTATTTGATCAAACTTGTGACTTAAAAGATTAAAAATAATTTCCACGAAAAAAATACAACGAAACGTCAGCCAACGCTGTTTTTGTACGCAGTATTTTACTTTCGACAACATATGCTCATGCTTCAAAGCAAGTAAAAACAAAAGGAATTCCGGATTCTCATCTGAGGTGAACTTTCATGATAACGCTTGCGCAAATGTAGCTGGCTGGAAGGCTAGCCATCCGTCATCCTGTCAGGGCCGACTTGTAAGCAAGCGTATTGGGGAGCTCTTTTCCCGCGCATACGTATTATATTCCCCGAAGCCTCCCGCTGCTCTCAAATATCTAGTGGGAACTGAATGGGAGTTTAAAGGCGATGGCCAGTAGATGGCGAGGGTTGTGAGTGACACGCTTCATCCGACTCTACGAAGAAAACCGTTCAGAATCTTGAGTGTGATATACGGCAAACTTCATTGACGGGAGTGTATTCTAATTCTCATTTTCAGAATGGCAAATACTCTAGATTAATTTTAATTTTTAAAATCACTATCAAAATCAAATTAAGTTTGAAATAGTTAGGGACTAATGGACCCACACAGTTACGTAACTAACAGTATAACTTTTTATACTTCAATTACAAGTATCAGATATGTTAACGGCAATAAACTAATTATCAATCATCGCATGAGGAAATAAAGGGAATATATGTAGAATAGCTAGTGATCTACCACCTTCTGCCACACTTCCTTCCGACAGCTTGCGGAGTATTATGATTACAATTTAAATGGGTGCGAAGATGTAACGTTAAATTCACTCTCTTGAAGAGGAAATACCTTATATTGCCTGATAAATTTCTGGCCCCGAATTCAGTCCTTCTTTTTCCATAATCCTTAATCTTTCCATAAGTTTCCTATTATTCATCATGATTCGAGAATCTCTGTGCGTGGAAATCTCATGAATAAAGATATAGAAAAAATCAACTCATCCTCTAGCAACAGAAAAATTAAGATATCATCAACGCGACATGAAAACAAATGGTCACTAGATAAATCTATGAGTTTAATCTCCATTAAGTTGGCTTTGGTGATTTCGAAAGCTTAAGAGCTAACTTAAACAAGCTGGGAGGTGTAATCGGAGGAATATTTTGATGAAAACCATCGTCAATGGCCATCAATCCTAGTATTTGTCTAACGTAGCTCTCCAATCAATTCTACTCTTGGCCTTCCTCTTCATATTTCTACGAGTTCACGCTTGACATGATTATTTTCATTTCGAATCCGGTTTTCTCTTTGGCTCGTTCCCGTTCAATTCCCTTCCAAAGCTGTCTTCAGGTAGACGCACGGTCCTATAACGTGCCCCGTATTATCATCTCTTCTTCCTTTCCCTATTTTTTTACTTGACCTTTTCTCCCCACTCTCCACAGTACCTTTTCTTTAGTTATTCAACATTTTCCTATCAAATCACATGCCATTACTTTCCTTTTTGATTGCCCACGTCTTGTTAGGAAGGCACTTCAATTCTAAAGATTATTAATGCTAATCCACTAGCTTTTCATGTGTAGAGAGACCAATGCTTACACGACCCAACACGACCACCTAACAAGACCCGATATGACACAACACCCTGCACTACAATTGACCATCCTTCAAATTCTCTGTCTACCTCTCTTTATTCCATCCGGCAGGCATAATCTTTTCCTCCCCCCTATGCACGTACCTGATTTACCCAACATTCTCCCCTCAGTTCATACCAGTTCCATTTCCAATCATTATGTTCCTCATCCACTTTCCCTGCCTTCTATAAATGTCTCCAAACAACCCACTGCCGTCCACTACCATGCCAGGTGTGCTTATTTCCCTTTACGTCCAGTTTATTTTTTCCAATCTTAACAACGCCCAGATCTCGAAGGTCTCCAATCTACGCTTAACCCATCCCCTTGACGACCAAGTTTCCGCGAATCATAAAACCACGCTCTCCTTGTGAGATTTCCCTAGTTTTTCTATTAACATGTACGGGGTCATTTTCATCAACCCGAACGTCATTGTACTCAACGAAATCCAAAGATATAGGGGTCGAATTTTAATTCTGCGCCTTGACCCCTGCCCTCACGTCATCATATCTCCAACCGATCCTCCTAACCGAACCGATACCTTTGCGGATCCCGTTCGCTTCGTCCCTGCCCGAGGAATTGACGGTCGGTCGGCGTTGAACATCAAGCTTATTAATCTGCCCCGCAAATATCATTCCCGAGACTTCCTCGGGGCTGTAATCGATCATTGATTTGCCCCGGTTAAATGGGCATGTATGTTTCCTGAGGCCGCCGTCCTCTCAGCTTCTGTGACGTAGAGACCGACTCCTGCTGTTCAATCCTCGTGGACTCGAGGCATTCGAAATTTCGAAACTAGAGGCGATGATTCGACGCATCATCGGCATCGTGTACTCCCACTTGAATGAAAAAAGGGAACGCGGCCCAGGTGTCCATCAACGGATGTCGAAACTCTATTTCAAAGGTCAGGGCACTCCTCCGAACGCTTATAAGGTAAGATTCGGGATGAAGCCCGTGGTCATTAGCTCCACGCTAGTCATGACAGTGTGTAACATGGCAATAGGTGACGCCATTGGAGAATTGCATTGCCGTTTATTTATAATAAAGGTTGCCTCTCCAGCTTTTCCAAGCATTTCTTGAAAAAATATAAAGAGCAGCCTGCCCAAAAATATTATGTGCATTATCGCACTGATAAGGTTAGTTTCATACGTATTAGTCCCATAGTGTTTAATATACAAAAAATGAGACGAATGCTTGTCAGTGAGTATAAATAAGTTTTCCAGAAAAACTTCGATTTGAATTATCGACCGATAAGTACATAGTACCGTCAGTTACTTTTAGGCATTTTCCATTGGAAATTATTGATCGAAATGAAAATGTAATATCTTAGCAAAAACACGTGTACGTACGTATGTAAAACAAGAGAGAACACTCCCGGCGAAAATTTAAGCAGAAATTTTACTTTCACCAAGTGATTTGAGCATTAGTACATTTTGAATAAAAACGAACATTTAGATGGCAAATGCACACTCCCTAAATAAAACACATTTAATGAATGTTTACTACGCTCGCTTTTGGCAGGATTTCAGCAGAATATTCAATATACCGAATGAAGAAAGGTATTATTAGCTCCTCACGCAACTCATAGTTTCACCTTTCATTACTTAATAAATTACTGAAATGAAATTTCCTTGTGCCGTACATGTTATGACTTCGATGCGCGTGTCTCTTTAATAACTTATAGCTTAGACATGAAAGAATAGGCACTTATCATTTGAGGCTTGAATTAAATGGAAGGTTGGAAACTGGATGTTACAGATTTAGTATCAAACCAGTTTCACTACTATATCACATTCGTTAATTTAAACCAGCGCTATGCTAACGTGCTGCTAATTTCGTTACTATGGCATCAAAAATGTAAGCAATGATATACGAGGGTCATCCGGAAAGTAGTACCCGTTCGTGCCGCATGAAGTGCTGACGACGCGAGTAGCCGCTGGACGAGGTCAGATAGCTTCAGTGGCTTGTCTGCCTTCTCTGAGCCAAGTTGCGTGACGCTAGCATTGCCTGTGTTGTTTCTGTGATTGTTTACAATGTTTAAAAAAATTGAGAACGCCGCCAGTTGTGAAGTGAGGGCAGTGATTAAATTCCTCAATGCAAGAAACGTTCGCCCATGTGATATTCATCGCCAATTAAAGGAGGTGTATGGAGACAATGTAATGGACGAGTCGTCTGTTCGGCGGTGGTGTCGCAACTTCAACATGGGGAGGGGGAACACACACGACGATGAGCGTTCGGGGAGACCGTCTGTCATTACAGACCAACTGGTGAGCTCAGTTGACGAATTCGTGAGGAACGATCGGCGCGTCACAATTGATGACATCTGTGAGCATTTTCCCAATGTTTCTCGAACAATTGTTCATGAAATTGTTAAACACCATCTGCATTATGCAAAAATTTGTGCAAGATGGGTCCCTCGCGTATCTCAATGAGCTGGCGGCGAAGGACTATGCAGCAGGAATACAGAAACTTGTCACACGTTATGACAAATGCCTTAATTTGCTTGGAGATTATGTTGAGAAGTAGTTTAAAGTATCCTCTTTCAAATAAAATTTTTTATGTTTGTTAATATTTACTTTTGTCTTTTTATTTCACGAACGGGTACTACTTTCCGGATGACCCTCGTACATACATACCCACACATACATACTCGTATATATATATTATATATATATATATATTATATATATTTTATATATATATATATATATTTAGACGGCACAATGGAATACAAATAAAATAGTAACATTTAAAAGGACACTCACATTGTAGATTGTTTAAGCTTTCGGCCTTCTTGAAGTAAGACTATAAAATATATATATATATATATATATATATATATATATACATATATATATATTGACTACTTATATATGTATATATACATATATAAGTTGTCAAAATGAAAAAAATCCGTGGTTTACGTTTCGAAAACGTGCGTGTCAAGGGTCAATTAGCAACGAGTTGACTCCCAAGGTTTCAGTCTCCAGGATATAATCTGTTTCAAAGTTGCTCAGTTGTTCGAGGTTAATTTATCGGATGGGGGTAAGAATGACATTGGGTGAATTAAGAGTATCGACACGATATCTCATGTAATTCGTTTTCTAAAACTTTGGCAAACTTCACCTTCGATTACTCGTGCGGAAATCAAAAATTTCTTGAAGTAGATAAATAGAGAAAATTGAGATTTTTTTTCTTTTACGACTTGACTCGATTTTTATTTGAGATATTTGTCCAAGTTTTCCTTATTTTTTTCAATGTCTGAGAACAAACGAAATCAATTAACAGATTCAATGGATTGAAACTTATTTTGTCTCTCGAGGGTAAAAGAAAAAAAGTGAGTTATTAATTTTTAGAAATTCCTTTTTTTAAGATATCATCGCAGCCACACTGAAAACCTTTGCAGACAAATCTATGAATTTTAATATTCAGTATGTTTATTATAACGGAAATCATCCAGCTTATCAAGTACACTACTTGCATTTTTCCGCGTCAGTTTCATTTGCTATAACTCCAGGATCGTCTGTTTTGGTATTAAATGAAAAATTGAAAGGTCATCTTGAAACTGTCCTACGGAGTTTTTGCAATCTGCAGGCCTCCGCGATCCCCAGAATTTAGGATTCCTCATTATAAGGCAATAAGGAGATTTTAATGCAGTCAGATATTGAATTGGCACACTGTTTCACATCAAGGACAGACTGTTAAACATATAGAGTTTGACTGTAAAGTATCCACTTTTCTCTTTCTTCCAAATTAATCATTCTACAGGTATAACATCACGCACACGAACATAATACTATAGTATATAGCATCTCAGCAACCTTGGATTCAAGTTTGATTTCCACCGAGTTCCCCTGCCCCTAATGATTCACGCATTGAATGAAAAACGGGGAAAAACTGCCCGGTACTTGAAATGCCGTCTTGAAAAAGAAAATTTCACACAGTCACTCCAATGCGGTGATGTGAAAATCTCCGCAAACTCTGATGACCGACGCCAGAATAACCTGACGAAGTCTCAGTCGTTCGATTACTCATACATATACGTATCTCATTGAGGAAGTAATTTAATTCCGATGTCACCGCTGGAAGGGGAACATCAGAGGCAAAAATGAAGAGATAGGACTGCCAAATAAGATTTATTTATTTATTCATATTTTTATTCCCCGCAAGATTTACGGTGGATATCGGTTTGGTGTGGTGAGTAGTGCGCTGGCTTCTCACCCCTAGGGCCCGGGTTTGATCCTGGGGGTCGCAGGATTTTTCAGATGTATCCAGTTTGGGTATACTAGGGTATGCTATGTGGAGAGAGCTTCAAGAGGAGTACGTATTCGATAGGGTGGGACGATAAATTGAGGAGTTCTTGGTGTCTATGTTAAGAGTGGGCTAATACCAGCACTGGGTTTCTCTTCACCCTTTCTCAATTGCCTGAACATCCCATCTCCACCAACCCACACACCTACCCCTGATGATTTAAACGATCTCAGCAATCGGGTGTCACCCTGGCAAGTATTGCTGCTACAATGCACGACCACAGCGCAAAGGGATTGTTTCACTATCATATGAATACATATTTGCTCTTGACAGACGTCTAATATTACAATGAATTACCTAATGAGAGCAATTTTCCAATTGAAATAAATATATTACAACCAAGTTTTCAAAGTATCAATTACTCTTAATTGCCTTATCTGTAGAGTCAAATTGAAGTCGTATCGGAATGATAGGTTTGAGAGGCCATAGTGAAAACCCTTTACATGTAAGCATTCATGTAGAAGGCATTCATCATGTTCCAATTACGCAATATTGCGCTTTCCTTTCTATTGCCTTCTCAGAATCAACTTTTTAAAATAGTAGACCTTGGTATACGGCTACAGATCCATAACTGCCACTGCCATAGTAGTACCCCCTGCCGCATGCCCTACCGTCGTATCCTGAAGCATAGTGAAAATGCTCCGGAATCTGACCACGGGCCTTCATCTTGGCGGTCAAATGGCTCAGGCCATCGTCTCAGCCGGTATTCCTCTCTCCTCTCCCGCGGTGTGACCCCGCTAGGTACATACTACCTTGATCAAAAAGTACCCGGAATAACCACCGTGTGGCGCTCCCATCGTTCCGATTTGAGTTCTGTTTTTTTTTGTTAAATTGGTACATCTGTTGTTGATATTCCCTTTAAATCTTAGTGTCATAACTTGACATTTGCAAAAGTTACGTAGCCAAGAGTACATCTATCTCTGTGTGTGTTGGCGATTTTTTACAATTGCAGAAATGGATTTAAATTTGCAACAACGAACTTGTATTAAATTTTGCGTAAAAAACGGATTTAGTGGCGCACGGACGTTGGAAATGTTGGAAAAGTGTTTCGGCAACGATTCTCTTAAAAAAAACGGTCGTTTACCAGTGGCACGAGCGGTTCAGAAGTGGTCGTGAGTCAATCGAAGATGATGAACGCAGTGGCAGACCATCGACATCGAAAGTCGGTGAAAAAATTGATAAAGTAAAAGAAATGTTGGTCAATAACCGCAAATTAACCATCAGAGAAATAGCGGAGGACTTGAACATTGCCTATGGATCCGCCCAAGACATTGTGGTTAATGATTTGGGTTTCCGTCGTGTAGCAGCAAAGTTGGTGCCAAAAGACCTCAATTTCATGCAAAAAAGAGACCGTGTTGACGTCGCAAAAGACATGATTTGCGAGGCTGAATCCGATCCCACATTCATCAAAAGGATCATTACTGGAGACGAGACGTGGGTTTATGAGTACGACACGCAATCCAGACATCAGGCAAGTGAATGGCGTTCACCAAATGAGCCGAGACCAAAAAAACCACGTCGTTTTCAGTCAAAAAAGAAGGCAATGCTGACGGTTTTCATGGATTACAACGGTGTAGTGCATCATGAATTTTTGCCAGAAGGCCAGACAGTAAACAAAGAGTATTATTTGGGCGTTATGAGACGTTTGCGTGAAGCAATTCGCCGAAGGAGACCAGAAATGTTGGCAGAAAACTCGTGGATTTTGCACCATCGTCGCACAGTGCTATCATTATTCGTAATTTTTTGACGAAAAATGCAACAAATACCATCCAACAGCCACCGAATTCACCTGATTTGGCTCCCTGTGACTTCTTTCTGTTCAATCGAGTTAAAAAACCATTACGGGGAACGCGTTTTAGCAGCCGAGAGGAAGTAATGGAAAAATCGCAGGAAGCACTGATGGACATACCGAAAACCGAATATAAAAAATGTTTCGAGGATTGGATCAAGCGCTGGCATAAGTGTGTTGCAGTCGATGGGGATTACTTTGAAGGGGACAATATAGATTTAGATGAATAAACTTGTATTTTTAATTTTCTGAATAAATTCCGGGAAATTTTTGATCAAGGTAGTATTCGACGAGGCGCCGATAATTCTGGTCAATAAAACCCCTCGTATATCACGCCGCTCGGGCCTCAGCACCTTGATCTTTCCGTCTCGGGATCCAGGTCCGCTTGCAGCTGCTTCCTCGTCCTCTCGACCGTTCCCGCCCTCTCCGTGCAGTGGCAAAATCGTGACCAATGATGATGAATTGGCCATAAATGTCACCAACTTTAATCTCTCCCGAAGGATTCGAACCGGGGGCCCCTTGAGGAGGGAAGGAGAAAGAACGAGCTGCACAATCAGTTTCGAAGTCAATTGAAGTCGTGCACGGCGGCGTGTGCTCGGGAGATCGGCGAGCGTTGCCCGAAATGGGCGTGACCAATGCCGCAGGGAGGTTCGGTCGAGGGCCGGCGAAACTGGAAACCCGGGTACATGTACTACGAACCCTACGATCGGATCATGATTTAAGGGACATATTCCTTCATAAATACTCGAGACCGCCCCGAGTACTCCGTGAGAGATAGCGGATGGTGACCTCTTCGGTTACACTGACGTGTTTAACGTTTTCACCTTTAAATTCATTGTAGTAGATGTATGAATGAAGGCTCTGAATCAACTGGTAAGCATCAAAAGTACACTCCAAACATTTATCGAGTCCTGTACTCAATTTGAATGGGTTTATTTTTCGTGACATTTTATCTAAGTTTGCATATAAACAAGTAATAAAGAAAAGGTGACTAGGTGGCCTCATAAATTAGAAAGCTCACCCTTTTTATGGCATCTAATACGTGACAACATTCTGAGTGTAACTTCTATGCATATGCATGTTAAATTAATATCTTTATTTTACCACTAATAAGTAGTTTACCTATTAGGGTAGGATTGTAATACTTCTGAGCATTACCCAACACGATATAACAAGACACCCTATAATACAATATTGTAATTAGTAAATAATTAAATATTATTAAAATTCTACCTCACTTCGTTGTCTCAAAAATAGTATTATAATTTATTATAAAATATTGTGTATGCTACAGGTGAGCTGCGAATAAGGCGCATTTGGTTACCTCTATCACCCGTGGAACCCGAATGCCTTCCCAGTCGAATCGGTCCGGCTCTGCGTGCAAGTGAAATTCTGACGGATAGCAATAAGAGCACAACGCGTGTAAACAAGTTACATCTTTATTACAAGGATTAGGTGCTTCTAGAAAATGGACGTTAAATCTGGCTAGCCAATCCATGCTTTATGATGACCAATTGGGCTCCAATGCACCCATCCACTCCTGTGCCCGACCCTCTTCAAACACTATATCGACATTTCCCTCGCCCATTGCGCCATCATCCCTTATCATTAATCATAATTATGCTTTTATAATCATAAAGATATTATCACTTTAATAGATCATACTCAATGATGATTGATCTAATGGGCACTAGGTTATCCATGAACTGGTCAACTTGATTTTAGATCAATGCTGATTTTATTTGGCGGAACGGAAACATTGGTTGATTGGAAAATTACCCGTGATCAGTCATTGATAGTTTTTGATGAAAATGACCTAGATTCTTTAGCCTTTTCTCCTTTACCTTCCCCTCTCACTCCTTTACTCTTTTCGTGCCGCATAAGACTAACTTTTCATGCATTTTGCGGATATTGCAGTAAAATGTGCGCTTATGTAGTTTTTACGGAAAACAGGCATTTATAGAACCTTTTTTCCTCAAGCAAACTAAGTGAATTAATTGAGAAAATACGGATTTACTAGTTTTCATGTCCTCGGCGTTTACAATCATTTTTTAACGCTATTTTTATTCTACCGGTCAAGTTAAGTTTTCTATCTACCTGAGTGACATAACTTCCGTGAGTTTTTTTATTTATCTGATATTAATTCAAATTGGTAGTTATTTTTAAATTGGCATAATTTCATTCATACTAAAATCCATAGATTTAAAGTTAAGATCCTTAAAAATTGTCATTACGGAATATCAGAAGAACCAACTGAATTTCAGAATCTTTAGAAATGCAATCGTTCCTTAATTGTCCGCCGTCTATTCCATTTTGTTGTGATGCTTAACGTAAAATCGTATCATCTGTTTTCTTCGGTAGTTTAAATATTGGTAACGATAGCAATACCTTTTTCAAATAATTTACCATTCCTTATTCTAGAGTATTATTTAAAAAGTATCTTGGAAGTATCGAGTGTCGGTATTTTTTCCCAATTCCCACCCGATGTCCCACGGAGGAGTGCGCTATCCACCCCAACCCTTCGATTCCCTCCCCTCTCACATGGTTTCACCCGTTTCCCCTCGGTCCGCCTTCGTCATTGTCGTCTCATTTATTCCAGCCTTTGAACGCAACAGGCTCCAATTTGGTGGAAATGAAGTATCGAGTTCTATTCTTCATCGCTTAGCACACGCTCTCCTGCCGCGGCCCGGCGCGTGCTCAGTATCGGGGCGAGGTTATGACTCCACGGCCCCTCGTTATGACTCAGGGGTGCGCGAGTGCGTAATATGAATTTCTACTCACTTAGCCTCTCCGTATTGTAATCGCCATATATATATTCTGAGCCCGAGCGCACTTGTGTTTGGAACGCCGACCCAATGCTAATGCGTACCTCCGTGCCTCGCACTCTCCGTACTTCGCACTTCGCAACGCACCTTTCATTAACTATGCACGCGGTCAGTAGATTTTATGGAAATGGTTATTCCAATAAACGCTTCCCAATGCTTCATCTCTCCTTGATCTCTTCCTAACTTCTACCCTCCACCTATTCACTCGAGTTTCGAAAACCGTGAACCCCGTTCCAATACGCAGTGGGAAAATATACGCGTGAGGCCGACGTTACGTAAACGTTACGAGAAACGTTTAACGTCCACCGTTATCGTGACTAAGGAGAGTTCCGATACGTTCTCCTTACGAGTTGGGCAAGGGAAACACGTGGTATTTTATGTTTGTTTGGTAAACACGCAAATACATTTCTCGAGTCAAACAATGGCGGATGAACGCACTGGGAATGTGAAATTCCAAGTGGGGGAAATTGGAATCTATAGTTGCGGGAAATTAGGAAAATATAGGGACGTAGTTTAATATGGTTTTCTCCCGGTGTTACTCTACCCCTCGGGCAAGCGATGCGCTACCTTTACCTCTCGCGAGAGCAGTACAACAGACTTTTTCCGAGGATACGGGCTGCATCAGGACAATTGTAATTAATATCTAAATGACTTCGTGCATTTGAATGATCACACGCGTATAAAATAACTATGAAACACATCTCAAATGAAATTTAATGCAATATTAAATATGTCGAGGAAAAAGTAAATATTTATTGTTTTATTCGTATAATTTACTGTTTAATCGAAACAAAAATGTAATGTTTTTACATTAGTTTAGCTGTCAAATATTGACATCATTAACAACTTACGCCGGCCGCATAAAAGCGGGCCGCATGCAGGCTGTGGATTGTGCACCATTACCTAAGGAAATGACTTCGGGGGTATAAGAAATAAGATTGATAATACACTTCTACTCTACGCCCACCATCCACATACGTATGCTCGTGAAAGTGGACGTTACTGTGACTTGGCGCCGCCACTTAGACGAATCGCCGGGTTTTTATTGCACTACCCAACAAGGAAATTGTTTTAAATTTTTCTATACTTCGAATGTTAGTAAGCAGTAATTTATTGAATCGACAGTTTCAACTAGTTGATAATAACGTAGATGTTGGCGCGAATATACAAAAAGTTGAAGCTTCTGGTGTTTTATGTTTTTCTACCGTTTTGGTTGCGAATTTCGTTTGGAAAAAGTACTTATTATCCTGCGGCGGGGCATGGTACTCCAAAAGCTAGAGTTCGGCTTTTGACATGAGGGTCCCACATTCTATAGGATATTCGTATACCCCTGTACTGTGAACTGGATTCACTTGGAAAACCACAGTAGGCACAGGGAAGGTAACTATGCATGTGTGTATTTCCCGCAACCCGTTGATCTGAGGACCAGATGACCTTCATACTCTGATTTAGTTCGTTCGACAGCCTTTATTTCCCATTATTCCCGCACTGCTCTCGTCAGCCATTGTTAAGTTGGGCATGCAATTATTTCCTCATTAAATGTAGATCTTATGCTCTACTGGCGGACTTCTGTTTCTTTTCCGTTCGCTTAATATTTTTGGTACTTAGATGCACACACTACAGTAGTGACTTACAAAGAATTAAAAGTGCAGTTTGTTTTTTTCTATACTACTCAGAGATTTTTTTTAACCAGAGCAAGTAGAATAGCTTAACTACCTGGGAAGTTTTATGGACGAATACGTGAAGTAGTGGGGAAAGAAGAAAAAGAGGAATGGCGTTAATAAAAGAAGCTTTTACGATGAGAAAAGAGTTATTCGCAGAGACCTTGACCAAGTATTTTAAGAAAAAAGTGAATATTTTCATATGGAGCGTAGTTTTGAGCGGTGCGGAAACTTGATTGTGAAACCAAGATGGTTGGCGGAGACTAAAATTTTGAGATGCGGGTGTGAAGAAGGATGGAAAAGTTAAAATTGACGGAAAGTCAAACAAGAGAAGAAGTGCTTATTTATGGTAGGGGATATGTGAGGATTGTTGAGAGATGTATCAAGGAGGCAGAAAAAGTGGATGCAGAGAATTTTGATTGGAGAAGGAATAATGAAGACCGATAGGGGAGAGGACGTTAGGCAAGCGAGGAAGTGGGGAGGAATAAGGAAGCCGTGTTGGACGGGATGAAGGGAGGTAGGAAGTAATCGGAATTGAGTAAGGGTTCGTTTTAGTGAGAGGTAGGTTCTGTTTTGTTAGACGTGGCTTAGAAATGTGGTGCGGTGATTAGTCTTTTTGTCCATCCGAAACCTACTTCAAACGGTAGAGTCCCCTTGATAATAACGATGACATATCTTCTTTATAATAGCTAACGAGTGATCCTTCGGGTAATTCTTCGACGAACTCCCAGTTGTTTACCGACTACTGTAGGTGTCCGAGCCACAGCGATAATCCCTCCAGTTTCCCACCACCCCACGTCTTCCTTCCCACTCCACCCTCCGCCCAACCCTTCCCGTCCCTCACTACCGATCCGAAGAGCAATTCGATTCCTTCCTTTTGCCGACATTTTGATTGGTTGAGGAAACTGCTAGTCACGCTGTTTCCAGAGGTTGTGCGAAGGTTAATGCGGGGGCAAGTAATTCGAAGTACTCCCCCACGCCCCCAGGGTGGCAACCATTCCTATTGGGAGGGAAGGCGAGGTTCCGGTGTCTTGCTCTGCTTTCTCCAGCCCCACTTAGTTTTACTCCCATTTTGCGCGTTATTGCCGCCTGTCGTGACGTCGATTGTGACCGCGATCACCTTGTTAATATAATTGATATCAGTCGTCCCATAAGTGAAATATTAAGCATGGAATCGTAATGATACGAGAGTGGGTAATCCGTAGAGTTGCATAATCAAGTATATCTATGGAAGGAATGAGGTTCTAGTTTTTAATGCATATATTATGTTCGGTATGTTTACCAGATGTCAAATGCATTTTCTCCAGATTAAACGGAGGAAATGGTGAACATTGAGCGTGGTATTAAGTCAAAAACATCATCGCTTTTAGACAATTATTATTGGTTTGAATACCTCGTGCATTGATTTTCAACTATAATCTGTGTAATTAGAGATGGTCGATGAAAAGCACCTGGTGAGCTTCCTTACTTGTTTATGTAATAATATAATAACTGAAACATGTACGGCGTTTTCACATCACTATCGGAACTCCCTCGTGTACTTTTGAAATTGATTTGAAAATGTCGAAACATAAATTTCAATAAATAAATATGTACAATTACCAAGTGTTTTTCAATTATAATGAGTGGATACCACAAAGTATAATTGAATGTTGGTTATAAGACGTCTGAAAAAATAACTAAGGATAAAACAGTTTAAGTCGAACGTTGCAATGACTCAACGCATTAATAAAAGGCGAATACGTTTTCGACGGAGATCGGTCAGTATACAAACTCGTATTCATTTCCATATTTTTTCGTGTCAGAAGTATTACCTCTCCCTAAGCATAAAAATCTATTTACTGTGCCTGATCATACGTTTCCAAGGTAACACCTTCCTAGAAAACATGTTATAAATATTAAATAATCCAATAATTTTACTCCTCTCTTGCAAATTATCTCAACTTCCTGGATATTTGCCTTTCATTTCAAAGGTCTCAGTATTCTATTCTGCGAACCAATAAGCGGCCCTTTCTCACCCATATCTCCCCGAAATAAATCCATTTGCTCCTTATTTTTTCAAAATTTATTTCATATCGAAGCTTTGTCATTTGAATACCGAAACCGAACTCCATGCTCCAATAAGAGAGAGCTAAAATATCTTCCGTTCTACACGATAGAACTAATTAGGTACTATTTTTAAAAAATACAAAGTTTTATGGTCGTTGTTAATATGCTCATTTCGTCACTCGAAAGATCGATTAGTTCCTTAACCACGCTGCTCATGTCGTATTTAATGAAAGAGTTAATCGCTGCGTATTATCAGTTTTCTCAATCATCCTTTTTTAATTAAGCCAGTTAAATTACATTTTAAATCCTATCTCCATTCATTTGAACACCGTTAAAAGGTAGTTATAGCTAGGTATGTGATAAATCCACAAATATCCGTGTGGAACGCTGTAAAAATTCCTGGCAGATTTTAACGCACTAGATATCGTACACTCGGATGTCGAGACAAAAAAGCCTTTACCACTTGCACTTTTTGCATACCATTGCTGGAAGTTAAATAGAAAGTTTGTAGTCCTGCTGTCTTTAAAAACGACAGATTTATAGATATTATTATGAATCCTATCTTAACTTAATCAGCATTTTTCAGACTGTTTTATTCGTCAAATAGTATTTTTTTAATTTTCCGCGTATGTATTTCAGGGACTGTTGAGATATAGAAGTAGTAGGAATATTTTTGAAAGGCTTTACCTTCCGTATACTATTAGGAGTAATTTCTTATTGTTCGGCACATTCTATTTAGCTTTGTGCAATATTTTGAGTAATTTAGGTTTTCTCTTGGAGGGAAGTACCTTGCTCAAAACTAAGGAAATTTTCTTCGGGAAATCAATAACATAACGACTCTAATTACCTAACTTTCAGTTCGGTAAAATTCGTTGGTTGGGAGGTACTAATTGCAATATTTCATTAAATGTCAATGGAATTTAAGAATAGAAATGTTATTTAATCGAGAAAAGGAAAATGAATTTCTCTAAAAACTAGCACAAAGCTGGACAGCTAACATTGCTGTGAATCAAAGATACAAGCATATCATCCTGAGTCTTTGTATGTGTTTATTGGTTTTTATTTTTTCTTGTGTATCTCAAGCGTGTGCTGTTGGTTCGAAACTGTATTCAAATTCATTAGAATATCTATTCTATGATATTAAACGCCTTTCCTGTTAAAATTTCGAAGGCATGTTTGTAAAAAAACGCCCGTCGTTTGAATGGATTAACCATTTGCCAATTCTAATCATTTTATGCTTTAATCCAATATATGTATATCCGTTTTCTTTAACTAAAATTGAATTAATTTGTTTCATTCAATGAATCATCACCTCACAAATTATCTTAATGTAGAAAAAAACAAATATTAGCCTGTTGTCCTCTTTTGCTGACGTCTGATTTAATCTTGATGAAACTCAGTGCCAATCATGAGGGATGTGACCCGAAAATATCTTCTTAAAGCTAGTTCCACATTAGGGAACAAGGACCGTGCATTGCCCATGTACAAATTTGTTTTTTTCACTCCACTCAGGGCCGGCGCACGGGAGCCATGACCCTTAAGCCCCTCTCGTGTGTTAAGTGATAGGAGATGTGCTGTCATGTTAGATTTCTAGTGGCATTTTGACGCCATCGTTCTCAAGTTTGTTCGACAATCTAGTGTACATGATACAAGAGTCCATCATTCTTTCATATTGTTTGATTTCGTACAGGTCTCGTATATACCATATTACCATATATATATATATATTATACATATATATATATATATATGTATATATATAATGGGCTGGCACAATATAACACAAATAGAATAGCAACATTTAAAAGGACACTCACACGGTTAATTGTTCGAGCTTTCGGCTCTCTCAGAGGCCTTCTTCAAGAGTCTCACTTGAAGAAGGCCTCAGAGAGGGCCGAAAGGTCGAACAATTTACCGTGTGAGTGTCCTTTTAAATGTTGCTATTCTATTTGTGTTATATTGTGCCAGCCCATTATTGTGCCGCTCGTGTGAGTTTTTCCGTACAATCGTGATATATGTGTGTATATATATATATATATATATATATATATATATATATATATATATATATATATATATATATATATATATACATATATATATATATATATATACATATATATACATATATATATATACATATATATATATACATATATATATACAAAATACATATACATTCAAACACGAAATCCCGCCAAACGGCGAACAAATACTCATTTATATAGAAACCTTTTTAAAGGAAAAGGGATAGGAACACACATAAAGGACGAACACAGGAGAGATGGGGAAGGCGGAATCAAGCAGATCACGAGAGTAAAAATATTTCCTAGACGGGGATATAAATATTTTTACTCTCGTGATCTGCTTGATTCCGCCTTCCCCACCTCTCCTGTGTCCGTCCTTTATGTGTGTTCCTATCCCTTTTCCTTAAAAATGTTTCTGTATATATATATATATATATATATATATATATATATATATATATATATATATATATGTATGTGTGTGTTGGTGGCAGTAGTCCAGGGGGTAGAGCGTTGGACTACGGGCCGGAGGGCCCGGGTTCGATTCCTGAGCAAGCCTCTCTAGGCACCTGCAGCTCCAACGAAGCTGTGATTTTTCGGGTACCACAGATGTTCCTGCGAAACCATAACCGACATAGGGAAAGGAACTGGCCCCCCTACCCTGATGAATGAATTTCACACGCCGTCGGGCTTAGTACTGGGTGAACTCTATCATCCCCTACCAAACCGACCTTAGGGTTGATTACAGTATTTATGGTTTTTTATGCATGCATACATACACATTCTTTTCATTTCCTTTGCCACTGTACCTAGAACGCGGATGAGCTATAATTGCCTCACTATCAGGTTCACAGGAAGCCAAACCAACATAATCAACTCAGTAGCAATTATCCCGAGGCAGGACTCGTACCTGCGGCATTAGGGGTAGTATTCGGGCACATTGCCCACCTGGTTAAACCCCGGCGAACTTCCCTTTCTAGCATTTTTTTAAGCTCGAAGGGTAAAAAGACGTTGGGATGGGATTTGAAATTATGATCTCATCGTCCTCTTTTTGTTAGAAGTGGACACTAGCTCCTGATCATGATTTTCTCCCACTCTCTTTCGTTGCTGTTCAAACCCTAATTACCTCTCCAAGGAGGAAGGAAAATGTGCGTAGTAATTGCCCGCATTTTATTGAAATTATTGTTTAAAAAAGTAGCTGCTCTCTTTCCCATTTCTTTGTGGGTAACTCGGTCATAGTTACTCATGCTCTGGTAGTAATGTCAGCCGAGGTTTCACTTTGCATATTTTTGTTCACATATATAGAGGGCAAAAACATTCATCCATTTGCGAAATTCTAACTTCAATAGATGACATGATGAGTCGTGCATTATTTCTCAATGACGGTCATAGAAAGTATTAATATTTATGTTAAACTTCTTACTTCTTCTTAATACGTACTTCTTCCGGGTTAAGGGAAATTTTATGCATCAATTCACTCGGATATTAGAATTTTCTGATTAAATAATTAAGTGAGTGATGTGCAATTTTGCTATAACATATTTCAGTTATATATTACGCAGTCAATTAATATACGATCAGGCAAACATAATGAATCAGGGAAAATAGTTTCCGGACATATTTTGATTATTTCTATTAGATATATATCAGTTTTAGCCAAATATTTTTAAGTTTATTTTGCCGCTAAAAAAAGGTTTTGGATGAAAGAGCAGACTAACCACCGCTCTATTTCTGTGTCTTACCGAACATTACACCTACCTGAGGCTGGACCCTACCCTACTTTAATTCCACTTACCTCTTTGATCCCTTCATCCAGTCCAACATGCCAATTGCCTTACCCTCCCTACCTTGCCTGTGCAATATTCTCACACCTGTCATAGTCTTCAACATTTCATCGCCAATAAAAGCACCCAGCCTTCAGTATTCACCATATTTTAGGAGAGAAAACTAAAAATTATTAAGTTTTCGAAAAGTAAGACAGCCTGCAACTTTGAAAAGAACAATGCGCTGCCTCTGAGAGGGAATAAAGATGAATGAACTGCTGAATTTTATACGTACTCGGACTGAAAAGTGATATTATAATTAATTTATCGATTAAATGTTTTATTATCCAAAGAATCAAGAAATTGATGGTATTTTTGATGACTGAGGATGGTGCATGTAAGTGTATATGATAACTCGGGTTCAACTTTTCCGTGCCAGATATCGTTTTATTGTTTCACGTGTGCCTAATAGTTTTAATTTTAGAATAAATACAGAAGAAGGCGGCATGTTGTATACAAAGGGTTATCTGAGGTTGGAAATCGCGGGTAATTTTTCAAATTTTTGCGAAGATTTTTCAAAGACGGCTCGAAGAGTTGGATTGAATATATTGAAAAATATGTCATCTTGTAATTTTATGCACGACAATATAGTTCTCAAAAATAAAAAATTATCAAATCAAACCTAAACAAAGCTGGAATAGTTCAAGTGACCGACAACTTAAAATGCTCTTAAAATGCCACCAATGCGTATATCGGAAGTGTTTCACTCAAGGAAATGGTACGCGTTTAGTGTTTGGATATAATTGGTAGACTACTTAATGGATTGGTATCTTAATTGGAATACTACCTGTAGGTTTATCTCTTCGAAAGAATATTCAAAACTTCCTCGGAGTGAAACTTAGAGTTAATCAATGCCTGAATATTTTCGGTACGACCCTGAACCTGAGACTCGTGGAATTCTATGTAGGTTAAAATTACGAAGAAGAAGTGAGGGGAAAATCCTATGCATTGGTGGTGCATGCTTGTTGTATATTGAATATGTTGCGAGTATTTGGGACCTAAATCAGTGAACAATGATCCGTGCGCTGGAAAACATATGGAGAAAAGCGGCCCGGTTCGCGAAAAGCGAACCCAAGACCATGAAGTAAATGAAAAGAAAACTCAAACCATGATGTAAATTAATAAATTAGGATTGTAATCTCAAAGGTTAACGCACTAAATTAAATAATTTTCAAATTGTTGACACGTTTGATTTTACGAATGACGTTAGTGAAATAATCCAAGCCCTACATTGCATCGGCATGGCGGAAAATGGAGACAAAATAATATGTACTGTCGATTCGATAGGTAGATTAATTCATTCCTCCCTCGCCTCATTAGCAGTCACAGCAAAATGTGTGACCTGTTAAAAAATCAATACCAATGTCGCCTGCACTGGTTTCTTTCTCTCCATTTTTTATTTATGATGTCCCAACACCACCTGCAACACTCCCTCCGGCTGCTCGCTGGGTGCTGTGTTCGTGTAAGTGCGCACTCCCAAATCACTCTGCGTGAGGTCATCAACTCCTCATCACACGCAATCAACCGCCCTTAGTCTGAGCGAGCGCGTGAATTTTTTTTCTCAGCACTGCCTTTCCTTCCGTCTCTCGATTTTTTAGCAGCAGTCTAAGAATCAAGAAAGTCATCCAATGGACACAGGGACTAAGAACTGCTACTCCTCTAAGTCAGCCTAACGTGGTAATAATATCTTAACACTTAATAATAAACCAGGCATAAACGACACACACTAGTACTTTCTAGCTCCATGTATTCCATTCGAAATGCCTTTTCTTTTCTTCCCCTTATTTCGTTTACCCATAATTTTCCTCTTTGTTATAACCTTCGGCTTCCCACAACAGCTCAATATGCCTTAGATCCACTTGTCCTGCGTTCCTTAAATTTCTACCAGCAAACTTCTCCGTTCAGGTACCTTACCCAATACTGTGTTTGTTTTTCGTATATTTTATTGTGTCATTCGTCTCCCACCTATGTTTCAAACTCATTCCGTATCTCTTTTCTATACCCGAGTTTCTAAGCTCCAAGTTTCTCAGAATTCTACGTTCCAAGGACTTCGCTTGTCTTTTCTTAACACCGTAAGCATCGTGGCATCTACATCCTCTTATTCGTGAAAACTTAAGTTTCTAATAAAATTATTCTTCAAGTGTTTTTAGTAGGGACATCACCCACCTTCAGGTAAAACAATTTCTAAGTGACTGAATAGTTCTGGTCGATTTGACTCATGCTCCCCTAATGCAATGTTTTACCTAGCCTCCTAATTTCTCGAGTCACTGAAAGCCATTACCTTTATTTTTTGCGACTGATTCTCATCTCAAAACCAATTATACTGACTTTCTCATGCGCTTAGCAACGAATGTAGCCCTTAGGTTGACGAACAAGCTAAACTTTTACCACTGGCAACCCTGTCAGGATTACTTAATTTCATGAATGCCTCCAAATAAACGCTACTCATGTCCATTTGTACGTTTCAATATTTAGGTCAAAATAACCCCTGTTATAATATCTTTACGATGTTTCATTCGGTGAAGCATAACTTGAAACGTTTTCTGATGATTTGGATTCTCTTTCCAGTTTGCCGTTCCATGTGCGTGTCCCATGCCTTTCCACAATTTATCTCTCCCGCGAAATCACTTCGATGAACGACCCACCGTTCCTCGCCAGTCTCCCATTTCCCCCGATCGCATCTCTTCTCCACACACATCTTTCTCTCTCTCTTACACACACACATACACACGCACACACATATTTCCTCCCTCCCGCGCTATTTTTCCCACCAACCGCACGCTTAATTCACCCGCCTCGGGTATTCCCCGCGAGCCGGCAAACTCGTTTCTGCAACCGGAGTGCTCCGGTTTTTTCCGGCTCGGCCTCTCCGCGTCCAAGCTCAACACCCGACAGGACACCCGCCTCTTCCATCCGAGCCAGACCCTCCTCCGCCGGACGCCTTCGTCTTCAAACCCCATGCCATGCCCCGCGTCAGTTGGAGGAGGAAAATCCTGGAGTCAATCCTTTTTTTTACGAATATTCCCCACGTCAGCGGTCACTGCGCGTCGAATGCATTCAAACAGGGTAGATGGTGGACATCTCTCCGGCCGCGTATATAAGCGTTGCATGCCTCACCGACGACTCAGTCGTCGTTTCTCTCAATCGTGGAAAGGATCAGAGGATTCGAAGCCGGTGTTCTCTCTCGTTTTCTCGAGGATATTTTTCTATTCGGCCTCCCTCCCTCGCTTTCCCATGTTACAAGCCCCCCCCGGTGGTTTAAGCGATGCGATTTGTGTGCTTCGCTTCCGTGTCGAGAGTCTCCGTTTTGCCGGGCGCTGGACCCTCCGTTTCTTCCTCCCCGCGGGAATTTTCATTCTAAATGTACGTACAGAAACGGTGCACTTGCACCTGGCATTTTTACTTCTCTCTGCACCATTTCACTCCCAAGTCGATCTACGTGGACTAGTAGATACCTCCTCCTTTGGGGATAAATTCGTGCTAAATCATGTTGTGACCCAAGTGTTGTTGAATCGTTTGTCGTAACCTGTCGGACGTCGTAATGTATTTTTTTTCAAATTACGTTTCGCAGCATTCCCACGAGTTTAAAATCAGAGTATTCCGCATGATTATGAATTATTTACGGATATATAAACCGATTAGAGTAAATTTAAAAATTAATATGGGCGACATGAGTAGTGAGCAGCGTTGTATCCTAGGGCGTCTGGCTACTGATAGGAGGATCGAGGTTGTATACCCCTGGATAGCCTTGTCTAAAATTTGGTAGAAATAAATGATATTTTCTGCCTACTAGATCTTCGTGGGAAATCCAATGGCGGCACAGGAAAGGAATCGTCTCTCCCCCACCATGCCTGGAATTTGTGAATTTCACCTTCATTCTACCCTCTCCGGTTAATTAGAATTGAAACCCATGCATCTGTCCATTCGTTTATATTTTGCAAATTCCAGCAATCGTGGAAAAGGTTTTGAATTTTGCCAAAAACGATTTTGTTGAAAACTGAGGCCGGAGAGATAGTGAGAGATTTCGACCGCTGTGATGCGACCTAATGCAAAGTCAATCATTCGCATACGCTGGAACGTCTCCGACAAATTGCTTTTGCCATTAGATGTGCGTTTCCGGGTAGGTGGATTCACCAGCAAATGGAGTGCATAAAGCTAATTTGAAGGAAACCCAATGACATTTCACGAAAGAGCACTGCTTAGCCTTCAATTGGGTATTGGGTACCTGGTATCTTTGAGATTGATCTCAGTTTTTCAAATGAATACGATATTTTCTGGCAGTCAATAGTGGACAACAACAGAATGTATGATGAACTTTTTAATTAACTAATAAGGAATTTTTCGATTTTAAGATGAATAGGCTAATTGTGAGTATAAATGTAATTCGGTTACGAAAAAACTAGCTCCTTCTCTGGTAGAGAGACAACGAGCATTTCCATAATTGTTTTTCCCAGACGCTCTTTAGCGGTGTTTACTCAATGTCCCTACTTCTCAATTCCCCATGCTCTCTTTTGGTGTGCCCGAAGGAAAGTTATTACAGTCACACGACGTCTTATGAGTGTACCTATGAGGAAAGCAAGAGATCGAGGAACAGAAATGATAATTAGTGCATCGCGTAATCGTCAATTACGTGAATAGTTAGAATGAAAGGTTTAGAAACCATGAAAATTATTTCTCTGGTGTAATTATCAGGAAGTAATCAAGCAATGTACAAATAAATTACATAGTTCACTCCTTATTTATGATTCATTTTCATCACGCCTTGCACTGTACGCTTCAGAATGTCGTGCTCTTATGTAATCGATCATGATACAGTTTTTTACTCGTATTAATAATAGTGAAATTTTTTTATCCCATTTTCTTTTCCCTGGAATTAGTTATCATTATTAAAAGTCAATATTTAGTGGACCTTTTTCCATAGTTTCTTGTTTCTAGACGGGTACTTGGGAAGCGTTGTAATGTTCACAAATATTCTACTTACGACTAATCCGTTTTCTAGAACGTTCTCGGAGACTAATCAATGTAATGACTACGGTTGTTGCAGGGAAAAATTGCTATTAATTCAATTTCTAATTCAATTCACTTGGACTTAATTTAATCGATGTCTTTTAATATTCTCATTAGCGCAGCGGACAATAAAGAACGAAAAAATGTATTCACCTGTTCTGTTTAACTCTCTCGGGATATGCTTTATGGATTTGGAGCTGAAAGCAAGGGCGGAAAACCGTTTCCATGGTTCATTTCTCCCTTTCTTAGAACTTTCAGCCGAGATTCTGACGTCAATAGCGTTCACCGAGGATAGAAATTGTAATATCGGAATAGTTGGGATTCTGATTTGTTTAAATCCTTCCATTGGGCTGCTTTGCACGCTCACCACCCAGTGGACAGTGTGTCTCACAGTATGCATTTCTGTAATTGATTATCGGAAGCGATGGTCGAGTGAGGGAGTATCAGTTGCAGGTTCGTCCATGGGTGTCCATCGCCAATCGCAGGCGGGTCATTTAGCCGTCTGTCTAGGTACAAGCACGCAATCGAAGGCTGCACATACATAATATATTCGCAACTAAGCTTATCGCACACTTATGTAACTATAACGCCGTATTTTTCCAGCATTCACTTATGAACTGCTTCAGTCGGAGAATGTCTGTTTACTCAGTTGCGACCCGACAAATTATTGCGCGACCTCTGCTCAATCTTGAAGGTGAGGATGACCGTGAAACCGATGGAACTATGAGTTATTTTTTTACGAGAGAATGCTTGGGTAAGAATAATGATTGGAGTTTTCAGTTGGATTTTCCCAGTCAGAGAGTGAATTAATTACTTAATTATTTTATTTGGTGGATTTACTTACCATGTCCGGAATACATTGTTCGCATATGCACATGTCTCTAATTACTCTTTCCCCCGTCTTTTTGAGTAGAGCTGACTCAAATTTTGCGGATTATGATGGCCATCCATATTTTCATTATGGACACTCTTTCTACTGGTCCACCGACATTCGTTATACCATCTCATTATGAATAAATTTGGCCTTTCATATTGGTGAACGTTTACAACTCCCTTTGATAGAACTTCATTAAATCCATTTTTATGCTTATTTGAGTTCCCAAATCTTCCCATTAACCTTTGTTAATCTTGATTGTAAATTAGCCGTTACTTGTTACGTACGTTATTGTCACGCTGAAGGAAAAATATGGAAAATACGTTCATAAGCGCATTGTAATGTCGAATGGTGTATTCAAATTTATTCTAAAATATATGGATCAGTTGTTCGCTCATTGGATATGTTATTTTTATCACAATGGGAGATTACCGTTTAAGGTAGGTGCCGGATAGGCACACTTAATTACCGTCGCTACATTTCTAAGCCACGTCCATCAGACAGATGAAGAACCACGGCCCGAATCAATCCGAAGATTGATTTGATAGGTGAGAGTAGAGATTGCCTAACGCTAAGCACAACTGTGTTTGAAATTCAAGGTAGGAGGACCAGTTTCTTTTACCAGTCAGACAGATAAGTCGTTATCATTTAGTCAGTGATAAAAACTAAACGCTACCGCGAATGCTATTGATCATTTTCCCAACTTCTCGAGTCCTGTAAAAGATGAGGATGCTAAAGTTTAAAAGTGTTGAAGGATTCAGCGTTTCCTTTATTCTATGAGTGATCTACGACGGGAGCAGCTTAAAAAACTCCACTCTCAATACAATCCCTTTAAAACCCATTCCCGCCGCTCATTTCAAATGCTTATTAATCTCGGAGGAGTAAGCGACTTGCACATTTCAACGGAATCGTAGGTGGGTGGACAGAATTGAGCCTTGTTGCATTCCACTCAAATGCTTCTCTTTCATCCACGCGAGGCAAATGCCCTGCCATTCCCGAGTAGATTGCCCCCGTTTTTAACCAAAGATTCGAAGAATTCCAACGCGGAAAAGTTCTTACCGATTGTTGCCAGTAATTGAGGTCATGCCTATTCATATCGATCGCTTTTTCAGCATTACAAATGTTTCGAGATAGCCGAAATCAGATCAATATTTTTTTAAAATACTCTCACATAGACTCCTTGAATGCTTTTCTTCAAAACTCATTAAAGTATTTTTAGTTTGTATATTAAGATTTGCGCGTCTGAATAATCTTGGAAAATGATTTGTTTAAGAAGTATAAGTACTCACAATATGTTTGGCTTTGGTGTGATTTGATGGCTAACTTGTCAACCACAATGTCTTTAGCGTATCTTATCATCATCGAATACGAGAAAAACATGTTGATCACCGTCACAAGAACAAAATAAGATTTTGAGCAGTTGCAGATAGCATCATCCACGATTAAACCTTTGCTAACGTCTTCTACGCGCTTTGCGCGTTGATTGATAGTAATTCTTGAAGTTTGTCATAGAATAATAGCATATATTTTCACGGAGTTTATAATTGCTTACAAATTTATTCATACTTACTCATTTTTCTGCCTCTCATTCAAATTTAACATATTTGACTTTCACGGTTCGATGGTTGATTGCCAAAGCTCGAAACACCCGGTCACTTTTCACACACTATATAAACCTAGGTACGTGAACCTTACCTTGCCTCATTTGCTTGCCATAAGATGGTTATTGAATACGTAAAAATAAGTACTATTAAAAACAATTCTCCGAAAACGTTATTTTTAAGGTCAAGTTTTAGTGACACATTTCAATGTATTTTCTACCGAATAAAATAGGTGGAGTAGTCAATTAACAATGTCGATTTAACTTTGGTGATATTAATGATTTACTTGGATTTTTTTTTCATTGCGGTCATAATTGGAATCCACTAATTAAATGTGCTATTCCTGCAATAGAGATCTCAAACAATTAATTAAACCGAGAAAAAGAACAATAAATTCCTTTTCAATCTCACTGCTCATTGATTGGCACTCTCTCAAGTCATCGGCTATCGTATTTTTGAGGAAAAAATGTCTTCTCCGTTGAGTTGATTTCCTTTCTCTGATAATGAAAATCGTAGATTAAAGGACGATTGTAGAGCCCCATCCGACTTTAGATTTCCCATAGAAATCGCAATATATAATACCGTGTAAACTTTTCGCATAAAAAAGGGAGATGTCATAAATTCAATAATGTGTGCACTTCTCCAAAGCTTTCCGTTCTCGATAAGTTTATGGAACTTCTTAGCGATGGAGTGCGACATTTATGTACTCCGAAAACACGCGTCGTGGTGTCGCATGTGAATGGCAACACGCGCACGGAATCATGGGAAACGAGCTAGCTTTCGGTACAGGTCCGAGGGGGGATTTGGGGAGGGAGGGGGAAGGGGGGGAGTGTGGAGCAATGGTGAAACTAATAATTCTCAATTGGAGGGACAACTTTTTCAAGTCGTCCCCCCCCCCACTTAAGAATTATTTTACCTGTACTCACACCCGCGTTAGGCTTATTTTATGGTTCGGGTTTCGCATGGATAAACGCCGTAACGCTTTTCGATTTGCATCCGGGCGCGCGGGTCCTCCAATGTCAAACGCGCCGAGCGTTGAGAGCAATCACGTGCCCCGTCCGTTCGCACTTTTTTTTTCGGTGGGACAATCAATCAGTCTCGCTCACGAATTGTTCGCAGGGGAAGGTATGTCGATGAGTTTTTGAAGGCCGCGCACCCGAAAAAAAAATACTGTTTAATACTTTTCTTTTGTACCGACTCTCTCGAGTGAGTGAGTCTCATTGTTTTAAGAGATTAATCGCTTTCGCGCGTGCTCATAAGAAAGGATGATCGTCCTCTCTCTTTACTCGGAGTAGGAAACCACATTCGATTCTTTTATGTCGATTCGATATTTCGTAAGTGTCTCTTTTTTGTCCCATTCCTGGATTGGGGAAAGAAAGGACAGGACGGAGTGAATATTAAAAAAAAAACCGTCCGACCTTGCAGCTAGAGCCACTCGTGAAAAAAGGAAGGAAATTTAAAAAAATGACGCGACCTTGCGCCCGCGAGAGAGCCTCAAGTCATTCACTGAGAGATTACGAGAGGTGAGACGAAAACAAAACGATCGGGCGTGTGCGCGGCGACGAGACATAAAAGTGCGGCGCTAATAGATAAAATGGGAGGCGCACCGTAGCGCCGCGGTGATTGGTGAGGCAGCTGCGATAGCGAGCGCTCCCTTTGTCGAAAGGAGCCCATTTCTGACGGGAGTTTCCGCATTCTGGGGGAGTGGAATCTATCAAAGGAGATGGGAAGATGCCCCCGTCAGATATCTTTACGTTTCGCTGCTATCGGAAGATCTTAATCGAAATTAATCATGGGGCATAGAAATTCCGAAAACAGGAATTAGAGGTATCATTCTCACTAGAGTAATAATTTCTATTTTCGAAGTTTTTTATCGGTTCTGTCGGTTTTAAGCATTTTTTTTTGGTTCATCTTTTAAGTTACTTGAAGTTGCTCCGAAATGAGCATATAATTTAAATGGAGATAAAATATTCTTCTATATTGTAATACGAAAAATGTGCATCTAGATTGGAGCAGGGTGCAATTCCATTTTAATCTAGTTTAATTCCATATTCATAGATATTTCTTATTCTAATTTGCCAAATGAACACACTGCAATGATAACTTCAATGTGGCAATGAATGCTCGTTCAGTCAGTATTCCCTCTTTTGTACGAGTTTACGTTTATTTTAAAATGATGATTGATGTACAGTGAGGTATATTTTTCAATTCTTCTAATTTTATTAAAAATCTGCCTTATTGTTCATATGAATTTATATAGAGGTATTATCCATCTTTTGATGGTGAAGAAGTACCTCATTTATGCATATGGACAGGAATTAAAGCGTTCTAAATAAGTCCGGTCTAGTTGAAAAAAGTTTAAATGTCGAAACTATTCAAACAAGCTTTGAGTAAAAAGTTTTGATTGCCTAGAAATCGATGGGAGTTAAAAATTGTTTGATAGAAATTAAACTCAAGTTCCATCAAAATCTTATTTGAAAGCTATGTGACCGCGATTGCTCATCTTTTTAATTGCTATTGGTGTATAGTATTTTCCTCGAATAAAAACCAAAATATCAAATCATTCCATAATTTCTTTTTTGCTAGGATTTGTTAGAGGAACTCTATTGCAAGTAATGCTTTGGTGGGTGGAGAGATACGATCCGCTAGGTTTGCTAAATGTCGCTATTAAAATCGAGTAAATGTGGCGGGTATGCTGGAGGGATGCGGTTGGTTCTACAAAGATTATTCACCTTGATAAAGAGCATATTTCAAGAATTGTGTGTGTGTTTGAAGGAAAAACACAATAAAATAATTAAAAAACCACAGAGATAAGGGGGATCGGGATGGTGCGGTGGCTAACGTACAGTCACCGAGAGGGCCCGGGTTCAAATATTTTTCAGTGGTATTCCGATCCCGACTTGAGGTGCTTTGTGGAGAGCACTTTGAGTGAGCACGACGTCCGTCTGATGAGACGTTACACTGCGGACCCCTTGGCGCCTTTCGACAAGAGAAGGCTAATGCCGACGCCGGGTTTCTCTACATTCTTCCTTTCCCATCCATCCCTAATGGCGCAAATAACCTTAGCCGTCGGTCGCCTCCCCTAAAAACTACTACTACAACGCAGAGATAACAGGGACGTTTGTCGGCCGTATCTTGAAACTCGCGAGCGTTGAACCACGAGGGGGGAGCGGCGAAAATTAAAAAAAAAGAGGGGCGGTGGCATTGCTTGAAATCGCCAAATGTTTATAGAGACTTATTCTCACTTGTCGTTCTCCGCTTGCCGTCGGCGGTGTTCGCGAAATCCGAAAGCAAACCTCGTCGTTGAGTCGGACGTCTGGAGGGCGCGTGAAAAGTTGAAGAATTACGATCTTTGCGAGAGAAGACGAATGGAGGGAATTGTGGGGAAGAGAGATAAACCCCGCCCCACTTTGTCGACTGTGCGATATCGTAAACGCCGATATATGGGTGGGGGGAGTTATGACTAGCGGGGGGGGGGGGGGGTAGCACGGGTTGCAGAGATACAAGACGTTGTCCACTTGTGTGCACGTGCCATTCCGTGCGGTGCGTTTTTTCAGTCATTTTGGGGTACAAAATACTGCGCAGCTAAATATAGCAGCTACAAATTCTTACTAAGATACAAAAGAACTGGAGATATTTTTTATAGTAACGCGCATCTGCAATTGCACATTAAGTGATTATTATCCATCAAGAGGGAGATGTGAAAGTGGTGCACGTACAGGACATTTTAATTCGCAAAGTAGCAGTGCTAAATGAATCACATGAGAAACTCCGTCAAAATCATTACGAGCTGCGGTTCGGAATGAGAAATTTAACATTTCTGGAATATCCACAAGAATCAAATTTGATCTTAAAATCTAGGGTGTGTTCAGTGTCGAAGACTCATTATGAAAAACAAGGAGTCGTGTGAATCTTTCTGAAATTTAAGGTTTTAGTTTCAGCCATCACAAAGTACTCGTTTTTCAAAGCTACAATTCAGTCTACAATTTCCTGTATTAAGAAGTGACATTGTATTCATGTCCATCACCCTTTGGGGATATTTTTGGTCTCAGTAAAATATAAAATAAATGTTACTTGTATCCCTGAAACTGATTTTTAATAACTGCTGTCTCCGAGCATAAGTTCATATGTTCCATGGCGCATTTTCCTCCTAATCAGTAGAACTTGGAATTTTTGCAAAAGTTACAAATTGCATTTGTGAAAAAATGTCTTGCAATTTATTTCGTCCGCACGTGAAAATGTCCCTTCCCCTTGAGGTTTTCCAAATCCACGTCTGGTTCAATGGACGCAACATTAGGTATTGTTCTTAATTTTTCATTTACTTCGGCAATTCAAACTGATCTTGGAAGGAAAAAGACGATGAAAACATGCAGTTGGAGCAAGTGTCGAAATTGAAATAAATGGCCTTTGGTTGAAATTATTCGCGACATTTAGTGATGTGCCTCTACTAAATTGCGAATTTCATTGTTCGTCAGATAACCTAAGGGATTCTGCAACCAAATTTCAAAAATCAGTCAAATTAACAAATTAAAATCTGTGTGCCATATTTAGGTATTCCGTGCGTCAGGGAAACGCAAGTATCCAATTTCAAAGGAGGAAAACTCCATGATATACTTGACTTTACTAGTTTATAATGAGGTATAAAATTGGTTTGACAAAAAAAATTAATCAAAAACCGAAATATATACCTACTGAATGAATTCCGAAAAATTTGAATAACATTGGCGAAAACGTGAGGGATCAAAAACTCTCCATAATTTCATGCACTTTGTGGTCGGAATGGGCGGCTTTAAATATTTATTATACTAATTCACACGAAATGATCGACGGACATGAGAACTTTTCCTCCAAATTATAACTTTTCCTCAGTTTTTCATCAGTCCCAATAAAAATATTTTTTGTGGTTTAAAGGTCCCTATGTTTAACCGGATGTCCCTTAATAAGCTTCAAAAAGTTGTAGCTTGTTGCGTGCCACTTAAGTTTTTATTATTATTCAGCGCCAAACGGGTTGACATGGAGCGAATGCAAAAGTTTGGCTAATGAGAAACCAAGGCCAAAACTCCATTCAAAGCGAAAAAAAATATCCCGGATTCCAACTACCTTTCCCAGAGAAAAGATTGGGATAAAAGTCCGCGAGAGGTCGATCCGAGCGCTTAATTTAAGGTCATAAAGCAAGGAAAGTTGAGTGAAGAAAACTCGACCACACGTCTTTCAATGCCGGTGGCTCGTGGGGATGGATTGCAAAGGCACGAGGAGATGGCGACGGTGTAACGAGACATCTGGATGTCAATTTTGATGATAATATAAAGAAACGAGTTTACATGAAGTTAATATAATTTAATAAATTGTGATTCAATAAATGAAATTTGTTGCCATATGTATATATTGATAAACACGACTCATATTGAATGACAATGGTCGTTTGTAATGAACATTTTCACTCACAATTTCAAGAAAACTATGCGTAATGAAGGTTAATTTCTTTTTTAATCCTTCTAAAATATATTTGTGATAATCAAGGATTCACATATAAAGTGAAAGCAGTTGTTGCTCTATTGACGCGTAGAAACGTGTTAATGAAATGAGAGACTTAATATTGTGAAAATAAGCTGTTCACGCCCGAAGGAGTTGAAGTTCATGACATTCGTTCTCTGTTTTCACCTGGAACGTTTACGATATTATCGTTCACTTTATGTGCGGATTAAGGCCTCTAAGCTCTCCTCGCGTTTTCTTGAATGAGATATTACTTTGGCCGCGTATTTGACTTATACCCTACACCTTTTTTAGAACCATGCCGTATGGGTATTTGGGCCACAGGAGAACACTACGATTCTGCAATGTCAGAAGAACTTTGGAATTTTTGCAAATTATGTGTAATATCACACTTTTCTTGTGAAAATGGTAACTATTTTCATGATTTTCAAATGGTTTTACGTGAACTGCGGTATCATTAGTCCTACTTCATTGGCTGAGTACTAGTGCGAGTTATTATGATAGTTGAGGGACAGCTTAGGTGATTAGGGATAAGTGTGCAATTTAGTCTAGGTAGTATGTTCAGGGAGTGGAGGAATGGTGGAGTAAAACCCAGCACAGGCATCCACAGCATAGGAATCAACTTAACGTCCCATTCGACGGACGACATACTTCACTTGTGGCGCTCTTCACATGGCACCCAAGTAGGTATCGAGATGGCACTGAAAAATTTTACCATCAACAGGTTTCGCGCACCTGGGTCATCTGGTCAGGAAGCTTGCAAAAAACCACCCGAGCAACCCGATAAGCTCTATTGAACCCCCGTATCGGCCGATTAGTGCATGTAGGTAAGCCCAAATGCTTCAGAAAATGTCCCGTTGCCAGTCCAGAGTATCGTTTTAAAACCGTAAAAATGGCATATTTTGCAACCGACGTCCTCGATGTAATACGGGTATTCCTTGTTTAGTTGTGAAACGTAAATATCAAGTTTTACGCAAGAACGAACGGGTCGAAATGCCAACGAGAGAGACCTGTGCGCCCGTGGTTGGAGGAACGAAGCGGGTGCAGCGGATCGTACGTGAAGAGTGTTTCAGATGATTGACACGAGCGGCTCCCAGCGTGCTTTCCTCGCCCTGAATATTAAACATTTTAGAAATTTTCTTCCCCTACCCGCCGAGTCAGTGGGGACGCGGGATGTGACCCGCAGTCGGAGGCGCGGGCAGGATTCAACCAGTTAGCTCCCCCCATTTGCCGAGGAGTGTGTCGACCGGATTCTTTGTGTCGTAAGATTGAACATGCTCCGGATCGTACAAGATACAGGGTGCTTTCAAGGTTATTTACCCAAATTTTAGTTCTTTAAGTGGCCATTACCTATATTGCGCCTTACTCTTGCGAGAATTGGGAGAATCTTTCAGCGGTACTTAGGGCTGTTTTCCTTATTTTGTGATTTCGACACTCGGGAGCCACTTCGGGGGCCAGGGGCAGTTTTATCCACTTTCTTTCTGGGAAATGATTCCAAAAATTCGCCAAGAAGATTCGTTCTAATAGCATGCCATCAATAACTTTAGGTGAGCAGCACTAGCTTAAGTACTACTTGAGTATTATTTGCAGGTATTGCTTAATTATTACTTCTCGGGGATTATTTCACTTATTACTTTGAAGCAATGCTTTCAAGATGATACGAATTGGTATGATGCGATATGATACTAAAACTATCATTTGTGGCATTGATATGCAATACCGCAAATTTTATGAAATTAGTTTCGCGAGCTCGATAGCCCATTCCTTCCGACCAATACCTTGGAGAAACTATTTATTTTTAAAGCTCCAGTTATGCACATATTTACTTAAGTTATCCTATACTAAAAGTGAATTCACACAAAATCGAAATATATTTACATAAAAGGAGTGAAACTGTATACCTTCTCGATAAGTTCCTCGGTTAACGTAAACGAGTTTGCCTCTAACGAAATTCAACGAATTAAATCTAGAATTCTCGTATAGTTTTCATATTGCCGCTTCACTTAAATGTGGAAATACCACTTTATATTCTTGTTTGGTGGCGGGTCTGGTTATTCGTGGATTATATCATCCACGGCCAAGACCAATGAATATGTACCTGAAGTTTATCGTCTCCGTCTACCCGAATTATGGCTTCTTTGGAGCACTTGATTCTTTAATTCCCTCAGTAATCAGATATCAATCAGAAAATCGTGAGTTAGTAACTTAGGGCTTTAAGTTTTGCGAGAATCCCAATCCATGGCAAATAGAGAAACAAGAATTTCGAGCTCGCTACCCGCTCATTGCTTTACGACGGCATCGTTTGAAGACGCTTTAAATTTATCATATTAGCAAAGGTATCCCGAGTTTCCGTCCGCGGCGAGATACGTTGGAAGTGGCTGGTGATGGTTTAAAGTAAATTAGAGTTTTTTTTAAGTGATCCTTCAAGCAGGATTAAAAAGTTTAAGCTTTTTAATTTTACTCCAAATTCTGTGGAAGTTTTTTTATATTTAACCGAACACCATGGTAGTGTCTACTTCTTTTGACGTCAACCACGTTCTACGTGATGCTCGCCCGAGTGAGGGGCTATGAGTTTATAAGTATTTCAGACGCTGTTTCAAATCTTGGAGCGTGTGTTCTTTTTTGGTCGCCCTCCGAACGAACACCATCTGTATTTAAAATAGTGAATACGAAAAATAAGGTATTTTGTATGAAGCTCTCTGGAATTCGTACGTTCTGGTTAGCTATTTTATATCATAAGTCCTCACTAGCTCGGAATCAAATTTCCCTTAAAGTGTATAGTTCACTTGTATTTGTTGTGGTTAAATAATAGCCGAATGTGAGTCCCCATCAAATAAAAGTGATCAGCTAATGATCCAAAAGACTATTTGGAATGTTTATTCTTACGTACTTGAATCGTCTATTAATTGAAGAACTTAGTGAAGGTGATAAATTAAACATAATTTATTATTTCTTGTCCCAAAGAAAAAATTGGGTGTTGTCATAGCTTTTATTTCGAAACGTGTAAATCTGACTCGAATGATTGTATGATTCAATCATAAGCGAGATTCCTTTTTAAGCTTCAAGGAGTTGGAAATGAAAAAATAGTAACTTTGTGATTCCACAGAATTTTGTTTACAATACGACCCCGGTTTCAACGTTCAATGTCATCTTCAGGCCTTCGTCAGACCTGAAGATGACTTTGAACGTCGAAACCCGGGTCGTATCGTAATAGATTTTCTGTAGAATCACAAATTTACCATTTTTTTCATTTCCAATACGAATCGAGTCCACAACGTTACGCCGGAAACAATCAATTACTTCAAGGAGTTTTAATCTACGTATTCGCTCATTGAAACGATTTATTTGATTTTTCCACCTTTGGATTACAGAATCAAAACTCTTCTGGGTAATTTACGGCACAAAATAGTTGGGACAATCACCAAGAAGTATTTTTTTTATGGAATGGAACTATTATACAAATTCAAGCCTGATTCCATGAATTGTAAACGTCTTTGGATATTAAAGAAGCGAAAAATAAGTCGTTGAAATACGTTTGAATTCTTACGTAAGACTTTATTTGGATAAAATTTCTAGGTCCGCGCTTCGGTTGAGTCGTCTTCACATCAAACCGTCGACAGTTTGGAGAGTCGGCGATGATCCTCCGTTCGTTCCCGGCCTCGCGAAGAAATCCGTCCGCCCGAGTAACTTGGCCATTTGCAGGGAAACGGGCGTCACGGGTAAAGATCAGCGAGGGAAGAGCCGTCGCAGGGGAAAAAGAGCAAGTCCGAGGAGGCAGATTGCGCAAGTTAAAACAATGCATTCGGAATTGGTGCCAATACGACACCCAAATAATTCTGCCACTGTGTCAAGGGTAGAGAGGGTTGTCCGAGGGCGGAGGGCGAAGGGAGGAGGGCTGGAAGGCGGGGGGGGGAATGGGAGAGGAAAACAAGGAGATTTACTCAGTATCGCTCTCTTCCTTGTACCCGCCCATTCCCGGGTGGAGTGGTATTATCTAAACGGAGCCAGTGCACGTGTGGGGGCGGGGTAAGAAAATCGCTTCTGCCACACCGTTTCAAAGCCGAGGATACGGCTTGAACCAGCGGGAAGGAACGAATTCTCCTTCAGATTGGGTTCCTCGGATTTCATTCATGGGCTGATTGAAAATAAAAAAAAAATAAAAATAAAGAATTTGTACCTTGTTACTTCAACTCACGTGAGAGTCCGGTTTCATTCATTCAAGATATTCTACGAATTTAAAGGTACGTTTTTGGATGGTCCCTCCTGGCTATCTACGAGGGTCATCCGGAAAGTAGTACCCGTTCGTGCCGCATGAAGTGCTGACGACGCGAGTAGCCGCTGGACGAGGTCAGATAGCTTCAGTGGCTTGTCTGCCTTCTCTGAGCCAAGTTGCGTGACGCTAGCATTGCCTGTGTTGTTTCTGTGATTGTTTACAATGTTTAAAAAAATTGAGAACGCCGCCAGTTGTGAAGTGAGGGCAGTGATTAAATTCCTCAATGCAAGAAACGTTCGCCCATGTGATATTCATCGCCAATTAAAGGAGGTGTATGGAGACAATGTAATGGACGAGTCGTCTGTTCGGCGGTGGTGTCGCAACTTCAACATGGGGAGGGGGAACACACACGACGATGAGCGTTCGGGGAGACCGTCTGTCATTACAGACCAACTGGTGAGCTCAGTTGACGAATTCGTGAGGAACGATCGGCGCGTCACAATTGATGACATCTGTGAGCATTTTCCCAATATTTCTCGAACAATTGTTCATGAAATTGTTAAACACCATCTGCATTATGCAAAAATTTGTGCAAGATGGGTCCCTCGCGTATCTCAATGAGCTGGCGGCGAAGGACTATGCAGCAGGAATACAGAAACTTGTCACACGTTATGACAAATGCCTTAATTTGCTTGGAGATTATGTTGAGAAGTAGTTTAAAGTATCCTCTTTCAAATAAAATTTTTTATGCTTGTTAATATTTACTTTTGTGTCTTTATTTCACGAACGGGTACTACTTTCCGGATGACCCTCGTATTATCTTCTAAATATCGTCCATTTGTTTTCCTAATTCCCTTTTATCATCCCGATCATAAATCCGGTTAATAAAACGCATTTAAGAGTAGGGAAAAACAAATGTAATGGAATAAATCTTTGGCAGATGTTGTCGTAAAGAGAATGCGTTTCAGAAAAGGATTTTTATTCATGTCCCAGCTAGAGGTATCATAGTCAAGTTTGCTATCTTTAATCGCCTAACACAAAAGATATTATGAAATGAACGGAGCAATGTATGAAAGTAAATGTTTGTCATATATTATAATTGGGTTCGTCATGTGCGATAGAGATAGAGAGGGAAAGTTTAGGGATTGTGGGCGGAGTAAAGGGTATCAGAAAGTTTGCGGGACCGTGTATGATGGTGTCTTGTAGTGATGAATGTGGCTGTATTTAGTGTAGAGTTCGTAAGGAGGGCCTCGGAAGTGCTGGACATTTATTTTCCAATCATAAGCCTAGTATCTTGAACGGTAAACTTCTGTGGTTGTTATCTTACACCCAGAAACCAGGACACGAAATCGAATGTATTATTTTTATCATCCAGACTTTCGTGATTAGGATTAATGCCACCCGAATCCACAAATGAGCGCGGATTTCAATTGAACCGCGGTTGCCGATTGGGCGTCGTGTAGAAAAATGGAACGGGGTTATGGAATCTCCAATTGGACGGAATTTTGGCCAGATTCATGATGAGAAGAGCTCTAGCTTGGAGAGCATCTCTTTCTTCATTTTGATTTATAGTTGTTATCGTTTCTACGCCAATAACTAATGGGAAAATGGTCCCCGAAATAGGACCTCTTTTGAGTAACTGCTTCAATGTATGGAGCTACAGAGTATCCAATGCGAACTGACTTTCGTCACATCATCATATAACCTTGAACAATACTTATCCACTCGATTTCCTTCCCAGTAATTTCAACTGTTAATTTTTAATTGTACTCTATTGGCATTGATTTTCAAAAACCTGATATTTATGTAATCTTTGTCAGGGATTTCCAAAAAATACCACGATGATTTTTCAGATAATTGGTCTTGATGTTTCTCTGGTTCAGTATTCGTTTGACCTAGCCTCTTCAATTGATTTAATATTTTTGCAAGAAATTCTCATGCGGAAATTATTTCATAGCGTGATTGGCGTAAACAATAAGTACTCTGCGCAACTTAGGTGAACTTCAGAGGTGGTCAGTGGGATGAATGATAGTCCGTACGGTTTAGATAGACAGGTAGTTGAGACAGCAGGATATGTAAGCGTAGATAGGAGGCCTTCGTATGATCGGTAGATTATTACTGCTAACAATAATATATGCACTAAAATTTTTTAATGGGTGTATGCTGCCATGACAGCACCCACCACACGCCCCCACGGTTGCTTGCGGGGTATAATGTAGAATTAGAAGTTATTTCTCATGGATGACTTGCAGCCATGAAGTGCTGGGGGACTCCTGCATATATGCGCGGGAGTACCTTCGTTCTGTTTTTTATTCTCTCCCTCTCTGGATGCTTGCAGCGCGGTTGCCCTTGCATCCGTCGCCTTCTCCAGCAGCAACACCACTTCCAGCCAAGGCGGTCGCAAAGCGTCAATCTTCTTGCTCCGCTCGGACGAGCCAAGGGAAAAAAAAGGATAATTCGAACGCGTCGTCACGTTCAAGTTCCCATCGGATTGCTTCACGGGTACTAAAAACATGTGTGCAATCATCTCCCCCCCCCCCACCCTCCCACCTACCCCCGTAACGTGCGAGCGGATCCAAGGAGGTAAATGATTTGTTTGGGAAAAGCCCGGTCTTCGCAAACTCTAGGCACAGTGAAGGCGATGAGCCTCCCTCTTTGATTCTTTTCCATCGTGCCCTGTTTTTTTTTCTTCTGCGGACACCTCGTATTGGGGCAGGAGGAGAAGGAGAAAGAGGAGGGCGGATCGGCGAGGAATCTTGACGCGAACCCGGGACGGCGGAAGGAAATACGGGAGGTTGACGACCTCTCGCCTCTCATCTCTTTATGGGAGGCGATAAAAAGGTCGCGTTCTCGTCGGTGGATCAGCAGACGGCCGCGTGCCGCGCTACCGACAGGTTTTTCGCCACTGCCGTTGAGGTTCCTTTGGGGCCTCGGGGAGTTTCGGCCCGGGAGTCTGTTGGGATGGCCCTCGCCTCGATTCTTCCAACAGAGTTTTTTTTCCCGAACACCATCAGAGCGTATCGAGTTCTTCGAGGACTCGCGCGATTTCACCACGATACTCGCTTCTTTTCGAATGAAGCGGTATTTGTAATTATTATGAGATTATTAGGGTATAAATAAAAACTATAGTGAGGTGAATAAATGGCTCCATGTCCTCGTCTATTTACGAGCAAACGTCTGCATAAAATTTCCCGAAGTACAGTGTGTACGAATTTATTTTAGAGTGCTTTTTCGGAGTAATACATCTACACCTAAGCATTATTCTGAATTGTAAACAGCATTCAGCATTTTTGGCATCAAATCTTCGAAATCAAGAGTAAGAAGGAAAGGTCTTACGGATTTTAAAAGTAAATATAATTCCGCATCAAATAGTATTGATTCCTTTGCTTCAGCATGAATGCATGAGGTGGGCACGATGTCAAATATGCCTGCGTGTATATATATATATATATATATATATATATATATATATATATATATATATATATATATAATATTTATATATATATATATATATATATATATAGAACAAAACTATTTATTTAGTAGCTGTGTCCATCCAAAAGTCTACCTTAACCGGCAGATTACCTAATAATAATCATATATAAACATTTAATTTTAATAATATTTCATTGATTTTGAGTAACAGGTTCATTGAAATGGTACGGGAGGTAACTTTGGGGAAATTCTTGGTGGTCTTATATCTGGTAAGGAGTTCACGGATTATTTGCTCCCCCTTCAGTAAGTGCTTGAGAAAAGCGGCGGCGTCCGAAAGAAAGTTAATTGTGTATTTGTGGGTTTGGATAATTTATGCGAGTGGGTATATAAGAAGAAAGTTGTGGAATGTTTTTGAGATGATACTATGGAGTTATTGGACAGCTATTGAGTGTCATAGTGACGATATATAAAACCAGGAGTGTTAGTGTAAGAGAGAACGAGACTTAAAGTGACTGGTTTGACATAAAACATGATGTGAAACAACGATGCGAAATGTCGACATTGTTGTTTGATGAATGAATGTTTGATATATGGACGCATAGATAAAATAGATGTGAAACTTGGAGATTAGAATTTACGCGTATTCCTGTTTACCGACGGTACCGTATTGCTGGACCTCAAGAGAGATCTACTGATCATCCTACGGATTTCTGCAACAAAAAAAGTTGTATTTAATAGATTTTGATATTTTCGAGATTTGAAATAACAATTGCAGTGTGAATTCCAAAGGCGAAATGGTGAACAAGCAGGTGATTTTGTGTGTCTTTGCAGAACTTAAGTGAAAATATAGTGACAGACGAAAAGAGTAATAGGCTTGCTGTTTCGGCAGAAAATTTGTTTAAAGGATGCTGAGCATATGAACAAGTGAGTATAAATCTTTGAGACAGTAGAGATGAAAGCTAGGAGAAGCATAAGTGTCGGCCTACTTGCGAAACATTTTTGGGAGTGATTGTGGCAAAAGTAATAAGCTTTTATCAGCGGTGACTCACAGCTGAGATCATTTCTGCAATTGGGGATGGGTAATTAATTTGTAAGAGAAATTATATTCAGGGAACGCACAAAGAATGCGTAGAGAGAAACCCAGCGTCGACATTAACCCACTCTAAAATTAAAGACTTCGAGGAGAAATAAAATTTAACGTCTCATCGGCGTGTAGTGGTCTCCGCATTGTACACAAGTAGAGATCGGTATACCTCTTAAACGCTTCGCCACCATCTGGACTCGAACCAGGGCCCGCGGGGTGGTAAAAAAGTACTCATTTATTAGCTTCCGTGTTAAATGAAGTTTGGGGTAAAAATGTAGAGGAAATGTGATGAGAAATGAGTCGATTATTTTGGGATGTCGATTGGATACAGTGGAGAGACAGAAAATGTAATAGCCGTGCTTCACTGTTTAGGTCACGTCGAAAGAATGTAAGAGAGTACGAAACAGATGTACGCTGACATAATGGGAGCCGAGAAAGATTACTGCGGTTGGCATTTGGTGTGTTTACACTCACTTAGAGCAAACGTTGCAGGGTGAACACGTTCTCAGCTCTATCTTTAGCCTTAATCAGCGTCTATTTCAGGCATTCAATTTGTATGCAGTGCTAGGAGGCTCAGCCCCAGAATATCACATCTTGCCCCAATGCGCGTCGGTCAAGAAGATGTTATCATTCGAAGAAACGAAATTTTCATCTTTGAGAAGATGGCAGGTTTGAACGTACTCACGGTCCGTTTTCTCACGTGTTAATACACATCACAAACAAGGAAGCGCATTTCAACTAACTCAGTTAACATCAATGTTATACGGGCCACAGTCATGTTATACGACCCATTCGCTTCCCGCGGGCTTGGCCAATTGAATTTAATTCCAACGATCCCGATTCAATCGGAAAATTAGATTCCTGAGCTGTAGATGGACCATTTTGAGGTAAATGATAAACGTGCGTTGGTTTATTCACAGGAGGAAGTAATTCCCTGAAATTCATGGCAGATTACTCGATTCTAGTCCTCTTATCGGATTAATATCCACATTCGTAGGTTGGGAGTTCGATTCTGTGAGGAGAAAACGTGTTTGAGAATGCATCAAGGGTGTATATCGATGATCATAGCATATATGATAAAATCTATCTGGTTCCGAATCTTACGGAATCTCAATTAGGACGATGCGACTCGTAATTTGACTAAAATTTAAGAAGCAAAAATAACGCCCTCCTTTCCAAATAATCGACTTTTAAAATCATGGAATCGATATTTTATATGCAGTCATAATTCGCATTTAAATATCTTGCGATGAAAATAGCTTATTTTCGTTTCAAGTATGTTGACTTTCGCGATTGTGAAACGTTTCTGATGGGTATAAGACGTGTGTGTATTTGCTGCTACCGCAAGCGGGCGTCTCGGTTGGAGGTTGCCCACCCAGTTTTGTTGACCTGAGTTTACAAAGACATGACTCAATGATTGTAAAGCGTCTGGTTCCTATTTTGTTTGATATGGAACAAAATGTTTGTCCCTTCATTCGTTTGGAAACGAACAAACATGCATCCTTTCTTCTCCAGAATCTTCTTCTTTGGCCTCCGGGGTTGAAAACATGTGGTTATCCAAAAATGAGTGATGTAATTGTCAATATATATTTCAGTTGCATACTAGTTTACCTAAGATCCGACGTAAGTTAATTTCAAATTGAGAAAATCTGAAAATTGGCATCAACTGTCAAATATTCATGACATTAACTCATAGGTGTCTCAAGTACTTTTAATTTTCTCTTTAGCCTTAGAAAATTAAATTTGGGCACTCTTATGCAAATTTTCTATCAGATATATTCAAGGATATCCTTTCTGTTAAATGGTTGAATATAATACTTTAATATGCACCACCATCGTTCCAAGCTGTGAACTTGCAAAGATTTTTTGCTAGTGGACTCATAAGAAATATGCAGTGAAATTTCTTGGGATACGTTGCGATACATGTCATAATGTGCGGGAATCCTATGGCCTATTTACTTGATACCATGATCTGATAATTTTTATCGTAAGAAAAAAAACCCACGAGATATGACACACCTGGAATACCGACACGTTTTTCCTCGAAATATTTACAAAAGGTTGGCAATGGTTTTTTAATCTCTCCATCCCAGTTTAAGTGTTGATACGCTTAACTGGCTGTCACGTACATACGTGTTTTGATGCGCAAAAATTCTTAAAAATGAAAGAAGTTGTTTAACATTAGGGGTACTCAGAATATTTGTTTGCATACATTTTTGTTTGAAATAGTTTTCAATTTAAATAGGGTACCCTCATTATATATATATGACTGAGATAGTTTGCTATATTGCTTGGGATAACTTTTACTACTCGTTCGAGTAGTAGTAGTTTTTAGGGGAGGCGACCGACAGCTAAGGTCATTTGCGCCATAGGGGATGGACAGGAAAGGATGAAGGGTGGAGAGAAACCCGGCGTCGGCATTAGCCTACTCTTTACGAAAGGCGCCAAGGGGTCCGCAGCTTAACGTCCCATCCGACGGACGCCGTACTCACTCAAAGTGTCCTCCACAAAGCACCTCAAGTAGGGATCGAGATACCTCTGAAAAATATTCAACACCGCCGGGATTTGAACCCGCGCCCTCAGGGTGGGAAGCCAGTACGTTAGCCCCCGCACCATCTCGATCCCCTACTCGTTCGGCTAAATCAGAATCGGTGACATCTATACCGTCGCTTCGTCTTACGCCGTATAAAAAATGTGATATTAGCTCATAAATCGCCAACTCTTGCTTAGATATTTCAATTTTTAAGTATTCATACTTTTTTGAAGATAATGATCCGTAAAGGGTATGAAAAATCCCTTGCTTATTCAATATGCATTTTGGAATAAATAGGGTCTAATGTAGGAGTCTATCTATGTAATTTGAAACGGAACCAACGAGAGTATTATGGTTTAGTCCAAAGTCATTATTTTAAAACTCGTTCTATTCTGAAGAAACTATTTATACACTTTGCTTCATGCATTATGGTCATAATTTTGAAATAAAACATTATGCATAAACTCACATACTATGTTTTATTTCAAACTCAAAAGGAGTTGCATTCTTGAAACAGTGAATGGTTAAGTTCATTTTTAGGTATAGATTGAAATATTGTATTGATGAAATAACTGCGAAACTATTAAATATAACTTTACTTCCATTTTTTACGATCCCGTGGTATCCAATAACTTCTCGAAAAACATTCCTAAACAGAACAGTAGAACGTGAAAACGTTTTTGTAAATCTTTTACGAACTTTATTATCTGTATCAGCGGGTTATTTATTTACTGATCGCATTCCAAAACTCTCGATTTTCTGCGAATTTCTCCTATCTACTCGCGCGCATCAAAGCTTGTAAATTTCTCCACCGGAAATAATTTTTTTCGGGCGGGACAACATTTAATCAGTGCAGAAAATCCCACTTAATGACTATTCATACTGATGTAACTTCCTGGAATGATGGACCGTACCGTTTCCTCGTTCTCCAGTTGTCCGGAATTAATGGGTGCGGTCTTCCTAGAGGACGGAAAGACAACGAGATAAGAGATTGGGAAGGTGGTGACAAGTTGGTATCACGGAGCGAATGAAAATGATGGAGCCGTGTTAGTAAGTACCGGGGAAAATTTTACGGTCTACCGCGTAATCATATTCTCAAAGGCCTTCGAGCCTTTTTAGATCCTTTTGACCACAAAGATGAGGACATTTGATTTGATGAATCTACGGCTATACATTTTTACATCTACGTCCATACATTTTTACATCTACGTGAGGCGCCACATTACATGAAGGCCGCACTGCATTTATGGAAATACATCGGGCAAAAGAGGAAAGGGAAGGAACAGGATAGGGATGTTGGACGGGATGAAGGGAGGAAGAAAGTACTCAGAGATGAAGAGGGACCTGATATAGAGTAGAATGATGGATTTTGTGTTTTGTTAGGAGTAATAAAATGTTTATTTGGTAGTTGTGTCCATCCAAAAACCTACCTTAATCGGTAAATTACCTTAAAAAAAAATAATCGTGCTACTAGCTGCTATTCTGCATCTTGGCGGCAAGGTAGAGAAAGATTATACTTTCAAAATTCCCATCGATAAAAAATTAAGAAAATAAACACATGTGTACCTCATTTGTCGGTACAAGTCATATTTCATAAAAGTCAAGCTTTTCATTCCAATACACTTGATTCTGTATTCTACGCATGTGGTTTTGACAAATTTTCGAGCAACTCAATATATGTCATTTCTATAATAAATATAACTTTGGATTCTTGTTACAGAAATACAATCAGAGTAAAGAAAAGTGCGTGTTAAGTTTCAGTTTCTCATCATTACTTATGTTGTAATCTTATTTATTAGAAATACTTGAATTACGTGCGCTACTCCCAAAATATTGTTGGGAAAATAGATTAGAGAGTAACTCTGATTTCAATGGTTACTGCCATCATGAATTTCACTTTTTCCCTAGTGCATAGTTTTGTGCTTATCCAATTTCAAAATGAGAAAAACGTAGATTTTTTTTATTTATAATGCGTTCCACATTTTAATACAAGCTGCAAACAAATTGTGAAAATATGAAGCATTAATTTCTTTGTCACCGCATCAGCCTTAAAATATATTTTAGAAGCAGTCTACCTGTTTAGGGTAGGTTCTTTATGGACTCTGGCACAAAACACTACAAAAGCCAAGTTTCTCCGTAGTTATCGCCGGGATTTGAACCCGGGAGCCTCATTCAGTACACCTATATACCCTTAAGCCACCACGCCACTCTTTGAATTTTTTTCTCACATGCATTTAGAATTATTATGCACAATCAGGCAATAAAAGAATTCCGACTGAGTCATATTCTCAAGGGAAACGAGTATTTTGAAGTACTGTAAATATCCATATAAACGTATTTGAGACGAAATGGAAGTTAATTATGAAGCAAACATCTAAATGAACTGCCTGGACATGTGGAGAATTCGTTCAAAATGTCCGGATAGTAATTGGCATAGCATCGAAATAGCATTCCACTTCGACCTGTATTTCGGTTATACCTTTTTAAATGACGCTTTTAAACTATGATATGCTTTCAAGTGACGATGAAAAGCGGCTGTGTTATTGAGGGCTCAATTAGCAGGGAAAATTATTCCTTTTCGTGTCAAGGAATTCTGGCAATTGATTTGCTTCAATTGAAAGTTTCGCACATATTTCAAATTTTGCGATTGCCATCAGGAGTGCAAGTGTATCAATTATGTTGCTGAGATTTCCACCGTAGTTTCTCCTAATAAGCAGTAGCTTAAGGAAGGTTTGATACTTTAATTTTTCGTTTTAAAGAAACAGGATTTATTTATGATGAGAAGTAGATATAAGTGAGTTTAAGTATTTTATGTTTATCGAGAGACGACATTCATAACGGTTTTGCTGAGCTCAAGCGAAGAAAGAGGTCAATGTCTGGGGCTTTATCCTTTTCTCAGAATTTGTTTTTCATTTCTTTGATAGCGTCCTCCTTCTCTTCCATTTCCCTGAATGTATGCTGCGTATATATTTTCGAATTCTGAACTCGCTGGAACAAATACACTTAGAGATTATAGTAATCTCTTTTGTCTCCAAGGCGGCAGTCCTAATGAGAAATATAACTGTGCGCATTTCGGAGGGTGTGTTTAAACAGCGATGCCATCAGTTCGTCGAAGTCAGTTCAATCATTCTTCGCCATTTTTTTAATTCATCTTTTTTTATGAATGTAGGTTAGCCATTTGCATTACAAGGCTCCTGTGGGATTGGGTTTTACCGACGAACCATTTTACATCCTATTTATCTAAATAGGGAAAATGTTTGTGTTTTGTCTTAACTATATCACTTTCATCCAAAGTTTTCGTACATTCTTATACTGGCAAATTGAGGCGTAATCGTATTTTTTGTTTAAAAAATGTTTTAAAAGCATGTAATTCCCAGCAGAATGTGAAATCACTTGTTTTCAACCAGAGCTGTGTTATATTAAGGACATGAAGATTATACAGGGTGGATCAGAATGGACTCTCTAGTTTAAAAAAATCTCTGAAGAGCGGATAGATAAATTAGCGGAGCATGAGTAGTGACGTTAGATGGGGGAAACAAAGCCATTTTTAGTAATTACAATGCATTGGTCTGGTGAGTATCGAGGATTTGTCGTAGAAACGTTCTTTAAGAACAATGATAGTGTGGTGGCGACACAGAGAGCGCTGCGGTCTAGCGATGAAGCGCATTTTCACCTCTCCGGCTCAGTAAATAAGCAAACTTTTCGAGAAAATTATAGGTATCGGCGTATAAATTAACCCATTATTCTGTGTCAAGCAAGATGCCTTACACCCGGCCTTCTGGTTTTAGCTTTTATTGCGACTAACGGTAGTATAAATGAGAGAATCTTGGGAGATGAGGGCGCACTAAATCGGAAATGCTGTCGCCATGACCGCCGGCATCTTCTAATTATGTCGGCGCTATAAATTAGCCACAGGAAACCGAACTACGAGGGATTTTGCAGAGGCGCACCCCTTTTTTTCCTCTTTGTCATCCAGGGAAGAGTTTAATTACTCGATCTCTCAAGAGGCTTAACCTGTTACTGTTGCTAAGCGTTACTCATTTTGCCGGTTATTGCTGCTTCGGCATCCGCGGAGCGTGACAATGAGTTCCGAGTAAGATCCTCGGTTCATTACCTCAACGTCTCGCCGTTGTCGGATTTTCAAACTATGAATCCCTGTTTTTAATTCAGCTCTCTGTCCTCTCCGCACCTTGCTGCACCCCTTGTTCATCATCGCATTCCATCTCGTCTTCGTCCTTCTTCGCCTCCCTTGGATTGCAGTGTCTGTGTCGGGGTGGTGATTCATATATGATAGCAATTTAAAATCTTCCCCTGTATTAACTTGTTTCAAACGTAGACGCACCTTACAGTTTCATGAAAAACAACAACGGGCCGTGAGGTTTCTTGCATTCGTATTGTTGATAAAGAATCATGTGAATTTTCTAATAATTAGAAAAATTATTATGTTAGTAATTTATTTTCTGTGGCGCCTTAGAAATTTATACACATTTTTAACTTTTGACGATTATATTTTTCTTCGTTTCGGATTTCCTGTTACAGGATCCAACTTGATTAACTGGTGAAATTTAATAAATGACTCCACTCTTTTTATTCATTCCCTTTCAGGGTTTCAAACGTACGTTCCTGATACCCGGAAGATGATATTTTGTCTGTATTTGTTTATGATACAAAAATGTTTTGAAGTCATTCCTATTCAATTGGAAAGGGTGAAGTTGACGCTATTAATTAAATGTATTAATGCAATGTATTTTACGAGGTTTGCCCAGAATCCAACATATTGTTGCCAATTTTAGAAATTGGCAGGATGATCTTTCCATCATTTCCACCTTGATGCGTGGATTATAAAAGAATCTTTTTCTTCTTCTTGAGTGGAACTGTCTTCATACAGGTTTCAAATGAATTTCCCCCATTGCACTCGTTCCTCACCATCTTCTTTGATTTGCCCCTTCCCATTCCACGCCAAAGTCTGCAATTTTTAATGCCATCAAGATTTGCCTCTTCTCGAAGTCTGCAATTTTTCATGCCATCAAGAATTTCAACCCTTCAGCTTCCTCTCTTTCCTTCAATTTTTCCCTCTCTAAAACTTCTTTGCAAGTAATTTCGGCGTAGTACGTGCCTCATTCTTTCCTCTCCTGTTCTTATTAATACTTCATCACTCAATCCATCAGTTCACTTCATCTTAAGCATTTTTCACCATATTCACTTTTAAGAGGTTTCTGCATATTTGTTTTTTGTAGCCGTCCGTGTTTCGCTACCAAAAGACGACGCACTCCATGCAAAACGTTTATCAAGTCTCCTCATCAATTCTATTGAAATTCTACTTGCTGTCCTTTCACCTTTTCAAAAGTTTTCTCGCCCCTGGATGTACTCTTTCTTATTTCCTCGGCACAGCTTCCATTTCATGTTTTCAGATTCCCAAATATTTCTTAACTAGTCATCAGGACAAGTCATCCAATGGTCCTGCACCCTTTGTTAAGAATTAAAGCGGTAAGTTGATTGTATTAAGTTAGCATATTACAGTCTTTCAAACCCGACACAAAATGCAACAAACTATTGAAAGCATCAAAATATTCTATTATTTGCATGCTGAGATAAATGTATGTTATCACAAATATGTTGACTGCTTCAATTCAGAAATGATTAAACCTCTTGAATTCTTTACAATTTCAAGCCTTATACATTTTGTGGCTACTTCATAAATATTTCATTATTCAAAGTTGGAGAAAAATCCGGAAAATTATAGGGCTTTCATCTCCTTCTATAACGCCATCTATCCATTCATTTCTCTTTTGTTCATTTTTCACACATCGGCAAAGGTAGTGTGGGCAGCGCTGATCGCTTTTCTGGCGAAAAGACATCTCCGATAAGTAACCTGTTATCTCCTAATGAATAAAGGTTCAACTGATGTTCTCCGATTTTTTCTCAGGATATGGCAATGACGAATTTCAAAGAGTCGCAGAAAATCTTTCATCAACTCACACGTTATTTATCCTTTAATCCACGAAAGGTAATTATTCTGAGATGACTATGGATAATGTCTGCGTTGAATATTGCTAATGGTGTATTTTGTGCCAAATGCGGAATTTAATATGTAAAATGAGAGTAATATTTTAACGATTAGCAATGATGATTCAGAAAACGGTTTACAATTTGACTTCGTGGAACTTATTCAAGTTGAAGGTGACCATGGCTGCATTTGTAATTTCACTGGGGCCACATATTAATGAATTTTAGTTGAATCGCCAAGTTTTCCCTGTGCCATTTATACCACGGTGATGATTTTCAAGTTACACGCTGACTTTTGTAAAATTGGTCCATACTTTGGGCAATACTCTTTGAATGTTATTCCGTTTTGTCCCGACGGTCAATATATGACGACGACACAATAACTTTTTAATTCGAAATATGGGAGATGTTAATTCTTTTACAGTGCTTACGACCGCTAACTGTCCTCACGATATGATGAAAAACTATCGATACCGCATTGATTCTGTGCAAGTTAAAAGGTATTTTCGACTTATGAAACTTCATATTATGTTAGCAACTTTTTTCTAACTCTCATGGTATTTTGTATTGAGCCCGTTGGCTGCTCCCAATTCGGTATTTCCCTCACCCATAAGTTACCGCGAGCGTAATAGTAACGGCGCAGTCCTGTAACTCGCTTTGGTAGCAATTATATCTCATGCAATGCTATGCTCCTGCTATGTGCTCGTGTCGCGCACTCCTAAGTGGTGCTAATCGGCCAGTTGGCATATCTCTGCTCCCTTGTCCGCGTTGCTTAATCATTTCGTTTCGATGTGCTCGCGGAATATCAATGTGCCGCGAAACGCAGTCGAGTGTGCGTCAAAGCCGCAGGGAAATACGATAAGCATACGATCGAATCATCGGCATTGAATAAAAGAGCGGTGTCGTCCTTTTCCTGGCATCAGGATTCGCACCAGAATTTTTATCGCGCTCCACGATCTTCCTATGTAGATTTCCGCCCACGTCGCAGCGATGATTTCCATATCCGTATTTTTACATCTGCATTGTGCCTACCCTGCCAGCCACCACCAGGGTATGTGGCAGGACAGCAGAGCACCAGGAAGGAAAAATCAAATTTTAAATGTTCCGTAATCGCCAGCTATCAATAGTTATTTCAAATAATTCAAACAATGTGAATTGTTATAACAATACCTACTACATACCTGTACATGACAGTATGTGGGTATCAAATACTTCTCGACCGTATAATATTAATATGAGGAAAAATGATATGTGTGTGTATATATCTTTGTAATATAGAAACATATATATATATATATATATATATATATATATATATATATATATATACATATATTTACACATATATATATATACACACTCACATTGTAGATTGACTCTTACTTGAAGAAGGCCTCGGAGATGGACAAAAGCTCAAACAATTTGCAATGTGAGTGTCCTCTATGTGTTATGTGTAACGTTTTTTATTTTGTGTTCTATTGGGCCCTTATAGAAGCACTCTCGTGAGTGCTTCTAATTCATCGATACACACACACACACAAATAAATAAATAAATATATATATATATATATATATATATATATATATATATATATATATATATCAATGCCAATGTACAATGGTTGTTAGAATACAGCTCATTTCACCCAGCGCGGTCGTTTTCAGTTATTCGTATCCCCTTATCCTTTGAGGGAAAAATGTTATTTTAAATTGTCGTTTCTGCAGTTGATCTCTGTAATCATATGTTTTCAAGGTCTCTCCTACCGCATTACGATTCCGGTTAATATAGCATTTTCAACATCATCGCAAAAGAGACCTAATTTCAAAAATGCAATAAATTTAATCTGTTATTTAACCTTCGCTCCGCGAGTGATTTCCAACCTAGTTCCTCTAATAATCTTGATATGCGACTCAGTTCAACGGAGCCAAGTTTTTACAACCCCAGCTCCTATTCGCCGCAAACGATCTAATTAGAATCTTATTATTTTCTAAAACTATTTATTCTGTCTGCTCACAGTTCAGCGTGTCTGTCATCGTGTTGCGGTCTGCTCGCTCGTATTGTTTTCGAAGTGAGGAATAAAAAAAAACGGTTCTCTGAAAAACTAATCAATGCCGCACCAATGAGAATGCGGGAACTCAGTTCTCTCCGTAAGCTAAGGGAGCGTCTTGGTAATGAACTTTGAGACGCACTTTGAGAGAAGAGTGACGAAGATATTGAACTTATGATCCTTGAAGAATTTCTCAATGTTTTTCTTACCTCCTGGCTCTCCATTCCGCGGTCGATTTAGTGTTCCATAAATCCTCTTAAATGCTCATATTTGAGCGAAAGCTCTTCCCCCTGAGAGCGTAATTCTAGGGCGGGGAGGAAATTTATGGGTAATTATCGCGCACCGTAGGGATACTTATCGAGTTCATTACCTTTTATAGGGATTCCGGGATATCCTGTTTCAATTCATCTCTCACTCGCCGCGAAAGAAGAGCACCCCCCATTCATTATCGCACGATACCTATCTGCGGGGACGACTTCATTCCCGGTCGGAGCGAACCTTGAACGGCCGCGGAATCGTTCCCTCGCCAATGCCGACGATCAACGGCGAGGGTATCGGGGCGGAAACACGAGAAAATGTTCAAGTATAGGAGACTATTGCAAATTTAATACAAAAATTCAAGCCGATTGGCCACAATTTTAATAAGATAACTGTTCATCTACGTCTGAATGTTACCTTGAAAGACGCCGGAAAGGTGTGTGGTAGGTGATGAATTCGTATCGGGCAAGTCCAGCACGTTAATAGTTGCTGGAACGTGCCGTTGGCCGAGAAGTCGTAGTTGAAATAATATTTTGCCATTGATTAACCATTGGATAATTACCAGCGTCAGTCAAAGTCGAAGTGGAGAAGAGCATCACCATTATTAGAGACATAATTTAACCAAAGAAACAAACTTGCGATCACAAAACGTGTCCAGTATATTAAGAAAGATAAAATAAATCTAAGAAAAATGGTTCCACATATTCATGTAATTTTTATTGTTTATATTGTATATTTTGTTTCTTATGCAGTAGACTCCACTTCCGCGATCGTCTTCTTTTCTGCTCAACATATGTACGTATATGTACGTAAGTGAGCATTTGATTCTATTGTTTCGTATTTTTGTGTATAAATAGAAATATGTACACAAATTAAAATATTTATATTTACTTGGCACAAAAAAATCATAAAACAATCACAGTATTTTTTTAAATCATTAGAAAAATATTTTTAATACGCAATCAATGACGAAAAAATCAACACAGATGAAAAATATTTCTTCGATAACACAGGTTTTCACGCAAAATCAGATCAAATGATTGCATCATAATCTCAAGTCACCTTTTCTGGCACAACCGTAAATTGGCCGGTGTGTGGTGGACGGCGTCCTTCAGTAAGGTACCACACTCGCATCTTTGCGCTTCACGTCGCCGAAGTGGAAGTGATGGAGCAAGTCGGCGAGCACGGTTGCCAAAGCTTCTCAGGCCGTTACGCCTTCGCTTCGGCGGCCGGTCAGGGCGATCGGAGGCATCTCGAGGAGAGGAGGGTAATGATCGGAAGGGAGGGCACCGTCGCTTGTAAACGACAGCGCGCCCGAGTTCAAGCCGAGAAGGACTAATGACGGGCGCGAAAAGTCAGTCCGACCCATGTTTTCCCCCCGCATCCCTAATAAGCTCGTCGGCGGCCGGAGAGAGTGTGGCGCTCCCGGCAGTGGTTAGCGCGACGAGGAAGAGAATGCTAGGGTATTGGTCGTCGTTGCTTCTTCCGAGCCAAGAAGAAACGTTGTGGAGCCATGGGGCTTGTCGAGAACATCGGCGGAAGTTGCAGTTGCCGCCGCGAAACCATGTCAGTCGTTGTTGTTAGTTTAAGCCCAGACGTAACGTAGTATCTAATTAATTTTAGTAAGAGCGTGTGGGTTTAGCCGATCTGCCCCCACAGCTAGTCTCTCGTCGTTCCTAAAGTCAAACTAAATTGAAAGAAAAATTGAGAGTGAAACTGTGGGACAGAATCACATTCGATGCGTAAAAGCATCAGAGAATAGGACGACAGCAACAAATTAACATAGTAAGCGCCTGCATTCGTATGATACCCCGTGTAAACCACCGCTAGGGTATTGTGGCAAGGAGTTGATCCCAAAACTGCCATTCATTGTGAAAATTTAATTTTTTCTATAATGTTAGTTAGCAATAAAAATTCAAAATATTTTTTCCAAAATGTAGGTTATATTAACTTAAGCTGTACTCACTACTGTATAGAAGCCCAAAGTGCTTCTCTTCACATTCGATTCGATATTTAAATAGCAAGAAGAACAATATAGTAAGGGTTAGATAATATAGTGAGAGATTTGTGGGTTACTTAGAATTTTATAAACAATATGTTTGCTCCTAGCGCGGCCATTAGCAGTTATTCTGATCCATTATATTTCGCGGAAGAAATTTGCATCTTAAAAATATCGGTTCTGCAATAAATCTCCTCTCTGCAAGTTTCATTTTCATGAACTTTCTAACCGTGATACGATGGGGCTAATAATACATTTAATTTTGTTAGTTAAAATCTGTGTTTTAAAGAATGATCTCTTCTCAACAAATTTCCGAATCCCATTTTGACAGATAAATCCTCTCCTTTCTTAGTTGAACTCCTGAAAACGATCAAGTCTCCATCAGGGCATCCTTCAAAAGAAGGGGTGTTTTTCGATTCATCTTCTGGATGAAGTAGTGAGGCTCCTTCCAAGTTTTTTCAACCATTACGAAAACGTTTAAAAAATCAGCAAGGATATTTTTTATAATTTCCAAATTAATATCGGAGATAGGATTACCTATAGAGAACTAAAGTAAATGTGATGCTAAAAAGTTGAAAAATTATGTGGTGGTCAAGGGAGTTAATGTCAGGTAAGGATGCTCTATGCTTCTACATACTTAACCTAATCTGCTGAGATTTGAGGTTAAAAGAACCATTGATTCCATCGACCGAAGGCTATATTTTCTTATGTGAGATCATTTGTGAGTTAGGGTGTTTGTAATGATTAATTCAGTTATGAAGATGAGAACTACGCAAGAACTGGAGTTGAGTTATTTCGTTCGCCATTGAGCCCAAACCGATCATGTATTATCTCATATCTAGGATACCGTAGGTAGTCACCGATTTGCCGTGAATCGAGGAAATTTGGCAACACTCAATAAAATGACTGCCAGGATGCTGTAGGTCACCTTAGAAGACGAATGGCTGCCGACTATTGAGTGGCATCATGAAGTGAAAGAAATTCTCATAAAATTTGCTTGAAATGTCTGTTATCATGGCATTTTTTTAAGTAATGTATTTTTTTATTTTTAAAGATGTCATCAGTTTGAGTGATTTCATGTCAAACTACGGGCTGTAGATGTAGATGGTGGATGACCTTATCCCGGATTATTGATTAATATCGATTGTTTTCCTCCAACCTCTGTTGATTGTTTTCTCTATTGACGTCGTGTAACAGTCTATTAACTCGATGAATTTGTTTTCATTCACACCGTGTCAAAGTGGAAGTATTCAGGATTACGCTAGTCATCTTCGGGTACTCATAAAGGGAGGTAATCGGTCGCATCAATCCAAAACTCTGATGCATATATGCGAATATGAATACCAACATAATTTCCTACGCACCATACTTGCTTTAGAAAATATTCCTTTTGAAAGATTACTTTTCGGAGGGTAGAAATGTTTGAAGTCTTTTACATGCTCTATTTTGATCATTGAAATTTGTCCTTATCTTTAATGCTGATTTCTGTGCCGGGTTTATTTGATTCAATTAGGAAAATTTGTTTGTAATTGTTGTAATTCAGAAGAAATGCTTAAATATTACGATTGAGAGAATTAATTGAGAATTCAGTCACAAGCAACGTCATTTCTTATTATATTTTTAAGTTTTCGACCCACGTTTCCACGAAGAGCATCATCATGCAAAGAAGTTGCTTCATCCGTTCTCCTAGGACTCTCCCGTTGAATAATGTCTGTTGTCTGACATTATTTGTAATGAAGTTTCACTTGAACCCTGACGTCATTTTAATTAGTCTTAGTCTTAGTCTTTGTCTTAGTCTTTTTCTTAGTCTTAGTCTTAGTCTTAGTCTTAGTCTTAGTCTTAGTCTTAGTCTTAGTCTTAGTCTTAGTCTTAGTCTTAGTCTTAGTCTTAGTCTTAGTCTTAGTCTTAGTCTTAGTCTTAGTCTTAGTCTTAGTCTTAGTCTTAGTCTTAGTCTTAGTCTTAGTCTTAGTCTTAGTCTTAGTCTTAGTCTTAGTCTTAGTCTTAGTCTTAGTCTTAGTCTTAGTCTTAGTCTTAGTCTTAGTCTTAGTCTTAGTCTTAGTCTTAGTCTTAGTCTTAGTCTTAGTCTTAGTCTTAGTCTTAGTCTTAGTCTTAGTCTTAGTCTTAGTCTTAGTCTTAGTCTTAGTCTTAGTCTTAGTCTTAGTCTTAGTCTTAGTCTTAGTCTTAGTCTTAGTCTTAGTCTTAGTCTTAGTCTTAGTCTTAGTCTTAGTCTTAGTCTTAGTCTTAGTCTTAGTCTTAGTCTTAGTCTTAGTCTTAGTCTTAGTCTTAGTCTTAGTCTTAGTCTTAGTCTTAGTCTTAGTCTTAGTCTTAGTCTTAGTCTTAGTCTTAGTCTTAGTCTTAGTCTTAGTCTTAGTCTTAGTCTTAGTCTTAGTCTTAGTCTTAGTCTTAGTCTTAGTCTTAGTCTTAGTCTTAGTCTTAGTCTTAGTCTTAGTCTTAGTCTTAGTCTTAGTCTTAGTCTTTGTAATTGGCATAACTTTAAGATTGAAAGTACTGCCGTCCACTGCACGTTGACGAAAATATTCAAACATTTGGTTTAATGAATATAATCATTTTCATTTCCAAACGAGATTTTTAACCACCCGTGAAGAAATTATAAATGAGAGCATATCTCAAAAGAGCGCACGGGCTAGTCGCAAAGGTTCGCTCATCCATCTAAAAAAAAATAAAACCTTAATTCGGACTGTAGTGAAAATATTCTGATTTAATCTTCTAGCTGAGGGTATTTTATTTTTTTCCCTTGGGTGGAAAACATACTATATTATCTCGAGCATTCCTCGGGAATGTTTTTATGAATTGAATTTGCGAACGAGCACCATCGATTCTACTCTCCATCTGATGCGTATTAATGAACGGTGGAATGCGACTTCATTACTGATTGTTTCGAAGTGGATCCCTTTGAGTATCCCGTGAGATGGTTGAACCGATATGGTCCCGAGCATGTTACACATCGAGTGGATCAATCTGTAAAGCAAATAGTAGTGCCGCCGCCATCTCGTGCGTAACGCCATTACAGTTACAAATTACAGATTATCTAACTCCATCGCGTAAGAGGCTCCTTGTAAATCGATGCATTTCTCACGAACTTCTGCTTCATTTGTTATGCCGCGGGAAATGTTTTCAATTAAAATTTTCATCGCACCCCTGCCTTCTAACGCTGCGTCCCTAAAACGCAGCATTACCATTTGTCAGATGGTTTTCCGCCGAACAAAGCAGCAGATATCAATTAAAACGCGATCGAGTTCGCTCAGGAGTGTAGATTTTAACGGCTCTCAATCGCTCCCACCGAGTGTTGGTGATGTGGACAGCCGAGCAAACAGACTGTGACAGTGAGTTATGATCAGATTATGGTCTCAAGAGCCTAAACTCCCTCTCTCTCTCTCTTTCTCTTTAGTTCTTCTTCATTATGACGTCGTCAGCCAATATGGAGTTCGATTCGGAAGGGCACCAAATCCAATTTTTGCAATGAAACCAAGAATTTAGATTCGGCATCATAAGCGGTATCATTGATTTTCGGTATCATTAAATAATGCATTTTTTTAATTTTTCGTATCAGATCTTTTTGAATCAATTTCTGCAGGTATGGATATTGGAAATATGGGAGGAAATTTTATGAATCTGCCATTCAAATCGAGATCCCGCGACTTTTCTAATGGCTGTTTTCTCGTGCGTGAATATATATATATATATATATATATATATATATATATATATATATATGCATATATATATACACATACATATATATATATTTATATGTATACATACATACATACATATGTATATGATATTGTTCACCAGGTCGATTTCCTTTCATTGCAATATCCGGTATGCACTGTTTTATTTCAGCATAGCCAATAACTTTGATTTTGTAAAATAGATTGTAGTTCATATTTGCAATGGTTAACATTGACTGATTTGATTTATGTTTACACCCAGCCATTACTAGTATTGATTTACCGGTCAGAGGTGCGTTTTCGGTGGCCGTATGGAAAACCATTTTTGATTCTTCGTCTCTTATGGAGTAATAATATATAATTTTCAATATTTTACAAAGCAATCCACTACAATTCAATAAAATTTTAATTTTTACTTTATAAATACATTCTTTCCTAAAAAACTCTAGATATTTTCCAGCCTCACCTTCATTTGCACATCATATTCCCTTCTATTACTCGTCTTAGTAAACGAAGTAGGACGCGAGGAGATTAATTATACTTCGTATATTTGGTTCAAGACTTCTTTGCATGAAAGTGATCTTTATGGACGTAGTTTAGTATATTTATCGTTATTTTAATAACGTTGGGATGGCTCAACTCTCCGCCCTGAAACGTAATCGGTGGTCCTCCAGCTCTGAAAGTTTTCAGATGTGACGTCAAAATCACGGATGAAAGCCTAGGAGTCGGTTTGGCGCGAAGAGTTTCCTCCGTGCGCTAGTTGGAGAGAGCTTTCCCCTCCTTTCCTAAGCCATCACATTACCGTCGACTCTCTAAATAATTCCTCTTATTCCTGTGTTAATTTCAGCAGATGACATCCTAAAAGGTCTTCGTGTTCTAATGACTCACATTTTTCCTCCTTACTGTTTAATTTTCCCCTGCGGGAAAAACACGCACGAGTGCTCAAAGTTTTCCTTCCCAATTTTTTATTTGCAAGCACTATCATTTTTATTGGTATTCTACGATCAAGGTAGGTTTTGAATGTAGCAAAGTGTATACATTTGTACAACAACAGCAAGTGTGAAGACTCATTGATTGGCCTGACTGAATGCGTACATTAGGCGCAATTCCCTGCGTAACAACGTCGTTCAGCACAAACATCTTAACCCCGGACTCCTCTGTTCCTCCTTTTTTTCCCCGAGGAGAAATGTTAGAGCCGCAGAATTAATACATCTTAATCCATGTTAGTAGCTTCAGATCAAATCGCTATTCGTAAAAAATAAAAGTGTAATAAGTAATTTACGTTAGGAAAACTGTGGAATAATGAACTAACTCTTAGTGGAGAAGAGGAAATGACATCTTTTTACTTTTGAATATATTTTATGCTGTTAGCCTTTGACTTCAGTTTTGTAGAATGCATTTTTGGCAATTTGGTAGCCTGTTCCAGCGTCAGAAGCCTGGTCTCCCCACTGATCTCATATCGCGAAGGGTGAACATTTTCCGCGGAGTGACAAGTGACCCGAATCTGTTCATGATCATTCTTGCAACGATCCGACTTGACACAATGAAACATTGCGGATTCATGGCCTGATTTGTTCATTCAGTAAGCGTCAGTGGAGCATCATGGATGGTGTCTCGGCCTATTTGCATACGTTTTTCAATGGCATCTCTCAACGAATGGTTGAGTTGTTTTCAGCTCTCTGCAACTTTCGCGTTTTGAATTTCCGCTCAAAAGGCTTTACTTCCAAATTACTCCCCATGCACCTTAGTCAGCTTTTGGTTCGTTATCCTAATTTCATTTTTTTGAGATTAGCCTAAAGCAAATTTAAGCGCCACCAGATCACCGTCCAGTCCGGATGAATGATCAGTTATGCGGTGGTCGCTCGGTGTTAGAGGTGTATCACAATTCTATTTCTTGTTTTCAGTCTTCCGGCCGAGAAAAATAGATGTAGGTGGATCGCAAAGCACGCTGGTGTTAGAATTTGATTTGAGACATGGTCTCTTCATGAAAAAATAGTATTTTGCCCATTTATTATCCCTCCTCCCCATCCAAGGATTTCATAACGTGAAGTTGCATTTCACCAATCAATGACCTAGTCTCGAATCCGTCTGAAAGTTACCATTGACAGGAGACCTATCCGGAATGAATATCTATTCGAAACACACCATTCTTTGCCCCTACTTTGATAGAAAAAGAGTCAATTATTTATACGGGAACGATTTCCTTGAGCTAATTTTCGATTAGGTACCGAAACGAAATTAAAATGTGAAAGTTCCGATGAAATAATAGAATTGTCATTAAAAATAGAGACGGTTGGGAAACCGTCCGTTATTCTTACTTTCGAAGGCCATCTTCGCTGAAGTTGTTATGCTTTGGCTGTCAGGAAATTCTGAAACACCGTTAACGTTTCGCAGTGGAATTGATATTTATTAAATTTAGAGCGTGCGGCTCCTTAATAGAAGTTCTGCAATTGATTCCAACCCAAAATTATACATGTTGATCATAAACATACACTAATTTAAGACAAAAACCAATTAAATTGTTTTACTTACTTTTAATGAATTTCTAACGCGTTAGTAGCAACCTCATGTTACAAACCCCAAATTTAAACCCTTAAATATTTTTTCGCCATTCCATCTCTTTTAATTGGTACCTTTGCCGCCAACCGCATACCGTTGGAAGGCTAGAAGGGCCATGCATGTAAATGTCCATGCTAAATGGTGCGAAATGACCGTTACCGTCATGTACGTCCAATTAACCCAATTACAACCTGCTATTTGCTGTTAGCAGTGCCCGAAGACCTTAAACTCACCTTTCGTACCGATTCTAAAGCGTTTCGCAAACCCGGTGCCTCTTTTTACCTTCCCCCTCCCTAACCCGGACCCTTTCATCCTCTGTCCTTCACCCCTCTGCCATTAGGACATAACCACCCCTTCGGGCAATCTACAAGCCCTTTGACCGTTCCCTCCCACTCAAGACTGGCCCCAGCGACTCGGGAGACCTTGACAGTCGCTGCGAATCCCCGCGGCTAACCTCCGTTCTCACGGGCCACTCCTCGAAGATGAGCTCCGGCGTGTAGCTCGAAAAATAACTCCGCATTTGGCTCATTCTAGGGAAGATCCTTCGAGGACCCAGAGGTCATTTCGACAGTGGAAACAGGGCGTTTTTCTAACGTCCAGGAAAATTATTGCTCATGTAGGTTTTTCGCTTAGATTATATTCATCGCGTAGAAGAGTATCGGTCGAGGGAAGGTGTGTGTGACAGAATACGTTAGCGATACGCCTAAATGGCATATAAAAACTAAATTTAATCGCGTAAAAATATCAGATTGCCTTGGTTATCCCAGATGTCGTGTTTGATATATGTATTAAATATATGTATATGTATTTCCACAATGTTTGTGTGGGCAACAGAATAAAATTTCCAATGGATTAATGTTTCTAATAAAGAAAATAGTATTTTAACGAGTGTGCCGCTGAATTTCTCCTGTCTCTTTTTAGAGGTAACGCATATGATACGTGACATATGTAGGTATGTAATAACTTCAACGAACCGGCCTCCACCCATTGGAGATTCAAATGCCATCAGCGTTATTTCCAAAAAGACATTTCAAATTCCGTCCAAATATTTAGCGACAGCTTCTTTAAAACACTATTTCCTTTATTAGAAATATGATTTTCTTTGCTTTCTCGTTTTTTTTCGGAAATTTAAAAAATCGCACAAGTACTACTTTCAAAAATACCGCAAGACACCATTATATTATTAAAAATTCCACAGGGTACACAGATAAGAAGAATATGCTGGTTATCATCAAATACGTTAGGTTTCAAAAGACAGATTGTAGTAAAATATAATTAAAATTGTAAGAGAGAGGTGTTACTACGCTTTAGTCAGGCCATATTTGGACTACGCGAAAAGTATCATGGATCAATGAGAGTAATTGTTATCTAAGAAACGGGATAAGGTTGACAGAAATTCCGCTTGGTCTCTTAAAAATTGCTACGAGAGAGAGTATGCATCATTCATGTGTATGCTTAAGGAATGAGGCTGGGAGACTTGATTCCCGAAGAAAGCAGGCAAGACATTCTTTTACAGAGGCAAGGCACACCTGAGGCTTCTTGCGGCAAAGTGGTAATTATTATGACGCCTAATAACATTGTTAAATAAGACCACCGGGATGAGTTTATGAGATAGACATTGTCACAGAGAGATTCAATTTCTCGTTCTTCCCTCGCACGATACAAAATCTTCGTAACAAAATTGAAACCAAGCACCAGAAAGTATTAACTTAAAGACTAAAGCTTAATGATTAAATTAAACACTCCTATTATCGCATGTAGAACAGTTTACGTATCTCGGTAGTGTTTTGGACCAACACGGTCAAAGTAGTAAGGACTTAAGAAGAAGAATTGCGCTAGGCAAAGAGGCTTTCACAAGGAGGAGGGAGTTGATGACGGGGACGTTGAGTAAGGACGTTAAGAAAAGACTCGTAAAAACTTTGGTATGAAGCGTAGCTATGTACGGCGCGGAAATGTGGCCATTGAAACAGGAGGATAGACGTAGACTGGAGGCTTTTGAAATGTGGGTGTGGAGAAGAATGGAAAAGGTGAAATGGACACAGAAGAAAACAAATGAGGAAGTACTTGGTATGGTGGGCGAAGAGAGGGGTTAATTGGGAGAAATCCTATGGAGGCAGGAAAAGTGGCTGAAGGGGGTATTGACCGGCAGTGGGATGTTGAAGACTGTAATTGAGGGGAGAATGTTAGGCAAATGAGGAAAGGGAAGGAACAGGATAGGGATGTTGGACGGGATGAAGGGAGGAAGAAAGTACTCAGAGCTGAAGAGGGACCTGATGTAGAGTAGGATGTTGTGTTTTGCTAGGGGCCACAAATTATTTAATTAGTAATTACGTCCATCCAAAAACCTACCTTGACCGGTAGATTACCTAATAATAATAATAATTATCGCATGATGCATACGAGATAGACATAAATGTGTTTTTGTACTCAGGTTTTTTTTGTATGTTAGCAAATGTATATTGAAGTGCATATATAAACTAACATTTATGCATGTACGGCTGATGCCCTAAAACCTTCCACCATAGGTCCTTCGCCACGGATTGCGTGGTATTGTATGGATTTTGATAAATGTTTTTTTTGAAAACCCTTGCCTTTTCCGACTTTATTTGGCAAAAAACAGGGCTACAACTGTTGGAAGTATTTTTATAGATGGAGTATTAGTATTATTTGTTAGGGGAGGTGACCGACGACTGAGTTTATTTGCGTAATTGAGGGATAGGTGGGTAACTCCGTAGGGCTAAGGTGGTTTAGGCAATGGAGGGTGAGTGGGGAGGGTCCCTACGTCGGTATTAACCTACTCTTTTAACCATAGATGTCATGAGGTCCAGAGTTTAACGTCCCATGCGATGGACGGCGTCGCTCAAAGTCTTGTCCACATAGCACCCCAAGTAGGGACAGGTTTGCCATTGAATAGTCCTCTCACCTTCGGTATTCGAACTCGTGCCCCTCGGGAAGATGGAGCAGAACTCGTCCTCAAAGACTGGCCTTCGAGGTGCCAAACTCTCTTTCAATGGTTGAGGTTTAGGTTATCGTGGTGTTTTGACCTGAGTGTGTATTAGGAACACTAAGATCTTCTAAGTTTTCATTCAAAAGGTGTCCATTGTTGTCAAATTTCTCAACTCAAAGCCCTTGCCTCAAGGGGGAGATCGGTGCGTGCGGCCTAAGTGCGAAAGCAACATTCGCCGTTTCGCTCTCCTCACACCTTTATTGAGAAGATCCGTGGTAGCCGCTCTGTCTCTCCCCTGGCGTCGTATCTCTTCCCTTTGTTGGTCCGGATGGCAACGTGTTCTCCACAGCACCACTCCCCCAAGGCCGTGGGTTCGGATCCTCCCCCCCGGCTTGGATATTTTAATAGCACGATTTTTCTTTATTCCTGTCAGCGAGAAGAAATGGCCTCGAGCGCCAAAGAGCACCTGACACCCCTTCCCCACCATTACAACCGGCGGCCAATTTGCTCAAACTCATCCCGCCCCTTCCGTCACAAAGAGATTTTTATGAAGGGCAGCACAAAAGGACCAGCGTAACTGGGGTTGGAACTAACTCTCCCTACTGCGTGACCTTGCCCTTGAAAGCGAATTTAGCGACTGATTTCGGAGTGGTCGATTTGATGGGCATGTCATTCAAACACTTCAAGCCGTTTTATCATCAATTCATGTGGTTCAAAGTGTATTTTAGTTCTTTCCCATCGTTTTTTCTCGATGTTTTCGTGATTATTGCGATGATCGGGGGGCAATATAGTATATTGAATTCCGTAATTTCAGGTGCACCTTTCATGCACTTGATTATTCTACATTTTTTTTGTAATTGATGACGATCCAAATTTCAGTGCTGGACGTCATATTGGGATTATAATATATTTATTCTATTTTTGTTGCTATTCCTTCATGTATTCATTTTGATTTCCTATTAAATGTACCGCACGGGCAAAGGTGACGATGGCTACATATTACGCAACGAAAATGCAAATATTGAGTAAGAAATCGAAGCTGGAACTAAAATAATAGTCACAAAATTATTATTTGGCAATAAAATACGGTTTTCTCGAAGTAAAAGAAAGCCTGAAAGGCAAATTTCATCATTGACCTACTCAAACGACAGTTCTAATGCTTCTTAGGTTGAAATATGGTCTCTATGAGTTCAACGTACGTTTGCAGTACCCATCGAGAAGTAGGAACTCTTTATCTGTTGGCAAACAGGAAACACGAAACGAAATCATGTGTCGTAATCATTACTTTATAAGAGCAGAAATCTTATTATAAAGATTTGACAGACGCTAAATAGCCAGTAGTGGTTCTGTATTTGGAATCGGAAGATTCCAACTCTGGTGCCATAACAGCCCGCAGCATATGATTGAAAAGCTCATCTCGGAGTGAAATTTCTTCCAAAAATATACTGTGGTATATTATTATTACAGTGACCAAGAGTTTTAGAAAGGTCCGGACTCTCGAGAGACGAAAGATGGCTCTGTTCGATTTATTCCCGCGTGCTATGAATGACCTTTGATCGATTAAATCGTTTCGTAGAGCTGTTCAGTTGCATTGCCGGAGGAGTCCTTTCCTTGCGCCACCCAATAGCTTAGTACGTAACATGCGTTGGGGAGAAGGGACGAAAATTGAATTTAAGTACGTTACTCGTCTATCGCATGTTCAGTTCCTTTCGACAGAGGTGCATCTAAGAGGAAAAGAAGGCATATACACTTGGAACATATTTTTGGCTGTGATAACATTCAAAATAAAAATTGCATCCGCGTCGAAAACTAAATATGCGCCTCTGGTGTCCCCCAAGAATACAATCATCTACTGGAGGGTACGTTTTTGTTTCTAAATTAGAACTTGTTGCATGATATCTAACACGATTTCCAATTTCTTTTGCTGAAAAAATGTATGAAATGAGTTTTGATGAGATATGACAATAGTTGCCCTTAAAAGAGGATATCATCTTGAACCACCTTTCGCGTCCACATAATGTTATATATTTTGAAAAATGCATGCATATTTTCCATTAACGTCCGACGTCATGATTGAAATCGTTCCCTCGCTATTCAAATGTGTGAATCTGGGAGATGGTGCAGCAGTGAGTGAACTATTTCTCGCAGCTCAAGGTCAATGGGTAAAGTCATTAGCAAAACATTTTACGACCGCTAGTGATTTTAACATTCATAAGTCATATCCTTTAAAATTCTTGCGATATTAGCGTCGCAACACGTCAGCTATCAGAGAATTCTTTTTGAGTGAGACTTAGAAGGTAACTTGAACTTCTGCGAAACGACTCCCCTGAGTACCTCATAATTTCAACATTGATGGATGGGTAGTGTTCCGATGCCGTCAAAGGTGTGATAACTGGGGAAGAGTCCTCTGTTTTGAGTTAAAGTCAAGGCATTCATGCAGATGCCTCGTTTTTTCAAGCCTCCCTATCAGTGTGTTTATAAATAGTGTTGCGATGCGGTCAAAAGTGTGGTAGTTATGGAAAAATCTTCTATTTTGAGTTCTCGTATAGTCAAGGTGCTTATGCGTATACTTCGTTTACTTCCGTTTTCTTATCAATATACTTATGAAGCAGTCACGAAGTTCAAAAATAATTTTTAATAATAAACTCGTAGACATGCTGGGGGTATGTTTATAATCTCATGGCTGGAAAAAAAATAATCGCTGTTTTAATAGGAAGGTAATTACCATCCTGTTAGTTTATGGTTTGAGATGTTGCGCGTATGTGTCGTGGCTGAAGTCTTTTCCTTTTATAGAAATTACGAGCTCTAATATATTCAAAGGCGCTTGTCACTCCTTATGTCAAAGCGGAGTCACTCTGGGATACTTGGTGCGCTTTATTTTTCAGTCGGGACAGCATTGAGGAAACATGCTTTCCGTGAAAGAGGCAATAGATGGGATGGTATCTCCCCTCTCCACCAGAACGAGCCAGGTTTATCGCCAAGGTTTTGGGACTAGGAAGGGAAAGAGTTGTTGTGCGTATTTCTTTCCAAATTTTCTCTTTTTTTTGAGAAGAGAAACGTTTTTTAACAATGTACGCGTTTGTTGAAATTCAACAGAATCTTGATTAAACCATTTGAGGAGATCAGAATTCAAATTATTTTTTTATATTCCTTATTATCTCAGCTACATTTATTTATCACAATGCATATATTTAACTATGTATAATAGCTCGTTTCATTTAAAAGTTATAATTTTAAAACGTAGATACGCACTCTCTTTCGGGTGGAATGATTTCATTTTCATGTACTCCCGGGCGGATGGGTCGTCAATAAGTACTTGAGAAATTTAAAAAATGTTAAAATGCTGTGATTTTCATTTTTTTTATCATAATAATTTTTAATTTTTCCCTCTAAAAAATCTTTTTCATATTGTCATTTGAATTCACTTAAATTTTTATGTATTTTATACCTCTTCAAGATTTTATGCTTCGTGATCTCGATATCATTTTCTAGGGTTAACCTTCCTGTTTTCACCCTGACTCTATTACATAGTTGTATGAAAATCAGAAATATGCTGGTTAAGCCCTTTGGTGGTCATCAATTGTTTCTTATTTGCTCACCAAACGTCTGCCCGTGGGTTACTTATGAGCCGTTCCCGATTTTCCATCAGGTGTCCATCCCAAGGATCGAATCACCAAAGTTGCCCATGCCCATAATAAAACCCATGCCCAAAGCGTGAGTCGAACCCGCAACATTTGACTTAGCAGGTGAGCGCGTTACTCAGTTAAGCGAAAACTCAATTCAAAAGTATGCATTGCCATTTTTCTAATGCAACCCTTACCGAATGAAACCGTTGAACTTGGGTGTGGCATCTCTTTGGTATTTATAATTGTCGGAAGATTTGAAGTAATAGTCGCATTAAATAAACACATGCAGAAAATTGCAAAGGTTGCCAAAGCAAATGCGATGTGGTTAGCAGGGTGGAACTCTTTCAGTGTCCCGGTCCCTTTTCCATTCGAACCGGGCCGGATCTTCCCTTAAACGCGGCACAAATCTCGAGAATCAACCTTCGGTTTAGACAAGATGGTTTGTTTTATTTGAGTCTTGAGACTCCGACTGAAACCTTTTGGTGGGTATCATCCCGCATACTCTACAATTTTAACTGCCTCTCATAATCTTTTTTTTTATCTTTATACATGCCGTGTGGCTCATGCCTTGAATTCCTCGACCCAGTCGTGACTCTTTCGCGCTTCAAATGCGCCGTTCTCAACATAGCAAACATTCTCCACAAAACTCGGATTTTAGGTGACGGAAGAGAGGAATTGGTCGCTCGGGTCTATCCGCTTAGAAGTCGACGGAATTCCTTAGCAAACGAGGACATTATTTATTAACAAGATTTTTTTCGTGTGGTGAACAAGGCCAAAGGGACTGACTTTATGTTGGAGTTAAATTTGTTGCTGAGTTAATGCATGTGACGGCTATACTTTTTGCGTGTCTTCAACAAGAGATTGTCCACTTTAATGCATGAAATTGAGACTGTGATTCATATCGTCCTTCCGAAACGACCAGAAACATTACTTCTGGTAAAAAAATACCCAAAAAAAAGATAATTTAAAATACTTGTTTAACACTTTTTCTTGTGGAATTGGATAGAAAGAGTCGTCTTTTTTATGATTAAACTCTTTTACCATGCTTCAAAAATATATGTATGGGCATCAGTTTGACATTGCGTTTTCTAATTCCGAAATTATGCATGCTAACCACAAATTCCCATTATTTAACTTTTGCTCTATTGCAAAATTAAATGTACGCATTAGTTTGAAATAATTCTTCATCAAAGTGGAAATATTTTTTAAATATGCTTGTTGATATCATTCTTGTTTTTCACATTTTCCAACGTTATAATTTCGCCGTTCTTTTGTGCGCTTCGTCTCCTTCACGGCCAGTTAGCCTCCCATGCATTGAAATGATTCAAACGTGCACGAATCTGACGTGACGCACTTCTCTCGATAGTACGTAATATACCGTTAGAAAGTCTAATTTTTCCAGCATTTCAGTTTTGTACTTGTAATGCTTCAGACAACTCATTTTGTATTAGATTCACTAAGATTGGCCACTCGCAATAATCCAAAAAATATACACAACGAGCATTTCTCAGTGAGTGAACTATCTTCATTATTAGCCCATGCATAATTTCGATTTTTCCCACAGTGCCTAAACGCTTTGGAAAAAGTAGTATTTTCAGTTTTCTCTTAAATCTGGTTTCAGCCAATACGTGCGGAATCCTGAATCGATATTTTTTCCCTGAAAGAAGATCGTTTCAAGCCATTTTGATCTTGCACTGTCTTTTTGGTGTGCCTAGAAAATTAAAATTCTTTCTTTTTCATTTCTATAATGTAGGCATAAACTTTATTCCTTTATCGCGACATCTGATTAGTGATAAGTCATTGACTGTCATAAGAAGATGTTAAAACAAGGTTTGAGAATTGGTACAAGATTCAAATAATGTCCAATAATGCACGCTAAGTAACAGTCAAAATTACGTCAGAGACAAAATGATTAATTTTAGTAGAAATTTTTTATCTCCATGTACAGCAACGCCAAATCTCGGAAGCCATCTTAACAAATAATAGTGTAACCGGGAAACTACAATGAGAGTTCTGTTGCATTAGTTTTTATTTGACTTAATATTTGGGGAACGATCCCAGCGATTTCAGATTAGGAAAAAGTTCACTAATGAAAACACATGAAAACGCAAATGCGCAAATTGATTTGTTAAGGATCCCATCGCAATTCAGGGAAATATAAGCAGAAGAATCTCATAATACGGGAACAAATGAATCAAATTTTATAAAGTGATGAACTTATCATTGTATTAATTCAAGTTTTAGACAGTCTTTTATCACCCAATCCTTTATTTATGTAGATATCAGCATTAGTCAGGTAATAGATGCAAACAAATTGTAGCCTACAGGTATAAACTTACATATGTGTATGTATGCATATATTTGCCAGTGCATACACATATGGATATATATATATATATATATATATATATATATATATATATATATATATATGTGTGTGTGTGTGTGCGTGTACATATATACATTTATGTATTTATATGTATATACATCTATATATGTATAAATATATATGGCTTTTGAAATGCGGATTTGGAGAAGAATGGAGAAGGTGAAATGGACCGAGAAGAAAACAAACGAGGAAGTAAAGAATGATCTGGTACTTTCCCGGCGAATAATGTTTTCCAAGATTATTCGGGTCTCCCACCGGGTCCACGTTCGTAGGGTTGCCGACGTTTCGATGGACGACTCGGCCATCGAAACGTCGGCAACCCTACGAACGTGGACCCGGTGGGAGACCCGAATAATCTTGGAAAACGAGGAAGTACTTGGTATGGTGGGCGAAGAGAGGGATATGTTGGGAGAAATCCTATGGAGGCAGGAAAAGTGAATGGAAGGGGTATTGACCGGCAGCGGGATGTTGAAGACTGTAATAGAGGGGAGAATGTTAGGCAAACGAGGAAAGGGAAGGAACAGGATAGCGATGCTGGACGGGTTGAAGGGAGGAAAAAAGCACTCAGAGATGAAGAGGGGTCTGATGTAGAGTAGGATGCTGGATTTTTTGTTTTTTTAGGAGTCACAAAATATTTATTTAGTACCTGTGTTCATCCAAAAACCTACCTTAACCGGTAGATTATCTAATAATAATTATATATATATATATATATATATATATATATTTATGCATATAAAATGTGCGTTACTCTAAAGGATCCTTCACTGGTCCGCTCCCTAGAACCGCTCCTCGGTGTCTCGAGTCTACCTGTGACGGCCGTTAAACGCCAAGTGTGATTTGTTCATGGGTATTGCGTGGTCACTCAAAGAAGTTATGGAGGATGAAAGCGGAGGTAGGATACCATAGTATACCTGGCGATGGCGAACGACGTCACGAGTTATCGTGAGCAATCGGAGGCAACGTAGTCCATCCATAGAGGCGCTAACACCTATTGGCACCATCCCTCATCAAAAGCCGAAGCCAAATACCGCCCCATTAGTTCTTTACCCGTTCATTTATACCATAGGTGTAAACTATCGTGGATTTTATGATCAATACACGTGGCTGTAGGTCATTCGAATGTTATCGGCGTCGAATTATGGCAAGTTTTCGTTAGATACTGGATGGAAGGTATATTACCTATGACTCGTCTCCTTCCTCTTTCTTGCCATGATTAGGAGTAAACGATATGTGAGGTGGCAAGAGGAGCTATGAAAAAATTGGTATTGCTAGGTAAAATTTATGTTCGGGATTAAAGTCCACAGATTTTGCATAATGATAAAAACACCCGCCAAATAATGTTACGGGGGGAATTATGGGACGGGGGTTAAAAATTGAATTGCGAAGGATCTATTGCGGGTATTGATAAATGGGTAGATGTAGAAAAGGAATATCAGTGGTTGAAAAGGTACATAGGTGCGTATGAAAATAATTGAAACTTACAAGCGTTTCATATGGGAACTTCGGCATTGTATTTTAACAGTTTAAACCGTGTTTTATTCAATCGAAAAAAGTTTTTTTATTATTTATCTTGACAGGGAACTTAAGTGCGTAGTGATGTAAAGAAAATACCAGAGAAAATTTTAGTAGGGAGAATAATTTTGTATGACTCAGAAACTTGGTTTGTTTGGTCGGTGACGAGGAATGGAGAAAATGAAATGGACGGAAATGAATAATCTAGCAAGGAAGTTTTAATCATAATAGGGGAAGAGAAACGGCTGTTGTGAAAATTCGAAGAAGGCCCTACAAGTAGACGCAGGAGATAATTAGAGGCAAATTGTTGTTGAAGACACTGACAGAGGAGAGAATACTGGAAAAGCGAGATCGAAGTGAGGAAAGTATAGGTATACTGGATGAAATTAAGAGAGGTAGAGAATGTGGAGAGCCAAAGACTGAATTGCATTTTAAGGTTTAAAGGTAATTTATGTCATGTCAGCTTGGGCTTAAGAGTACAGCAATGCGCAGGTCAAGGATCCAATAAAAACCTATTCTAACCCGGTCGATACTTTAAAAAGAAGAATTTATCAGGTTTATGCTGAGCCAGATGGTTTGTATAATTAGTTGTTGGTAGACGAACGGTCAAAGGTAGGTTTTTGACAGCCATATAAAATTATAATTAAAGAAATTGCTTCTTATATGAGCTAAGAACTGTTACACATCTAAATTCTACTTTACTTTGATAAAAAAATTCCCCCAACTGGTTGAACTCAAATGAACCTTTTGCATCTTCACTGTGCTGGTATTTCAAATAATACGAAATTTTTCTAGGCATTTATGCAAAGAACTGTTTAATTTGGTTTGCCTGTGGTAGGTACGAAACGATTGGGAAGGTTCTTGACAAAGGTCTTGGGGCTAATTCAGGTCGTTTGATAAACATGTAGAATTACCCAAAGTGCTCCTTTTCATTATTTCCCGGGGGTTTTTGCCCTTATCTCAGGGCGCCCACGACGGTCCTGGTGGGTTGAAATTTGGTTGCGGAAACGAAAGAAAGTGATTCCGGCCGGAGAAAGAACGAGGCTTCGACACGAGCCAGCGATTTGTCGCCAGTGCCCGAGAGGGAATTCTGAGCCTCCCTTTTCGAGCTCTCCGATAAGAGCGTGATACACATCTCCCTCCCGCCCTTTTCTCTCCCTCTCCCCTTCCCACTGCCGCCTTCGCAGCCCTCCCCCGCTCCTAATACGTTAATAGGTCCTCTCCAGCCTCCTCGGGCGTCATATGCGCCGCCGCGGGCCATCACAACACGCGAGTTTCCTCTCTACCATTCTTTTTCCCAACGCACGCGCGCCTCGTTTGCCCTCCTCGTCCATTTCTCTCGCTCCCCGCCACACTCCTTCCATCTCTTTCCGGAACAACCATCGCCCCCGGCCACTGACCCTCTACCCTCCGTGAGGACGAGAGAGAGGAGAGACGGACCCACACTGCCCCGCCTGAGAGAGGCTCGGTTCGTTCGAGCGGACGCCTCGCTTTAACGGGAGTAAAATTTCCGAGAGACAGACCGCGAAGGGTCCTCCCCAGTGCCGGAGTGTTTTCGTGTTTGTGCGTGTGTCTCCTGGCGCGTCGAGTCGAAAGATCTTGCCCCGCAGTGAGGTCGCCGCCCTGCGGAGGTTGCCTCCACCGGCTGGCCCTGCACCCACCACGCCAAGACGAGGCGTGTGCATACAGAGATTTTGGGACGCTCGCTCCCACAGTTTTTGCCCGGGACGGACTGGTGGTCTCCGCGCGAGTTCGGCGTGGTTCTCCCGGAAGGAAAAAGGGGCGATACGGAGAGGGTACCGCTGGTGGTCCGATCGATCGGGGGAGGAGTGCGGTGTGTGACCGCGGGGGGTTTTGAGCGGTGTTCCACGGCGCCGGGCGTCGTCTTTTCCTCCTTCCCTGGGTTGCAGTGCCGAGAGCACGACCTTTGGATATGTATCCGCCGAAAGGTGAGTGTCTCACGGCTCTGGCCCAAGGGTGGCGCGCCCGCGAGCAAACAGTGTGCAGACGCCCCACTTAGCGCGGTCGCGATGGCAATCAATGGCCAGTTACCGGGTGTCGCTCTTCTCCCCCTTCGGCTCGACGCCGCCGCGTTGGCGGCAGAGGGATCCGCGGAGTGATTCGTTCTCCGAGATGCCGAAGACGACTGCTCAAGTGGCCAGGCCAACTTCACAGTACTCTATTCACTATTTTTAGCCAAATACCGGGAAATTTTCCTCACAATTTTTATTATTAATCAATAGCCTCGAATCCATTGCGTCATGGACAAAAGAAATTAGTAATTTGGTAATTTTACCTGGATAATGACGCCGTGAAGTCGAAATAAATCGGTAATAACAAAAGTTGTGAGGAAAATTGCAGTTTTAAATCATCAGCAATGGGTATTAGACTATTCCACTAAGTTCAACTTGAAAGAATTATTAACATCCACACCGTTCAATTTCGGAGTACATGTATATACGGTAATGAAAATCTCGGTATGAGCTTTCATAAGAAGAACCACTCTCTGCTATTGATTTCTTCGATACTCTTGCATGTTTCTAAAACCTTTGTCATATTAATCGCTTTTTAATACAATCGTTCATCGTCGCATACATTTACATATTGCCTCGGAATCCACTAATTGAATTACATTAATTGAGTTCATTTACCGATAGTATTTTTCACATTTACGCAGTGTTTCATCGTAAAAGTATGACCCTTGAAAATGAATTTCCGTAGGTTCCAACTTCAACTATTTTTTTAAATGGAACGTAGTAAGTATTATGTAATGATGTACGGTTTTCCAAACTTGGTCGGCCGGGAAAGAGGGTAGACTTAGTGGGAAGCTTTTGAGATTTGGGTGCGTGGAGAAGAACGAATAAAATGAAGTTTACGCGAAGGAAAACAAACGAAGAAGTGCTTGGCACGGTGTGAGTGGCGAGAAGGTTGTTGAGAGGATTTCTAAAAGGACAGGAAAAGTTGCTCTGTCATATAAGTGTCAACGGACTGGCCAGGATTGTGACAGGGGAGAACGTTCGGTAGTAAGCGACGTAGATGTTGGAAAGGAATAGGTCTTATAGCTTGCACGCAGAGACATAGAAAATTAGTGGAAGTGATAATTGGTTCATTATGATGCCGAGCGTGTTTCGTGTTTTAGAAAACTCAAGTGTATAGCAGTTCTTAATTCATAATAGAATCCGAACGCTATTTATAAGCTTTTCTGAATCTATCCAAGTCTGCCTATTCGCGGTAAACTTCGGTGAAACATGTTTCACAAGGAAAGTCCTCAAATGAGCAAAGGATGTCACTCTCAATTGCCGATGGAGTATAATGCGATAATAGCACGTTTCTTGTTGACAATATTAGGCAAATAAGGAAGAAACATGAACATAGAACATGAATTACCTCATCATATGCAGTCTTCGTACATAAAACCGTCAAAACACACTTCATAATTAATGTAGCAACCTTATTAAACGCAATGGATCAACTAGATTTTTAACGGTATTTATTGCAGGCAGTTACCTTATTAATCATTCTGATAAGAGAGATTATGTTTGCGATTTTTTAAACTGATCCCAATAATTTACTGTCAAACATGAATTTAGCGTTAGAGAATATTTGCTCTCGGGTAAGAATGATTTTCCAATTCTCATCTGTTTTTCCCAATCAATGAAAAATTAATTAGCCGCATTATTGTATGTCATAGCTAAAATTTTTGGTTGACGATGCATTCGTGCGGTTTTAAAAATCAGTTTTAAAGAGGTACATTGCTATTTCTATGCACCCCGTTCCATAGCACTTCAAATTGCCCTTTACTTTGCACCTTTCTAAAAAAAGGCCTTAGCATTACGACACTGGACATGGAAAGAACAGAAGAAATAAGAGTTATCTTCTAACAAAAACAAACAATCTAGTACTAACAAAATTCTATCGTACTTCTCACTTATCATCAACCATTTGCACTTTTTGACGGCTATTTACACCCATAGTAAGGAAAGTTAGATTAATTTTTAATGTATCCATAGGATCGAATTGAAAAGAGCGTTAGTTCTCATTTTTAAAAGCAGAAGCAGTTCATTATTTGGCTTTGAAGGTCAACATTTGTGAACAACGTTATCGAATTTTCGAACAACAAGCTCCGGGAATTCAAAACATTATCACGTTGTCTTCCAAAAGTCGTCACCAACTTTGCAACAACTGGTTATGATACAAACAGGAAACTGAAAATTCCGTTACGTTTAACATTTGTTGCCTAAGTGGACTGCATCAATCTCCGCTCATCTTGTTCTTGACTGTTGTCTCCTAAAATCTGTCCAAAATCCGAGAAGGCATTGTACGTGAAAACACGAAAAGTCTTTGGAGGAGTTCTTCCCTTTTGTCCACAATTGAATTGGGATACCAGTCAAATATTCATCCTGTTCGTGAATATTTAATTGCTATTTGCCTCCCAGGGTGGTTTAAAATAATTCATAAATATTTTTCAGCATATTAAATATTTAGGCACAGCAGTAACCCAGAAGAGGCCAGAGGCATATTCAAAGGAAATTGCGATGTTTTTGTGTGTAGTCAGAGTGAAGTCAGTGTAAGTCACATTGCATATTTCCTGAAGATAATTTGAAGGATTTTATTAAAACTGCGTTATCTCGGACATGCATCTAAGGTCATCAGGAAGAGGCCAGTTATTATTCGCAAAAGGGTTTATCTGACTAGAAAGAGAAAACTACCCACCTGTAATGAAAATTTGATAACCAGCACCAAAAGTTCCAACTGGTATCATATACTACATATACTCTTTCCCCATGTGTTTATTTACTCAATAAAATATCCATAACTAAGAGCTATAATGATATTAATAGCTTATAATAAAGATTAAAGGTAATTAGAATTCGATATCCCAATCATTATTGTCAATAGCCGTACGATAAATGCTATAGAAGCAAGCATAATAAAAATGCCACGTTCATTATGAGATTAGATAGCATCTAGTGAAATTCTGATTATACTTTCCAGAAAACTATGGAGAAGACTATTCTTGCTTTTAATGTGGTTTCTTGTATATTTTAGCGTGTTTTTACCGTGTACCGATATTTTGGAGTATTCACACGCTTAACATTTGTCAGAGTTGTGTATTATAAATGTTGGTTATTAAATGGCACTACAGAACATTTTTATCTTGAGGTGTTCGACCAAAGGTTTCTTCCTTGTTTATTACTTTTTAAGACCGATTCTTTAATTAAATTTGAGACGGTGGTTAAACTTCTCCAGCTTTTATTTTTGAATTGGACTTAGCGAAATCACTAGCAAAAATTATAGTTGTTATTGTTCGTTCTTTTTCATATTTGATTGCGTCTTTTGATAAAATCCCTAGCTAAACAACCCTTGCTAACAATATTTTATTACAATCACTAAGTAATTATGAAACATAAATTGAAGAAATAGTTTATCGAATATTTTCTCAAACATCATTTCTTTTAAGGATCCATAAATATACTAAAGAAACAAATACTGGAGTTAATGTTTGAGTGCGATAGAAAATTTGAAAAATGGTTTAATTTATTGCGAAAAGTACCCATTGTTTTTTTGATAATTGATTTACTAGCGAAATTTAATAATTTTAGTTATTTCACGAATTTTAAATTTTCTGTTTTATCTACTAAAGAACCTTTCGGATGTGAAATCAGTTCTTCGTCATATTTTTTTTTTCTGAATCATGTTCGATTCCAAGATACAATGCCTCACTGATAGGAGGAAGATAATGCCTTTAATTCCTTACAATGGCTTTGATAAATGTATTTATATAAACATCATCAAGAGATTTAGAGGCTACTGTCAACGGCCTTGAGAGCGTTGACGATCGATTCTTCTTATTGTAGTCATTTTCAAAAAAACGTCAGCTTATGTACGTTCGGTTTGGTCCTGTTACCAAAGTAGGCGATTGAGATATCACATTATCTTTCACTAAATCTTCCCAAAATAACATTGTGATCACCGCGTATTCTTCAATTAGCAATCCACAAAACAAATAAGGTCGTTTTGCATGATGTTGAGTCTTGGAGGGAGTAATATGGGTTTCTTCTTCTCGTGCACGATTATAACTTTGTATTTCTCATTGGATATCAATGACACATCCATGAGCTCGTTAATACTGACTAAATTCGTCATGTTATACTTAGAGTAGAACAAGCTCCGTTCGTTAATCTTGTGACACTCGTATACCGGCCAACTTCCATAGAAAAATAGGTGATCACGGGTTTTAATGAGACATTCCCAGGAATTATATTATGTAGGTTAAAAAAGTAATGTTTTTTCAATTTTATTTGATTTTCCAGATAAAAAATTACTCCCTGAAGGGAGCATGCCTCGGTGTCAGTTTTATTCGGTTATATTTCAAAATTAATTTCAAATTTCACTATAAAATATTAGAATGAGTAACCTAATTAACCGTTTAAATGTGATATTCGTCTTAATAATATTTTTTCAAATTAAAATAATCTTCCTCGTTTCACGATGATCTTTTCATCCCTTCATGAGTTTGTATTTGATTTATATATTTTGATTTCCTAAAATCTACAACATTTATTTCAAATATTAAGTTAAAGTATTTGCGAAAGATTCATGCGTCGAACAGCATATAATATACTCTGCATGACTGGCCTACCTCCACAAAGATAATCAGGTGAGGTAGTGGGAAACTTTTACTGAATTATTTATAAGTTTAGAATGATCCATTCGTAGTTGATGTGCTTTTTTTTGGAGAGTAATGAATTACGCCTAACTTTTGATGAAATATGTCGATGAAAACGATATCAATATCATCACACGTAGCAGGAAGGAAGAGAAGTGTTATCCCATGCATCTTAGTTCTCCATATTATCGATATCGGGGAGTAAATCCTCTTTAAACAAGACCGCTCAGTGTTACTCATGGGTATCTCAGTCATGTTGTGCAGTTGATTTATGGTGATCGGGAATTGTAAACCATTCCAGGTAGTTAGGCTTACGAAAGAAAGAAGTGGGTCATTATCCTGGAGAGCACTGCTTGCGATGAATCACGAGATTGGAAACATCTATGCCACAAGCATACCCGTGAATCCACTTTTGTTCTCCGTGAATGACTCTCCTCATCCCGGTGTTTCTTTGCACTGGCGATCCTAACGATCTCCCCAGGAAGGAATATGGAGTGTTATTTTCCCTATCTAAGGGCTATCTTAATATATGTGCATCTTAATATATGCAAGTAAAGTGACAAGCTCGGGAAAGACTGGAATGTCTTCATTCGACGCTTTCACCTCCCCAATGCCCCCGTAAAGGAGCGCTCCTTGAATGACATAACGCTGCTTTTGGTCGCCAGCCTCACCTCTCTCCATTATCACACACCTCTCACTTTAAAATCTCATAATGACATAAGGTTTACGGATAGGTGATTCCTGCTTTAGTGCCATGGTTCAGATATTGCATGATATCTCCTGTGGGCGTCATGGCATCGTCGAGGCATTAACTTGTCGACCACTCGAAGAAATAAGTTCAGCAAACACGTACGAGGAAAAGTTGGAAACTCTCAACGAGGAAAAGTTGCGGGACAGATTTCGGAATGGAAAAACTTTGACCTCATATAGTCGGATGAAGGTTGAAACATTAACTACGGTACTGACAGATGTAAATACTCTCTGGCTCCCGCGAGGAAATCGTAATCAGCTTGAAATCTAGTTAGGTAACGAAACAGCTGCGGTCGGCAATACTAATCATAATCGAATATTCCTATTACTGGATAAAACAGGGGCATTATAGTCCAGTTAGTAGAGCACTGGGCTTCTAAATGGATGGACCGGGTTTGATGCCGGGTGATGGACCTGGGCGTCCTCAGCTTCTCCCAAGCTGGGATTTTTCGGGTACCAGATATTTCTGGGAAACCGTAAGTGGCACGGGGAAAGGAATTTGTACCCCTACTGTGATGCGTGAATTGCACACGCCAAATAGGGTGTTAAAGCCTAGTATTTAGTGAACTCAACCCTCACCCACGAGCTTTGTATCACACCTTGTATCACAATAACCTTCGGGTATGTTATTGTGGTTTATTTGGTCATGACGGACGGATTACTTTGCTAGTCTTTGCGGTTATGAAGGTCTTCCTGGAAGAATTCCTTATGCGTCTGACAACACTCCGCTGTTGTTTGGATTTAGGTGCATAGAGAACGTCTTTTACGAATTAGCACCTGGAATACGAAGGTCAATAATGAGGATGGGAGATGATCGGTGGGTCTAGTTAGTCGTCACGGTGCTTTGCGCCGGTCCAAATCCTTCCTCCCCAAAAGTGAGTGACACCGCGCCGTAATCCGTCAACGACTGCCTAGCCCCCCCGCCCCCAGTGAATTTCGCCGAAATCACGAGAACTTACATCGTTTCGCTCTCCCTTATCACGTGCCTCCTCGCCTGTTTCTCTTTCAAGACTTCCCGCCCCGGACCAGAACAAGAGCTCCGGCCTTATCAGCATCCCTACCTTTTCGTTCGTTCTAATGGTCACCATAAGAGTCACGCAGTAATGGATTAATGCCGAGGTTCAGATTAGGTATGTGGGTTACGCCGGTGCATCAATCACTCGCGTTAACACACGGCCGTACTTGCATTTCGCGCGAAAGGTAAAACTTTTTCTTTTACTCTCTCTCTCGTTCTATCTTGCTCAAGCCGTGAGCATTGGTTAGATTCGCTTATAAAAAAATACTCGTTTCGATAAGATCGAGGGGGAAATGGGTCGGAAATTGCCGGCTCAGGTGCGTCGTTGGGCGACAACGAACGTCTGAAACAATGTCGGGAGATAGAGATGTGGGACTCTACAGGAGTCGCGCTTAATATGTGGGTCGATGTATATGGATGGAATTGCGGCAGTTTCATATCTGATATCATTCACGATTATCAATGATGTTTTGCGGTCTATTGTGGGGATTTCCCCGGTCAGAGCCTAGAAAACCATTCTCTTTTCTTTCCACGCCTGTACTCACTTCCGATGCAATTGTTTGAAATATACATGTATGCAGCGTGAATATTTATATATGCAAATTGCATTGACGCATTTTTATCACTGTATTTATTCCTTCGGCCCGGTGACTCTTGACGGTTTTACGGGAGTTTTTCATGCCTGCAGGTGAATACCGCACCGATATCGCCCAGCTTAATTAATTCCATTAAAGTGTACAACTACTTGCAATCCACTTGCACTTTCAGGCGTCTCACAGAGAAGCCCTGAGGAGAACTCGTTACTTTACGAGGGCAACCTTTATCTAAAGTACTGTTTTGTCATTACTGTTGTTTTTGTCCAAAAATATACGTTGACACCGTGCGGGGAATAAATAATAAATAACGCTTTACTTGTTTAGATATTGGTCAGTGGTTCGGGGTTCGATTCCGTGGGATGCCTTTGTTCAGATTCACAGCTTCACAAAAGCTGTATGATTTTCCAGATGACAAATCTTCCCCATAAGGAGTAGTTAGCACGGGTAGCACCTTTCCATGCCCTGATGTGTGAATTTCACAGATCGTAGAGGTTAGAAATTAGGCGATTTCTGCCCTCTTGAATCAAACGAACCTTAAATTTGATTACCGTTGTTTATTTTTATCGCCAATACCACAACTTCAATGGCGTGCCATAAAGTAATTTTTAGTTCAAAGTTTGCCCTGTAAGGATTAATTCCGATGTTTCATCAAGCCATGGTGAAATTTCCACGTTAAAAACAATGAGGAAAGTGCTTCTCAATGCAACAATTTCAGAGCGTAAAAATCATTCGCCTTGACTGGGACTCGAACCCAGATCCCTCAATATCCGGTCGAGTGCTTTAGCCACTTAAGCTACCGAGGCGTCCTCTTAAACTCTGAAATTTTGGGGCTTTTAAACAGAGTTTAAGAGGACGCCTCGGTAGCTTAAGTGGCTAAAGCACTCGACCGGATATTGAGGGATCTGGGTTCGAGTCCCAGTCAAGGCGAATGATTTTTACGCTCTGAAATTGTTGCATTGAAATGCACATTAGCGGATGACTCCGTTAAAAGTTACTGTTGCGGCACCTCCCGCAGTTTCTTTGGAATTAGGAAAGTGCTTCTTCAATTCTTGCAATATCATGAGCAAATATGCACCGGAAAAATATGGTAGACGATAAAAGATGGGAAATGCGATTTGAGTTGAAGGCCTCACATTTCACTGGTGAGTTTTCTGGTGCCCCAAGGTCCAGGACCACGAGTACGGTCATGGAGTATTGATGTTCAATTTAGATGCAATGCCGGCGTGTAGCAAGCATCAGGAGACCAATGTCGCCAACTCATGCTCCGTTAGCTATACATTTTTTGCAATAAGGATTATTGTTCAACCTCGAGATAAAGTCTCTGATAGTCAATGAAATTTCATATAAAATCGGAAGGATAGAAACTTAGGAGAGACTAGTATAGGTAATAATAATAATGTCCCAGTTTCTAGAAAAATGAAGCCACTTTTAATGTGATGAATGAATGAAAACATGGTTGAAATTTTAAGACGTGCGTTTCATGAAGTATCACGAATGCGTATATTACCCTACACTTACGCCCCCTTGTTCCACGTCTTCGCCATAATTTTTTGTTAATTATTATTTTAATATTCTATATGAATGAATCAATACTTGCATATTTAATATTATATTCGTGGCACAGGTTCATTGTGAAGTCCATTCCTGCAGTTTGCTCTCATACCACTGTAATTCTAAGTTACATGATCCACGCAGAATGACCTTCTGGTCTTAGAAAAAATTGGAACGTGGTATTTCATAAATATAATAAAAATTCCGCACTTTCTCCTTTCACTCTATGTCATTTCCTCCCAGAGAGAGACGCTCTCCATCTTCTGCGTTCATTCCAGTTAAAACTAGATTATCGGAGCACCCGTGACCCCAGAAATTTCTTATTTGCTCCCGAAATTTCAAGTCAACTGCGTGGTCTCTTAGAGTTTTCCTGCGTCCGCCCGCCGCAACGCTTGTCCTTATCCGTCACACGGGTAGCGTGGTCTTCCCTCGAAATATGTTTCCCGGAAGAAGTTCGCAAACAATTTCAGCATCGTGGGAGCCAAGATTGTTTCCTAAGGGGAAAATAAATCACGGTCATTGAAAAATACGAAAGAGACGTTTGGCAACACCGGTCAAACTATTCCATGTAAAGAGGGAAACCCATTTGTATCGATTCAATAGAATTTATCGTTTTAGGAGACATTCGGCAGGTTCTATAAATAACTGATCGATTAGGTTTTTCTTCTGTTGGAAAATGTTTGCGTCAGACTCTAGTTTTTGGAGCAATAATCTGTTAATGAGGGTGAAAAGAAGCATAAAATTTCCACCAAAAATTTTGGTGGAAATGTTATGAAGTTTCTTTTTACCCTCATAATGAAGGAATTTCACAAAGTTAAACCTGAAACTGTTATGTTTAATAATCTGTTGGTTTTTCATGCGTCCTTTCTCTGCTGATGTGCCATATCCGTTATTATAAGCTTCTCCTATATGTTTACGACGATGGGGTTTTCTTCCATCTCTTCCCTGAGGTGTGATGTATTATGTTTTGGATTTCATGTGATTATGGTGTTGAAAACTTAGACGTTTTCGTAATAGCCGTTTATAAATCCATTCCAGCATTTAACCCGAGGGTTACTTTGATAATTGAGAGTGGAGCTTACCTAATACTACTTTTTGGCATGTAAAATCACAAGTCGTGGTCGGGGAGCGGGCAGTTTCTTGTTCCGCTGCGGTTTCCCATGGTCTCGTGCCCGAAAAACCTTGCGTGATGCCGTGGGTGCTGTGAGTTGCCTTTCAACTTCATTATGGTCTTATGCGTACTTTTGATTTCAAAAAACAAGTTGGGATAAGTGTCTTCATCTATGTTATTAATTTTTATTCACTCCCTACCTTCTGGAATTTAGTTAAGTGCCACTCTCACTTCAAACTTGCTTAATTTTCTCTCGTCATCTCTTCTACCAAAGCTCGTCTTCACGTGTATAACATACCCAAATTCTGCGTTTTCTCAATCAAGCCTGCTTACATACAAGCAAAAGTCAATACATTATTGACCGACCCAACACTATTGACAAATGCAATATAATGGCGTTTCAAATGTCACGATAGACAGGTTAAATTTTCCTGATATATGGAAGGGGGAAAATTTACCATTTTCTGAGGAAATTATGAAAAACATATTCTGGGCCAAATCATTCTCTCCTCTCTATCAATGCTCAATGTTTGGTTCCCAGTGTTGTCTTTGACTGAGTTCTACAAAAAATTTAAATTATTCTTCAGCCCCCTCTTGGCAAAATTGAGAGGAAAAATCGTTCGCGTGAAATGGAAATGTAAGTTTGTCCTCGCATGCAGGGACGCACCCAAAAGTGGTAGGACTGATTTTTTTACAAGAATTTTATTGACGATATACTTACATCGACTTAATAATCTTCAAAGTATGCTCTTTGAGCTGCTACACACTTAGTATAACGTTGCTCCCATTCCCCGTACGCCCGCTGGAAATTTTCTAAACTTCACGGAAAAACGTTGCTCTAAATTCAGATTCATTTTGTTTTTCGACGCGGACAAAAAACTTGCTTCACTAAAAACGGTGTCCTCACTCAACGACAGCCCGCAGGCGACTGAGGTTGGTGTCGGTCTGTTGCTAAGAGCCCTCTCCACCTTACCCTGCCAGGCAGACCCCTCTCCACGGCTCCGTTCGCGCCAGAGAAAATCAGTCCTACCACTTTTGGGTGCGACCCTGTATTACGGTTAGGGCTTTCAATGTGCCCGCACGGAATATTTCTCGCAAAGGAACCTTTAAAACAAAAAATGCTCCCGTCCATTACCTCGCTGCTAGTCACGTTAAAGTTCCATTAGAGACCGCCTATTTAAACTGTGCATGCACCCATTGTTTAATCTTTGCCCATCGCATTCTAATTAGATACCACTTGTTAAGTGGCGCTTGTGACGCAGAGGCTAAACATCTCTTAATGAACACGAGCGTTTCCAACTTTCCCTAATTCTTCCGGTAAAGAAATGAGTCGTAGTTCGTTCCGTTAAAGAAAAACTTATCAATCAGCCGTCGGCATTGGCCGTGAAGACGAATTAAATGTCTAATCGACAGCACGCATTCCAACGCTTCCGATTCCACAATCTCTCAGCCCTCGGAGCAATTCGCGTTTTTTCCCCAGCCTTGATCATGCATTGTTGGTTGTCGGCATTGAGAGAGAAAGAGGGAGAGAGAGAGAGGCTTTGCGTAGCATTTCGTTACATCACGTCTCACAAAGCGGGATGTTCCTCGCAGGCTCTAATCCCTCTCTTCCTCCTGAGATAAAAAAAATAATGCACTGACTGGGAATTGGCCTAGTTAAAACTGGGTTTCTTTACTCAGTCGAGCCTTCGTTGATCTGTGTTTGCCGAGTCGAGTATTTCTCACGTCTCTCGTCCAAAATTTACCCATCAAGGTCGATCACAGAAATATAGCTGGGAAGTGGATCGGGATGAATTCTATTTTTTGATCCGAAAATCGATGAATTTTTTTTCTTTGCCAGCACGTCATGGAGATAGGGTCTTGAACGGTAGTCCGTGGAAGTGATGGTTAGGAGTTCTTTCTTTCGCGTTTCCCGTGACACGCAAGGTGTCCTCTACCTTTTCTTGATAAGTAACACCTGCTGTCCACACAGTTTAACTTCCTTCCCGAAAACCTCTTCACTCCCTGTGGACTTATCGCGGTATTGCACGCTCACGCGAAAGAATTGTGAGCGCCGAAAAAATACGTCTCGAGCGGAATCAAAAACTCTTCTTCCCTTTGTAGCAAAGCTCACCAAATCGTTGTCCTGTAAGGTCTCAATAGTTTTTTGTGTCGGATTTGTTTCAAGTGTGCATGATTTTATGTGTTTCGTTGTTTGAACTTTATTGTGGAGGGTGTATAAATTTGGTATTCATTCGTAATACTTGTGAACGCCATGTTTTAGTGAAAAAAATATTGGACTTTCGGAAAAATACATCCGCAGAATCAAAATTAATATTTTCTATTCCGGAAAAGGGATACAAGAAATAAAATTGGCTCAGTGATCTACCTGATGATATTGCCTTGCGACGACACCGTGGTCCTGAAAGATAAAAATTCTAGTGGAATCTGCCAAGCTAGTCTTCCTTCATCTACGCCTAGTATGAAAGAATTCCACCAAGTAACGCCTAGGACAGTAATATCTTAAAAAAATTAAATAAATTTCAATGCCTACTCTTTTCGCCAAGCATGAAAATAAATAGCTGCTTCAAATGAGTGAAGTAAAACGTAATTCTTTACAAAAATACGTGCAGTCATGACGGTAAAATGTTCACTTCCTTTCGTGTAAGCCTCTCCATTTCCTTTGCATCTGGCATCCAAATCACCCTTCTTCATTATTTCCAGGACATGTTATTGATCAATTTATATCTGCTGAGTATTCAAAGCACGACTTCAAAAACGATTTTACATCATGTCATAGGTGGCAATAATGGGACCTATTTGAAGTCTCTTACTGTCAACCGTGTGAGGAATGAAGCTGAGGGATCACTATCACGATTTACCATCCTTGACCTTAAGTAACCAAATGGAAATATGAACCTTAAAACCTCGCACACTCTCCTACAACTATACTTAATCTAATATGTCTCCACCCTGTTTTTACTAATATATCATAAACAGAAAATTAAATATTTCTTCAAGAAGACATTTTTTTAAGCGCGGTATGAAATCTTCGTCTGAGTTAATTCGTTTTTTTCCTCTATGAGATATTGTAAGATCAATCATTTAACGTTAAAGAATCTTGAATGGTGAAAGTTAATGAACCAGAAGTAAAATCTTATGTGCACCTCAGTATCGGATATGAATTGCATCCATTTCAATGTTTACATCATGATCAAATAGGCTATGGAAATTGTATTCATTATACGCCGCTCATCACAAATTCACGTATTGACGATGGTTTATTGAACTGAAACAGCCTGAATAAAGTGCATTTGCAAAATGTTAGCACTTTATAATTGTACTACTAAATATTGATCATTTTTAGAATAGAAACATTAGGAAAAGAGACTGTTTTATCCTTGATCTGATGATGGCATTCCATTTAAAGCGAGGCAATGTATCGTAACTTTTAAAAAGTCTCAGTTTCCTAGTAATGAATTTCATAGTCACACTGTGAATTTGATTTAGCTGAAATAGCTTTCCACGCATACTATACAAAAACATCTCTAGCTAGATAACTCCTGAAAATTCGATTTCGAAATGTTTTAGAATGGTAGATTTTCTCACGATTCCTCATACGCGCGATGGCTTTACCCTCTTGCAAGTACCGTAATCCTATCCCTGCCAACCACCCCTGAAATTATACCGGGTGCCACACAATTCTATGATCAGAGTGTTGCGTAACATTCAGGATGTTTGCACAGGGGAATAGGGTAACTACCGGTTGTTCCTGTTGCCGCCGGCGATAATGATTTTAGATAATTGGATGAACGCGGGAATAGACTTTTTTTCATCCTTTTTTAACTTTTATATCCTCGACAAATACTGCATAGATATGCGTCAGTGGTTGGAAAATTTCCAAAATTTTGTCAGCCCCACCGACAAAAGATTTTTAGGAACGTAAGTAGTTAAATTGCGCTACGCCGTGGGAATATTCACTCAAGTGACGATCAATTTTATGAAAATATTCACGAACATTTTTATAAAGTTTGTTTTATTTTTGTAAGAAATGAAACGAAACAGCTAATAAAATAATAGAATGCCGTGTTTATTTATTTTTATTAATTTAAGAATAATTTAAATTAAGCGGACCTTAACTCAAAGTATTTCAGAAATTGAAATCGATTATATTTATCCTTCTGTTGCACTACTCATGACTTAATTTTTTTATGATCATAAATGATGATATTTTCATTATTTATTTTAATCCTTTATGAGTAATTTTTGTACTTCATGAGTACGTACAAGTTATTGAAATCGTTTATTGATCACGGCGACAGGACTTATCATAAATCCATCGTGGCCCAGGTCCTGACCAAGGTTGTGGGATCTGTAAGCTCTTGTGCACAAATTCGATCATTTCGATCACTTCTTTCGTACTTTGGAGAAGTTTGAGTAGTGCTTGGTGCGACTGATACAGCATTGTTCGAATTCACGGAGTGAAATAGAACGGGGGTTCATCGAATCGGATAATATTTCGAAACCCTTAACTTTTGGCGACGCAGACATCGGCCTCATAAATTCATTCCAACCACGCCAACCCAATAATACCTCCGTACATCGATCCGCTTCTCAAATTAACCCTTAACCATGCACCGACGGTTATTGATTCATAAAATTGAAGCATCGAATTTGCTATCAAACCGTTAAAGGCCTTCGTGACGGCCAATCCGAGCAGAGGCAAATGTTACATAGAGATAAACGGAAAATTCCCACAATAATCTCCAAGCCATGGTTCTTCCCCGCCCCCTGCCTCGCAGGAAGACCTCTCGGGGCGAACCGATGCGCAACGATGGATATAATATTATACAGAATATATTCATGGTTTAGCCGGCGGCGCGCTTCCACGGCTGACCGCCAAAGGTCACGCGACCGAGCGCCGCGTCGCCGTCCGCCTCCCTTTGGGAGTGGATATTATAAACGTCAGATCCGCAGACGCCATCAATGGGACAGAGGTCAATTGGGCAGAGGCTCTCGTGGTGGGGAGGGGGGTGAGGGAGAGAGGGGGTCGCGGGGTGATGTGTAGGAGGGAGGGGATAGAAGGTTCCAGAGGTCGTGCGAGAGGTAGCAGAGGAAGAGTGGAGGGTTATGACAGGCGGGAGGGTGAGGGAGGGTATCGAAGGGGAAGTATGGAGTGACTATGTCGTGGCGATCGCCACGGCAGCGATCGTAAATGCGCGGGGGCATGGCGATATTTCTTTCTCATTGCCCTTGTCCACATGAGTAATTCAATGCTCTCAATATGTATCGAGATTCGATGTTAGTATCAGTTTTCCTTTACGTGTATTCTCCATTGTGGAGGAAAAATTAAAAACTTTTGTAACATCTTACTTCCACTTTTTTTATTTTTCAGTGCGTATTAAACACTTGGCTTCGTTTTCAACTTTTACAACGTTGATATTAGGGTATTGTCGATATGACGTGACGATCGGTATCTCTAACTTTATGATAACGACGATGGGGTATGCGATAGCGCTGATGATATGAACTCTGAATACGATTTATGTGATGATCGGAAGGTACTTACAATGGAGAACGGCGTAATTACTGAGAGGCATCCCATAGTACGGAAGTGGAGTATCTATCCCTTTGGTATGAGCATTTAACAGATTGGTGAAGTCTATGTCGACGATGTTGTCGATGCTTATGGATGAGGATACAATAAAGTTATCCGTAGTAATATCATATATGATATATCGTTGGTATCTTGATATTTATTTCATATTCTAAAAGAAGCTTCGCAAATTCTTAGGCCTTTCGGCATTGGTCCTTCCCAGCTCCATTTCTCAATCTTTGTAGTGCTTTTACCCCGTGTGGGAGTGAGTTAGGAGGGAAAATTGGGGTATTGTTTGAAGGGATGGCGGAGTGGGAGATAGAGGAGGACACGCCGCGGTCTTCGGTAGTGTGGGGTCGATAGGGGAGAGGATGCAAATCCTTCAATTGATGGGTCGGGTTGTCTCTTTCGGGCCCGGGCAGCCGCGGTGGAATATGGTCAAGACGGAGGCGACCTACTGAAATTCTCCCTCAGCCTCCCACTTCTCTCCTCGGGGCATCGTGGGCTTTCCCCCCACTCCTCCTCCCGCCCTACCTCTCTCTCTCCGACGAAACTTGGTCTCACGCACGGCTCGGTTGGCTGAATAGAACCGCACCAGTGACACACGTTAACGAATGTTCTCCGTCGATTTCTACCATTCCTCAATTCGATATCTAATATGTTAGGGCCTACTCCTTGAGCCATGTCGTTTAAGTTTCTGTCAGGCGACAGAACACTGGGAATCAGAGCTGTATCGTGAATCAGTTCGATTTTAAGTTTACTAAAGGAGAAATGTTGGTATTTTAGTTATACTGGTAATTTATGACTATTTATTGGTCTTTCCATCGTCATATTTATTTTAGTATTGTCTAAAATCTGTTCACCAACATAACCTAATTCTATTACTCTAGCTTACCATCAGCCCATGCAAGGTGTGCATTTCAAATTTCGTCCATCTTAAAAACTTAAGTCCACGTTATTTAAATTGTACCATTTCATGTAACTAAAGTAAATTAAGTGAAGGAAATAAAAATTCAAGACTCATGCTTATTTTTTATTCCTTTCTTAGGCGATTTTGGGCAGAAAATTGGTCTTTGATCTTTATTTCCCATTCAGATTTCCAAAGGAAAATTCCACTAGTGGCAGTATTACTCACAGAACAGATCCTCCTTAAATATAAAAGCCATTAATTTGCCGATTAGGCATTAATGGCAAATATCGAACAAATATAACATAATAAGCAATGTATTACGAAATGTTAAACACATGGTAAATCCATATTCAGCTTCGATGGATGCTCAGAGCCTTAAGGTTGAAGGGAACGCCGTTGTCATTTTCAAGTTACTTCGATCATTTTCCTTTCTGTCGAATGGAGTTCCTTGTTCATTTTAATTCGTGAGTGCTTTCGTCCCCCAACGCAGCACGATTCGTTGCGGCAACGTGATGTCACAATCTTACTGCCGAACATGATCCAGTGATAAGAAAATGCTCGAGAATATTCTCATTTCTCATAAATTGGTGTCATTTTCCTTTCTTATATCCTTCGCGTGTATCTTCACGTGTATTTTAATTCCTATTATGGAATTTTTATAAGACTCTCTACAAAATTTATTTCAATTTTCAACTTCAGTATTAAATACTGAAAACTAGGTCCAAGTTTGGGAATCTTCGCTATTTATAGGCCGAAACAAAGTTCTCGATTGAATTTCCAATATTTTTCCAACTATAAAATGAAATATAGATGTTCCATGAGAAAATACGAAATCGCAACCACAGCTTAATTTATGATTTGCGAAATCATCCACATTAGTGCGCCCCTGGGAGTAAATAAAAGACGAAAATGATCCCATTGTTCCTATTAACAAGGTGGAATTGTGGATGCGAGAGCTCTGTAGGAATAATCTCCTCACGTCAGAGCCATAATAGTACGGGTCACACTTCACCATCGCCGGGTGAATAAAAATAACATATCGATTCCCCACCGATACGCGCGCGTGCGGAGGACTTCGATAGGACGCGTTGGCAGGCGTTGGGCAATGGACGAGAGGTATCCCCGGGGGAGATGGGTCAAACCCGTGCATTTCACAACGGGCGTGCATTCCCCGGTGGCTGACTCTCTCGGCCCCTCCTCCTCCCTTCCATCCGACGGTTGGGGCGAGAGGAGTAAATGACGACGGCAAGGGGAAGGACGGTTCCCGCGATTTTTAAACCTCCCTCTCCCTCGCGCGGAAGTTTTAAGGCGATCCTGAAGGAGGGCCGCTCGAAATACGCATTGAGGAAGGGCGGATTCGGGTTAGCCCTTCCGAATAGGAATCCGCAGAGGCTATTTTCCCCCATTAGGCAACGTTCCGCCCGAGCAGTAGTGGAAAGTAACCGCTGCTGACCATATGTTCGGCGGTGTGAACATTAATATAAGGACCCAAGGAGTCCACGAGCTCGTTAAGTCAATCTTGTATAAAATATTTAACCAATTTAAGGCGATGAGGATTTTACACTGGCGTGGACAGGAAGAAAAACAAAGTAAAGAGTGCTTAGGCATGGTGGGGGATGAGGTGAGGCTATTTGAAGCAATTCCAAGGAGGTAGGAAAAGTGGATACGATGTGCATTGACTGGAAATTAAATGCTGAACACTGTGTCAGAGGAGAGAATGTTGGGCAATCAAAGTAAGGTCAGGAAAAGACTATTAGGAAGTATCTGGAATTAATGAATGGTATCTAACGTATTAGGGAATTAACTTTTCGTAACAGGCGGCACTCAGGAGAATTCAGCGCTTATTAGTTCGGTCCATCCAACATGAAATGACAGAATAGCTGCTCTTAATAATAATACTCTTCATATATCTCTTTCAGTTGGCTGACGGTAGTTTTTGAGTTTGCATTTGATTTTTTTAAATATTTCATTAAGTTATTCCTTAACAAATGATTCAAATTAGTTTTGATTCGAAATTTTCGGCAGAATTAATTAATTTAAGTTAATTAATTAAGTTGCGCATTAATACTTAAGTTGCGCATTAGTATATTTGTGTTTGCTTTTTGAGCTTGAAACTATAAAATCACGTTATCACGTGAATAGCGAGCGATGAACAAATAAGTAATTGAGCTTTGAAGAGCCAAGAGATGAGTAAATGTATAATTATCGCAACAAGTAAGCGTATGCGATATTTATCTCAATGTCCATACTTTACTTGATGAAAGTGGCTTGCATAGCACGAGGAAAGTAAGGAAAACTTGTCAAATTTTGACCGAGTAATAACTGCATTAACGCAACCGCACATATGCTTTTTCCCGAATCTTGGGTTGAAATCCGTAAAATAACGTACTTTCGATGCACGAGTTCATCAATATATTTATTGTTTCTATCAAGCTTAATGCGTGACTAGAGTAAAGAATATTTACATCAGCGAATAATAGTGGAGATGTCTCACCTATCTTTCGACTAGGTTGTGCATTGAAGAAAGTTTCGAAGTTGAATGTTTTACATTAAAATTCCCCCGAGAGGTAAATCATCCTTTGAGACAATCAAATTGAGGTAGGTGCTTCGTGTTCTAGATAAACATTATCTGATCCTTCACTAAAATTCCTTTTCCCAAACTTATCTTAAAAGCACAATCAGGTTAGATTCTCTTGTTATTGATGCACTTAATTTCTTACGCTGTGGAAAAACTGAAGTAAGTGTTTAGCAATAGGATTTTACAGTTGATTCCATGAGTGCTCAACCACATGGCCTCAATTGTTGATGAGATGTGTGAATACATACCGAAGCCTACCATTTAATCCTTACTGAAGATCCCCATGTTAGAAAGAGGACCGTACAAGCTTCTTATCACTTTGCAATCTTATCGTCAAGATTCTATTTTATCAACTTAATGGCTTCATACGGATCAATTCTGATTTGAAGTATTCCGATTGCATTCTTGTGAAGGAGAACATGTGTGCAGCATCATTGTTTATTGTATTGAAGATGGCTGAGATGTTTGGCACTAAGTATTCTTCGTAATAATATATGTACCAATTGGCACGTAGTACAATAGTTGCACATGGGAGAAAGATAAGATATAAGATGTATAGCTTTGGGGCATTTTCGAATATTATCAAAATATAAGAATCGCGTGGGCAAGAAGGCGTTCCATCAAAATGTTTACATCCACCGATAGGGGGATACTCAGCCCTGAAAATAAGAATGCACTTCATTGAAATATGAATCTGGAGCTTTCTCTATGACAGTAAGGCATTGGCCGAAAGAGCATCAGAAAGAGAAGAAGCGACACATGGAACGTAGCGAGAACGGTGAAAGCCAAACGGAAGGATAGAGAAACCAACGAACTGTCGGAGAGGAATTCTGCGTAAATCAGGAGATGAAAGAAATTGTATGATCCCTCTCGGAAGAAAAGGATGAATTTATCGGGTAAATTTTTAATTGAGACAGTCGTCGGAGGCTAAGTGGACGATAGGGAATACAGAGGAAGACGAAGAAATGATTGAAACAGAGAATGACAGAGGAAGTTAGGAAATATTCGGGTGTAGAAATGTTTAACGAATGAACGATTGAGCTGCGTGAAACCATTATCTTGAAGGTTATGTTCCTAGGAGGATGATAATCTAAAACCTCCCTAGGCAACTAATAACGTGTAATACCTCAAGTACGAAATGATACTCTTAAACCAGTCGAGTAGGCAATGACTGGCTCAAGCTATAACATATGAAGTCGAAACAAATTCAAAATATTTGATTCTAAATCTGAGTTTCGTAAATAATCGCATCAGTTACCGTCTTCCCATCAGCTTTCGCGCAGTCTCATGAGTGATGAAAAGAAAAAATGTTGACCAGAAGATAGATGATTAATCATTGTGCCTAACTGGCACATTTTCCTGCATAAAACAGAAATATAAATTGGTTCTTTTTGCAGTAAATCCGTAGTATACAACTCCATTACAGAGTTTCTATTTAGAATAGACAAATTTTATTGTAATATATTATAAACCTGTCTATTTTGTGAAACGCTGTACATAGCTAGTAATTATTTCAATCACTACTTTAAAAACTAAATTTATATTCTTTTCATCAAAATTGAGATAATTTCTCTCCTATGATTACTGAACTCGTCATGGAAGGTAAATTTTACGTGGATATATTTTGCATTCAAACTATTCCAGACATTCTTGGTATCCAATGCAAAGTGTGCTTTTATACTCTTTAAGTAGATTAATGGAGGCATGAAGAATTTGCGTTTTCATGTTCTGGACTTAGTTCACCTCGAGACGAACCCGTCGTAACATAATGACTCCAAATTCACTCAAATAATGAAATGAGATGAAAGATTTAAAATTCATTTGCAAGAGAAAAAATTTTGTGGAGACCTGAGTATTTTAAAAAATGCGCTCCTTGTGTATTTTGTTGCCACATTTATACATCGTTTCATTGAAATCATGACTGTTTTGAACGATTTTAGCTGCTGGTGTAAAGCGGCAACGATGTAAACGTTACGAAAACTTGTTTATTTTGGAGGCAAAGGACAATTCAATTAAAAATTTCGCGAGAAATTCCAATTCTCGGTCGTTTCCCAAGCACACTCGTTGACTCATTTGGCAAACTCTTCCGACCCGTGACACTATACCTTTAATAATAATATCATGTTATCGTTTTCTCTCATTTGTTTGTTTCCCGAATTAGTTTGGCGACCCCATGGCGTGAAGAGGGAGCGGTGTAAAATTCAGAGCCCCTCACGTTCCCGCACGATTTCCGCGTTAAGACTTTGAATTTTGTAAAAAATTCCCTCTCCTCGCAGATTTCGCCGATATTTTCTGCACTGCGACTACGAGCAGGCATTGAGAGGATCACCCCATCCGCACTGACCGTCGGAATTATAATTAGCCGACGCCTGCCTACTTTCCCTCTCCGATTCCCTTCGCCTTCATTCCGTCTGTTCCTCCCAAATCTTCCCTCTTGGGACACGCTTAAGGAGGTTCGATGTTGGCTGCACGAAGTCAGCGTGTCATCTCAGTTCATGAATTAATGATTTGGTGTATTTCGTAAATGGATATGAAGTTAATGTAACCGTGTTTGATCACTTTGAGATTCTCATTAATTTGAAAACATGCTCTAAAATTTATTTTTGATTAGTTTTCAGGGAAAACTTTTGAATCCATACAATTTCGGATGTTTTTCTGAAGACTTATTAATATTATTTAAACATAGCGAGTAAGCGATGTTGTATTAGAACTCTGATAACCTTTTTATATTTGTAAACAGATTATTAGTTTTTACTGAGAACATGTATTTTTGCACCATTCAACTTAATTTACCATTTAAACCATTCCTCATAATTTTTCTGGTGATAGTCCATCACTACCATAACCAAACCGTTATCTACGTGAATGGTGACTTTATAGGTGAGGATAGAGCACACCCAATACGAAACCCAACTGTGTGTGAAATTCACGCATCAGGTTTTTAGGGGGGGGGGCACAATTCCTTTCCCTGTGTCGCCTGTGATTTCTCAGGGAGATCAGGTACCTGAAAAATAACACAACTTAGGTGACGCTGAGGGTGTGACGATGACACTTCTGGACACCCTCAGCGCCTCCTAAGTTTTGTTATTTTTCACATTCATGAAAAATCTGAAATGAAAAATAATTAAATAATGAAAAAGTGTCATCCGGAAGCGAACCCTAGTCCACCAGTCAGTATTCCAGCACTCTAATCATTAGACCATCACGTCCCTGCAACTCCTGTCGCTACACCAGCATATAATCCTCATTTACTTAACGGTCAAAATATAATCGGTGAACAAAACCCTAATAATTACACACAATCTTTGTTATCCTTTTACTTTAATTTAAATCAAATATTTTCATAAAGTGACTTCAGATAAACAGTCAAATTCAACTAGTTGCATCTACACAATATCTCTCCCGCAAGTCACCGCAAGGGCGTATGGCGGGGGGTGGTGGCAGGGCACCAGCTATACATGCGCAACTATTAACTCATGCATGGATCACACAAATGGATGTCTATATACATTAGGCAATCATTGCCTAAGTCATTAAATTTTGGTCTTCAATCAAATACATATCACATATTTTGTTTTGGTTTTGTATTTTTGCGAGGGAAGAACGAATACTTGAATCAGTCATTTTATTTTCATAGTCGAATCTACCAATAAAATTAATCATATTAATTCCCTCGGTGTCTCAAGAAAGCTCTATGGATCAGTGGTAATTCAGTGAACGTAAAGGATGTTGCTCTCCTCCGTTTCATTCGGTCGTTTTACGAATACATACGCTTTCAGAGATAGGAACAGTAAGTCATTCATAAAATAGTTTCCAAATGGTCGCGTTATGTAAACACTCGTAGAGGTGACAGGAATTTCCAAAACTAGCTCGATCTTTTATGCCCTCCCAGAACACCCACTCAGAGCAAGGATTCAGCCAATTAGAGCGGTAGGAAATTCACCTATGCCGAAGTGAGCGAGCGTCGTCTAACAGGAATGCGGTGCAATGCAGTGGAGAGAGAATTTAGTCTCCCACATCTTTGAAACCCATGCTGTGATTAAGGCGGAGGCCAGAGCATTATCACGCTAAGCTTTTCTGATAAGCTTTCAAAGTTTTGAGTTTGTTGCAACAGAACTGCAAACTTCCACGTGCAGATTGTCGTATCTACATCAAGAGTCAATAGAGGGTTGTTTTTCTAACCCGGAAAGAGAGGGTCCCATAATTTCTTCGATATTTTCGCTGCTGAACCGACCAAGAGCAAACTTTGCTATCGTCAATTCTCTATTGATCCCTACCCTTATCTCCAAAATAATTACCCTAAGAATATTTGATAGCAGAGCCTAAGAAGTGAAAATTTCACGGGATATTATTCAAGAATAATCATTTTTAAGAACAGAAATCTGACGTTTGGAGTTGTTTTTCTTCCATATTTGGTACTAAGCTCGATCGTTCTTTAACCAAAGGACCCAGATTCGTGTTCCGAATGAATATTTGCGTTGAATTCAATGGTTTCACCGTACAGGGCATAAGAGGCTTAACTGCTACTAAGAGACACGCAAACCACCACAGTCTGAATTTGTTGAGCATTATCCAGCAACTGATTATTTTAATCTACGTATGTCCCCATGATAAACATTTTTGAAATTACTTCCTTGTACCAGTCTTCAATGATGGTTTTTGTAGCTTATTTTCAGTCCTTTTTTTAACCATACATTTTCATCTCATTTCAGTGATAATTTTTGAGCTCGGAGAATCCGGATTTGGAAAGATGTGACGCTCTTTAACTATAACTCAATGGCATTTCCTCGTGTACTGCATAGGGTCTAGTCTCATCTAACGTGACGTTGATCCGATCTCGTGCGGAATTCACCGAGATGTCCCAACTGACGTCGCTGGGCTTCTCACCTCCCTTTCTCATTACCATAATTTTTATTTGTCCCAATTAGCTCGCCTCCCTAATGACACAAGTTCGAAAGATTCATCGCTCCCCCGTAACTACCAAACTTGACGAGCGTAGCCTTGAAAGTTGAAAGAGGTTGCTCCCCCCTCCCCGTACACCCCCCCCTCCCCCCCCCCAAGTCTCACTCACCGCTTCGCGCCTCGTTTGCACTTAGGAACCTTATTTATCACAACACGGGACGATTTTTAATACCGGATCTCGTGATACTTAATATTATATCGTAAAACTCGTCATTGGTGTTTACATCACCATTCTAATCCATGCAAAAGCATCCTTATCCTTACCGTATTAGTTTAAGGAAATATGTCTGTTCTCCTCTACTTGCGATTCTTTTTCCTTTTCTGTTGAAAGAGAGCGATAAGCTTTTCCTTACTGGCTTCTAGGCTATCATGACTCTGCTAAAGCCGTTCACAGAAACCCCGAGGGTGTTTTTCTTGCGTTTCGAGAATATGTGAAAAATATTCTGTTTTTCCTCGATGAATATGATAGAAGGAATAAATGATTCGGTTAGATTGATGGACCCATAAAACTCTTTCCTCCGAAAAAAAATGTATAATTATCAATTTCAAGTTGATAAATATGAAATTGTTGATTATTGACGGTATTAATTTTAAATTTTGATCCTTTGTTTAATCTCAACACAAAATTTTAATTGTGGTAAGACCATCGTGAGCGGGGTAGTCTGGTGGGTAGAACAACTTTAAGAACTAACCAAATGACCCGCGTTTGATTCTAAGTGACGCATCTCTGCTACCTCGACTGCGTGAGGTTTTGGGTGGCAGATCTTCCTTGAAAAGTTAAGGTGGCAAATGGGAAAGAGCAGGACCTTTTTACTGTAAGGTGTGAATTTCACAGTGTATTGTGCATAGTACGACTTGGGATTCACCCTAACCTATTAAACCAACCATCGCATTGATTAATGACGCAATGCAGATATTGTCTAATAGTTACTCTACACTTAAGTCATTCCTCATCGGAAAAGTTACAGAAAGCTATTGAACGAACTCCATAAGCGTAAGAAAAACTTTTTCATCTGAGTATTTCAGTGAATATTCATTGTTTCGTAAACCTTAGTCGCTCAAATTATTCTAAAACGGAACTTAGTTCCAATACTCTTTCACCCTGAGTAGATATCTGCACCTAGCCATGATTATTTTACTAATGGTATTTTAAGTTATTAGTTAATGTTATTGAATTCTTTCTCAAGCATATCCATGCACATTATAATCGTTACAACATTTCGAAGAATAGAAATATCCATATGGATTTCAATAACAACTAAATGGCACTCGACGAAATTTATGATTTAAATATGACTGCCTAAATATATTTTTTAAATCAGTACAGTCAATACGGCCACGCGATCAAATGATCTCTTAACTCGAGATTAATTTCATCACCCAAACAGTAGTGACATTCAAAAGTTACTTTCTAAACCTTTCAATATTTCTTTCGGCATGTTATTTTCGTTATTCCTTGAAATAAAACAGTGCCTATCATTTCGTTGCATAAACCAACAGTACTCCATATTTCATTCAGGGTGAGCATCATGTCCACTTACTTGGCCGGATAAAACGAGAAGCAATGAGCTAACGGTCATATCTGTGACTTTGAATGTCCTCCTCAGTATCCGGACGTTTCAGCCCACAAATCATGAATGCCAATTGACTCATATTCATTGACCACATGCATCATCTCTCCGTACTTCTATCGGTCGACCCTTTCAATGCTTTTCCTCGTCCCAGTCAAGACGAGGGCCTAGAGGAATCGTCCGTCTCCCGTCCATTGGGGGTGCTAACCTTTAAGGCTAAGGAGGCCAAGTGAGCCAATTCTTATGGAAACGCTATGAATAGATATTAACTCGGCAAGTGCATGCGATGATTTCCATTAAGTGAACACGCAGAGAGCGTTTCAATTTGTTTCCCATCGGAGCACTCCAGCGAAACAATCCCAATTGTATATCTTTTCAAAGCGAACCGGCAAGTTAATGCAGACAAATGGCGTGCCTCTGGGGGTTTTTCTCATAGTAGTGGCCACATTTGGGTAACAAGCAGTTATCCTACACTTAAACAGGGTAGGATTGAGATTTATTTACTTTCCAGGCTTTTTTGATGAACCTCTTGCTCATATATGTGCCACGGTATAACGTGCTTTCATCAGGGACTACACCCTCAGTGTCCGCTCTAATAAGTTCGTTCCCAAAGCATAAGTCGAACCGTGACCTTTTATCCTAGGAAACCGCCAGGTTATCAACCAGACTGACCCAACTGGCATCCAGTACGTGTGGGTATCACGAAATTTAACTTGCACAGGTTATTCAAGGAAATTTCTCTTCATGACTATGTTCAAGAAGTAAAAATAACTTGAGTGATAAGGGTGATGAGTGGTTTAGGGTGAAATCGCTTTTTCAAATCATTTATATGAATGTACATTTTTTTTCAAATGATTTGAAATCAAGTTAAGGAAACGTAGATCTGTAAAAAAATCAAAAGCTTCATGCAAACAAACTTTTTCTAAATTGTTTTATTGTGACCTAAAGGTGTCATCGTTCAGCCGAAACGTTTCGAATCCTAATGGCAATTAATTCGTCGTGATTGTAGAGAAAGCTTCTTTATTCTCTTTACGCTTTTATCTCCATACGACGTGAGTCCGGTTTTTCTGAAAGTGTAAAGGTAGCAATTGCTCTCAGCAGAAATTTCCACTTTCCTCGCTGGGGTCAGTGTTGGTCCGGTGGCTGACATAAACGGTTCCCTTTCGATGAGCTTGTATTCGAATTCCAGTAATTTTACGATGTTACCGATTCCGACACAGTGTGTTGCGTTGAGGTCACTTAAAGTTCAGCTTTCTGCCGGAAGGTGAAAACCTCATAGGCCGCTTTGTGATTCACGTCAGTGCGCCATGAGTTGACGTCGTGTTTCCTCCCCTCCCCCCGCACACCCTCCGTTCCGTAAGACTCCTGCTTCCCTCCCTCCCCCATCAATTTACCCACCCGCCCTTAATGGGGTAAATTACCTCTGCCGTCCGCCGCTTCCCCTAACAACTCCTGCTGCTACTCATATCCTTCCCTCTTTTAAGCGCTCAATATTCATCATCCTTCTTGGAGAAGTCAAATACTCAAACGACCTTCTCCGTGGAGGCGTCATCGAAGGGCACGTACTTCACCGTCGCGTCGATCCCACATGGCGTCGAGGGAGAATCGTTTCCGGGAAGATGAGCTGGTGAGCCTGTCGTCCCTTCGGTCGGGACTCCGGGGATGAATTTCCGGGACCGGATATCTAAATGCCGAGATTGCATTGTTTGAAATTACAATTTATATATGATTTCCTCAATATACTCGTATTTGGCAATTTTTATTTTTAACCACAAAGAGTATAATTAGGTAATTCCATTTGAAATTTTCATGATTATCTAATATATACGTCTTTTAATAATGGCGCTTAATTGGATCGATGTTATCATCCAGTACGTGCGATATATATATATATATATATATATATATATATATATATATATATATATATATATATATATATGTATATATATATATACCACGATTGTCCGGAAAAACTCATACGAGCGGCACAATAATGGGCTGACACAACATAACACAAATAGAAAAGAATAGACACATATAAAAGAACACTTACACGGTAAATTGTTCGAGCTTTCGGCCCTCTCAGGGGCCTTCTTCAAGAGAGACTCTTGAAGAGTCTCTCTTGAAGAAGGCCCCTGAGAGGGCCGAAAGCTCGAACAATTTACCGTGTAAGTGTTCTTTTATATGTGTCTATTCTTTTCTATTTGTGTTATGTTGTGTCAGCCCATTATATATATATATATATATATATATATATATATATATATATATATATATATATATATATATATCGTATATGATAAGGGATGGCATTATTAACAATAAATTCTCAGTTTTAATCTTACTCGAGGATCTGGTTATTCCTTTCCTTTCTCAAGTTGATCTTGAAGAAATCGGCATTTAAGAGAAAGTTTAATTGGCTACCAACAGGAAAGGTTTCTTTTTCGTATGCCTGGGTCAAAACATTTATATCCCGCGGGCGAAAAATATCGAGAACATTTTTTCTGAATATACTGACGTCAATACCTTCCCATGAAGAACCTACTGTTCTCTCTCCCAGCTTCCTTCGCTACCCAGTCATAGCATTTAATAGAATCATCGATTGCTTCTGTCTCACGAATACCTTTTTTTTAATGGTTTCAATGATTGCAACCTTGGCGAGGACATTCATCGCAATGTATGTGCCCACATGTGACACGGTGGGCTAATGCGGTCAAACGGAGATGTGCTTAGTTGTTCTCAGAATGTTCTCAATAACCATGTAGAATACTTGATAATTTTTATAATAATATTGTTTTCAATAATTCGCTTGAAAGTTTAAGTTGTTTTTCCTTTCCCTCTACGCTCAATAAATATCTTGTTTCCAGCCAAAACCGTAAATAAAATAATGTGAAATAACGCAAAATTACGTATCGTTACATGTATTAACATTTTGTAATCATATCACCAATTATAAATAACTAAATCTACATACATTTTAGCCCATACATCACAAAAAGAGTCATGCAAGTACATGAGCCTACACTAATACGCAATGCGCAGTTAAAAGATCATACAATTTCCATACCGGTCGCTCAAAAAAAATAAAAAGTAGCACTTTGACATTTTATTATTTACATACCATTTTCTCCAAGGAGCGTGTTTTTGGAACATATTTTGTTAAATAATTTCACGAATGAGGGCACGACGATAGAATAATTGCTGGCGCTCAATGTTATAACTACCGTTCTCTTATCTTCTTTAAGGTAATTTCAATGATCTTTCATCCTTAGAGACATATTTATCCGTAATCATTAATTTATACTTGCAAAATCCTATCAGTCATTTTAAATGTTTTGGTATTGGTTTAATTTTACATATTATTATATTATCCTATTGGTTTTTCGATAACCTATTTATATATTGGACCTCATAATACTTTTAATATTCAATTCTAGCCAGAAAGAAAGATTAAGTGGCTCAACCCAAGCTAAAAGTTATTTTTATGACAATACTTTGGATATTATGAGGGCAACGCCTTTCCTTTACAAAGGACTCCTTTTCATCGGGAATCAAGCAACCCATTCTACTACTCTTTATTATACCCGCCTGTTCGGTTTATATTCACCATCTTAATTCTTGAACATCTCATTATTTTTGTCTACTAGTGGTTTATCATTATTCAATATCGTATGCATGTGAAGTTTACGTGTCTTTCAATAAAGAAATACGAAGCCGAGCACGGTAAGATGGGAGACATCAAGTTGGCTAGTCTAATACTTGTAATGGAGTCTTTCAATATGAATTAATTCAAGACTGCGCACAAACCTTGCCTGCATTTCCTCTTCTCCGTCGAAGTCGATAGCCGCCACCTGATAGCCGTCCTCCGGAAGGTCAAGTCGCAGGAGTGCGTTAAAGCCAGTCGCATTCTTTTGATGAAAATCGAGAAATAAAACGTCTCGACACAGCTTTACGGTGAATATCGAAGAGAGATATACCTACCATAACTTGTGTGACTCAGCAGATCCTTCCCTCCCAGCAACAACATGACTTTCTCAGTACGTACCCACCTTGGAGTAAAACAATAAATCGGTCGCCGAACTCTCACCTCTGCTTTTTCCATAAATGAAGACGTATTGAATTATAGCAGACGTCGTATGGGAATTTATTCCGCTGAACAGATCACTTAAACTTTCATTTCGTTTAAAAATACTTGAATAATCTTCGTTGCGGACTATTATGTTATTTTCAGGATGTAGAAGCAATTAATCATTATCCTTAAGTGATTACCTATGAATTACTGCCTTTATTTGTGTCCTCGTGTTTTCCTCTAGCATTGCGGGATAGGGTTTAATGTGACGGATTGAGAATTAGATCAATGATAATGTGATCTTCATCGTGCGTCCCGAGTTCCCATATGTCCTACGGATAACACTTTAGTGATCCGTATTTCGAGCATCATATTCTGGCTCTTTGCTGTCATTATTGCGATTGAATGCTTCAACAATGCGGACTTAGAATCTCTCACCGTTCTTTCGTTACTTCAAAATTCTTATATTTTCTTATTCGCGGGCCAAAACGAAATAATCTTTACCATATGTGAATTTGAACAAATTTAGTCAGTATCTTTGGCTCTTCTTTTCTTAAGTCTCAGAAATGCGTACAAACCGGAAGAATGTAAAAATTATGCCTTGGAAATAATATACCTCGATTTTTATGCAATGCTTATGACCTGGTAAGTAATGGAAACTATTTTTAACATTCTTTTACTGATTGTTGACTTTATGAAAACTTTGAAAAAGAATTGGAACCCTCATTTAAAATCATGTAACCTGCTGATGTGACCCAACAACAATTAATTCAATACAACAATTTCAGAGCGTAAAAATCATTCGCCTTGACCGGGATTCGAACCCAAAATTTCAGAGTTTAAGAGGACGCCTCGATAGCTTAACTGGCTAAAGCACTCGACCGGACATTGAGGGATCCGGGTACGAATCCCGGTCAAGGCGAATGATTTTCACACACTGAAATTTTTGTATTGGAATGCATATTGGCGGATGACTCCGTTTAAAGTTACTGCTGCGGCCTCTCCCGCAGTTTCTTTCGAATTTGAAAAATTAATTCGATTGAGATAAATTTGTTTCAATTTGAATTACCCTTTTAAAATAATGCCCTCTTCATATTTGTCACGCGTGGAGAAACTGGAAAATTTCGAAGTAGTAACGAGAACGGGCAATCGCACGCTCCCTAATGGAGCCACTTGTGATGACTCGACCTTTGACCCAGATTACGAGTGATTCGAGGCGACCTCCGATGTCATTTCGGACAAACCGTTGTCCCAGCACCGGGTCCGGAAGCGAAAGGGCGGTGGCGGAGATGACCGCCTGATGCCCCCCCCCCACTTTCCGGCCCGGAAAATCCAACCACCAGATTCACCCCCTTCACGCCCATCCCCCGTTGTGCTAGTAGTATTTCTTTCTCGTTTTGTCACCACCATTTCCCGCTCTTTAACCTTGTTTTTTTTTCTCTCCTCTCTTTTGTGTCTGCAGTCGCGATGCCCTCGCCCGTGGCGACGGCGACGGAGGGTTCGACAAACAGGGGGTCAGCAGGCTCACACCACCAGCCGGAATTCGACGAGGTCATCGAGGACATCCTCAATCAGACCGGTGAGTACATGGGAGGGAGGAGGTTCCCGCCAAAACAAGCGAGGGCGTTAGCTCGTCGCGTCCCCAGTTTGCAGCCCAACGTGATGTATTCGTAGCTTTTAACTTCGACGATTATAGCGAGTCGGTTGACTGACTGCCACAGTGCCAAGTTCCTAAGGAATATTTAACCTTCTGCAGGTGCGTCTCTTTTCTACCAATAAAGCCGTTCACTGATAGGTTGGTAAACGCAATATAACCTGACCTGGTGTAAATAACGCAATATAGTTCCAGTGACAATACTCACATCGTTGCCCACATCTGGCTCACTTCTCGCAAATGTAAATTGCCTTGTATCCTAGTATGACGTGAGGAATGAGGTCTTTTTCGCCCTTAATACTCGTCACACCTTGTCACAACCTCTCCGAGTTCCAACTCTTCTGAAAACTGTCTCTCTGGCATCTCTTTCCCTCTTCAATACTTTAAATTTGAATGAAAATGATCAACTGCACTAATATAACTAATGATTCCCCATACTGTAACCCCATGGAGATTTGTTTAATGTCTTGTGATTTTAGCTAAGACCCAAGGGTTTATTTTTAGCGTTTCGTATTTCGTATTCTATCCCTTCCCCGACCTCACCCGTTGTTTGACCGCACCCCTGCTCTATTTTGGGTGTTACTTATTAAAGATAAGGACGGCTCCTTCGATGGATAGAAGGAACGGCACAAAGGAAGTCCCTCGATTAAATTCGTTCAACCTTCTCTTTGGGCTCCTTGTTTCGTATACACTGCGGGACTTGGGTGCTGCTTTATCTCTTAGTATTGGGTCTCAATGGCTTTAAGAATGGTCGCAGAGGAACAAATCCAGGAATTTTAACAAAGAATTGCTTGAGGATTGGCTATAAGCCATTGAGGATTTCACGAAATCACGTTGAAAAAAAATGTTGGTAATATGATGGTCGTAAAGTACAATGTCCATCCAGGAGATTACCAGAGTAGCTTTGTTAACTTTTCAAAAAGTCAGTCCTGCCATGGTAAAAGTAATTATAACGATCTAAGGCCGTCACTCTGGGATAAAATTGTCAGGTAATGTTTAAGACAATGTGAGGAAATTACATGAGTTATGAGGTACCTCATATACTACGAAAATATTCGGGAAAATGTGGGAGGATGAGACTCCATGGACTGATTCGTTGAATCTATGCGGAAGGAATCTGGCCAGAAGAATTTGTGAGATGAGTTTTAGTTCCTATTCCGCAAAAGGTAAAGGCTATATCATGTGAGGACTACAGGACAATAAGTTTGATATCACACGCAGCTAAAGTTGTTCTCAGGATCCTAAGCAAAAGGATAGTGAGTAGTACCAATGATTACTTAGGGGATGATCAGTTTGGGTTTAGGAAGGGAGAGGTGCGCGTGATGCAATTGCAGTAATGAGATTATTAAACGAGAGGAATATGGAATACAATCAGGAAGTATTTGCCTATTTCGTAAATTTCGAAAAAGCGTTTCATAGAGTGAATTTGGGGAAAACTAATTAGTATTCTGCAGAAAATAGGAATAGATTGGAGGTAAAGGAAGCTAATCCGCCACCTGTACATGCCTCATACTGCTCAGGTGCGGGTGGGGAACGGGGAGTCGTGATGGGCAGTGTTAGGAAGGTGTGTAAGGCAGGGTTGCCCATTATCACCGTTGCTGTTCAATCTGTATGTAGAGGAAATGATTAAAGAGGCATGGGAAGAACTCGAGGTAGGAATGAAAGTGGGCGGGGAATCCGTAAAATCAGTTAGGTTTGCTGATGACCAAGCTCTTAGTTTGTTAGTCAGTCGAGGTTTTTAAGCATTGCTGAATGAATTGGAAGAACGGTGCGATAGATATGGGATGAGAATCAATATTAATAAAACAAAGATTATATCATTTTCCAGAAATACGAAGGTTTAGCTTAGCATTAAAATGAGAGGGTAAAAACTAGAGCAGGTGGAACAATTTACATATCTCGGAAGTGTTTTGGACCCACACGGTCAAAGTAGTTAGGACGTGAGGAGAAGAATTGCGCAAGGCAAAGAGGCTTTCACAAGGAGGAGGGAGTTGATGACAGGGGCGTTGAGTTAAGATGTAAAGAAAAGTCTCGGAAAAACCTTTATATGGAGCGTAGTTATGTGCGGCGCGGAAACATGATCCATGAAGCAGGACAATAGACGTAAATTGGAGAATTTTGAAATGTGGATGTGGATAAGGATGGAGAAGGTGAAATGGACCGAAAGGAAAACAAATGAAGAGGCGGGGGAGGTAGAGGTAGGAGGGTATGGTGGGGGAGGAGATGTGATCGTTGGTAGAAATCATAAGGAGGCAGGAAAAATGGATAAAGGGCGTATTAATCGGTAGTGGGAAGCTGAAGACTGTAATAGGAGAATGTTAGGCAAACAAGGAAAGAACAGGATTAGGATAAGAGTGTTGTAGAGGATAAAGGGAGGAAGGAAGTAGACAGAGATGAAGAGGGACCTGATGTAGAGTAGGATGATGGGTTGTGTTTTATTAGGAGTGACAAGAGAATTATTAGGTAGCTTGTGTCCATCCAAGACATAGCTTAACCGAAAGATTTCCTTTCTATTAATTCATGCATATAGACATAGAAAACACACCTGCATGCATGGAATTGTTTGATATTAAATGTTTTTTTATGATGACTTCCTTGTGATTTGAATCTAGCGCCCTTCTGAGAAATGTTTCCCGCGCGGATTTTAGTTTACGTGTGTAATCACGAGCGGAAGAGAGCGCTTCCATCTAGCGTAATCGCAATCGTTGCTAAAGTCTCTTAATCTCCCAGCGCCGCTAGTAGTAGCCTTGAGAACTCGCTCGCGCCCAGTCGTATTTCGCGGGTGGAAAGCGCGGCTTTTCGACCCAAGCTTGATGTCCGCAGCTCGATTAGCCTCCGAATAAATTTCGAGTGACGATTCACCAATGGCTTGCCGGAGAATGGTGATTCAGCCGCTGGGATTTTACCAGTTGCATTTGTCGCTATTCTGAGTTGAACTGCTTTCCTGAGTGTTTTCATCGGGTTGAGTCATAATTACCACCTCTTCATCAACAAATTTGAGAATGATTCACAAGTTAACCGATTTTGAAGCTGTTAATCATTGATTAACGTGAACAAGATGCCTATACTCAAGTTGGCTATGTTCCCTGAATGCCCTTAGAAAATAAAAGCGAGATTATACAAGGTAATTGTTTTTTGTAGAGTTTCATTATAAAACTTATGATGGAGGTTATCATTGTTTCTTACACGAAAGATTCAGCTTCATTGACAAGATGTTTACTCGTGAAAGATAAATTGCTGATCATAGTCAGTTTCTTTGACATCTTAACACCTTGTAATGTATTTCCTCCACTTTTATTATCTTATTTGAAATTCCTCTGGCAACTTAATCGTCTCCCTACCATTACTCCTACCAACAGTTGTCTTTCCCTCTTTTCTGAGTACTTTAGATATCGTCATTCCATACTCTTACGATTCAAAGGAGGTATATTTTATTCTACGTTACATCTAAGATTAAAACATATTATGCCATACCTCTACCCGTTACCAACGGAATTATATAAAATACAGGACATCTACATCTACACAATATAGGACGTCTGCATCTACAGAATACCCCGCAAGCCACCGAAAAGGCGTGTGGTGAAGGGCGTTTTGACACCACCCGTAAAACAGAATAGAACCGCACGCAAAACAGGCAAAAGCATACCAATTCACCCCCACGCAGACGTATTTATTCATGCAAAACCTCTTTTAACTTATATTCAAAAACATATAGTGGCAACTAACATACACATCCACCTATGGTATATGTCTACGCAGCGTTTAATCTTGTCCTCGCTTGTTAATCCACTTCTGATGTGCGCATTTGCTTGCAGATGTTTTCAAATTTAAGACTAATATCAAACCCTTTATTCTTTTCCTATAATTGTGTTCTTTTAACGTATGTACTTTTAATTGCGATGTGAGATCCCTACTTTAGGTTTTATAGATAGTGAAGCAACACTTGGGAAACCTTAACATAATATATTTACTTGAAAACTGTTACATATTAATATCAGTAATACATTAGGGAAGAGTACCAATAAGTAGTTTCAGTGTCGCCCGAAAAACGTAATCAATAACCTACTCATGGCTCCGAAGCCCTTTTACGTAGGAACCTCTGTGAATTTCATGTGGAATTTAATTCAATGTGCTCACAGATGTTCATGTAATTGGAATTATATTCATAGCCAATGTTATTTCCGCTGAAAATATATGCGTAGCTACTTATTTGGATGTTGATTTATGACTTTACGGAAAGACAATCCACGTATTTTAGTCAGCTCTCTCATTGTAATTTTTTTCACCTCGTTTTACGGGATGAGAGCCTAGATTTTCACCATAAATCAACTTGGAATACATTTCATAACTTGTTCGATATCTTGTGTTGCTCTATGAAAATTTAATTTAATTTAGGTCATAAAACCTTGATAGTGTACATACAAGAAGAACGTAATATTACATTTGTAATTACGCAAAGATTTTCTCGCAGAGAGAACTTTCGACCATTTGGCTTCATAAAACTGTAAGCTGCTTCGATAAATAAACCGAGATTCCACAGTTTAGCATGTTGTTTATCCTGGAGGGAATAATAAAGAACCCTATGTTTGCTTCCTCATATTTCTAGAGGGTAGTTCTTTCGTTACATTATTTGCCATTAGACCGATTGGCTCAGCCGCATGTCGCCAAAGCGTTTTGTTTGTTGTCGATCGAAGGAATACTTCTCGAAACGAAGGCCAAATATTTGTTACGCACTGTGCATTACCTCTCAAGGTAAAGAAATTCACGTGAGTCTTGGGCACGGATTCAATGTCGCAAATAAAATTTCAATTAAATTCCTAAGATTACGCATCGTGGCGCGCTATTCAAAACAAATCGAAACTCTTCTTCCTTCTACCGTCGGTGGTCGAGGTCAGGAATGGCGGTGACTCAGACGCAAGCAAATACGAGATGCCTTCAAGTTCTAACGCATCCCAAGTTTTTCTCGGGACCGAGAGTAAGTAGATAGATGGCTGCACCGTACAGTGAACAGGGTTCGTAATGCTGCCGCTTGAGGGAGAAGCGTTTTCATTACTCAAAATGGCGTCATTTTCCTGTTGTACAAGAATATCATGTCATTGGTTTGCTCTACTTGCGCATTATAGATCGAAATACATCGTAAATGGAGTGTGACACTCAGTAATAGTTTTATGGGCGTGAAAAATATGCATTAGTGGGTGATAGGTTTCGAAGAACGCCGAGCGTCGTGTTACAACAAACCGAAGAATCTTTCGCTACGGAACATCAGCAATTTTCCAGTGTGTGCAAAATGGAAGAGGTATCCTCGTCGATGGAACCAAGGCGTTGACGTAGGGAAAAATGTGTACGCGCAATGGTAGATTATGTTGAGAAGTCACAGAAATATCAACATTCTGGTATGTTTAGCTTGTCGGAAAAACTTATGCCTTACAACTTGAAGGCGCCTCGTGTATCTGTTTCCTCGGGAAATACCTTCATTGACTCATTACACATCTTATTTTTCTCCTCGGTTCCCTATGCCAACTTTCGTTCCTCGTCGATAAACATGGGTGATGTCAATAGTAGAGGATAAACATGAGCGTCACTGTTTTAATGATAGCAATAAAAAGAAACGAAACCTTCTAAAGGCCGTAATTGTGGTCTGCCTTGTAGCGTTAGATTTTCAACGGTTCCTGAAAATTATCGCGCATCCTTGTGAGCTTTTGAAAAACTACATATACGGATATAAAAGCCTTTTATTCAACTCTTTCGCATCCTTTTCCTCGTTATTCACGGTCGGCTCCACGCTTAATCGAAGAAGTAGTTGTGGTAAAACGTTATGATTGCAAGTAAAGTGTCTTACACATCCTTGTGTTATTCCTATTTCTGCCAGAAAAAGAAATTTCAAATAAATGGCAAATCGCGTGTGAATATCATCAAGAGGTCGTTATGTAATTGATAGACAAACGCAAAGAGAATGAAATGAGTATTAGAAAAGACAACATGTCTTAACCGAAAAAGTGTGTTGCAGTCCATTCTCTAGCTCTTCCATTGCAAAAGAATATTATTGTCCATTCTTAGATGTACCTAACGGTATGATGCTATCGGTGAGTTTATGTATCGGCCATGTTTATTGTGTCGGTTAAATCATGTTGGTAGTTATATTTAATATGATAAAGCCGTCATTCTCAATGCGGGTGTAAATATTTTGGGGACGGTACTTGGTTCAGAAATTCTACGAAGGTTAAAATTCCTCATTAAATACCTTTAACAATGTTTTTATTTCACTTCATTCCACCCAGATACCCTGACAAGATCCCAAGCACACCACTACCATATAAGATCTGCCACGTTCACTTGTTCTGTCTCCTTCCTAAATCCCCGCCGACTTAAACTCCGCAACTTATCTTCGGTGCCTTCTGTAGTTTTAATTATTTTATTTCATTTATATATCTGTATATTCAGGCATCTTTGACTGCGTTCCCACCACATATCCATGCTGAAGCTGAGGAATCAATACCATTTGTTGCGGAGTTATATGTATTCTTAAAATCCGTAAGACCCTTCCCTTTCACTCTTGATGGCGAAGATTTGAGGCCAAAAATGCTTGATGATCCATCTCTGCTTATTAGATTCACGTCATTCCCCATTTGTGTAAATACGTTTTTATTTACTAACTTATTTCCCCTATGTCTCAATCACTCATTTTTACCTAAAATACCTCAGATACATGAATTGTCGCATCAGTTCTTATTTTTCCGATCCTGCTTTTGTGATACTGCCATTACAATATCAGTGGTGCCATCACTGTAACGAGAATATTTTTGTTTTCATTCATAGCAGCAATACTCCGATTTTTCGTATTTTTCCTGCATACATTTGTTAATATTTCTCGTGCGTTTATAAAACTGTCCCAAAAAATAAATAATAATAAAACTACTCTTCCCATTTTGTTTAACACGTGCTGATACTTTTTCTTCCTCTTCCTGCTAATTCATTTGCTTTCCCTTCAGTGATTCGTATTCTGTTCTCATTATGTGTTCAAGACGTCTCTTTTCCCCTCCTGTTACAATTTCTGATCTGTCTTTCTTCTCCAACTCTTTCATAACGTTTCTTCACTTCTCACTTCGTTGCTGTGCTTCACTAAAATTTTAAAGGTGCATTTTTCTTCTTTATCACCTGTGTTTCCGCTATACACAAAAATGAACTCAAAAAAAATACACTTCGGGAACCTTTCTCTCAGTTTTACTAGTACTTAGCGTGCTGTGGGCAATCCTTGAACCTTTCCGAAGGCTGTTTTTCCTTGGTATACCATGCTTCTTATCTCCTTATCTCTTCTCTACTACTCTTATTCGAAGTAATTACACTTCCTATCCAAGGTATCCATCTCCACTGGTTAGGTACACGTGATTCACTTCTAATGTGAATTATAACTTTTTTCTATGAACCTGTTCCCATAAAACCTTTAGGTTTTATGGGAACAGGTTCATAGAAACCAACCTTTCCATTTTTATTTAAAATAGCGCCCATATATGTGAATTGATAATATTTTTATGTACAATTGATTCTACCTACCATCAGTTGCGAGAAGCTCAGAAATCATTACCAACATTTTTCATTTTTCATAATTCTACAGATTAATATTCTTTCAGTTCTCTTCTTGGAGTAAGATTTTGATGGCCACTCTTAAATTATTTCTTTCTTCTGCGATTGGCAAAGATGAAACCATATATGAAAGAAAAACATGCTTGTTGGAGGTTTTGATAATGGGTTGAGGATTAAAACCTTCAGGCTGTTATTCCTGGATCCCTCTCTCGGTTTACCATTTTAAATGTGCACAGCGTACCAAAATAGTTGGTAATTCACCTCACAACGTTTCCAAAATCTGTTCATTAAATATGCGTACATTTGAATTTAGCCCCCCGAAGTAGATATGCATCGAGATAACCCACGTGCGAAGACACGAGGAAAGCGTGTGCACCGTGCCGAATACTTGTTCCCGAAGTCGATTCGAAATGATATAACGCCTCTAGTTGAGCAGTAAGCAATGAGTAGAGCCAAAGGACTCGGCCATATTTTTCATTAATGCAAAAATTCGGTGAAACAGATTGCATTTTTAAGCGGTAACATGTATAATTACAATTAATGTCCGACTCTGTAATGATATTTGAGATACATCCACGTCCGGTGACCTCTTTCTCAAACCTACTAGTCAATTTATAATTTCTCTGAAATCGGATTTGAATATAACGTGACTGAATCTGAACCACACATTCTCTGATAAGTAGACGTGATAAGTGCAAAAATATAAATTTCAATCAGAAAGTTCTGCACGTGTCAGCTACGAAGACTTATAAATTTACTCCTTGCCTTTCGAGAAACGTGACCATGATGTTCGAATGATGTAATTGTCGAATGAATTCTAGAATTACTTCCTTTATAAAGAGAAATATTTTCCATGAAATGGGCAAAATATTACTGAACTCATGTTAAGGAGTATCTGCTTTACATCTGTGACAGGATACCTTACCTATGAACGAAGGAATTGGTACTCAGTCTATGCCGGCGTCAACATAGTGTACGTACATTGAATGTACGTATGAGTTAGGCATGCCAAGATGTAGTCTCTCACTTTTTTCTTGGGCTGAATTCGACATAATAAATTATTATTTTGACTGTTTTATCATTGAATTAATATTAGTATCTGGAAGCCATAGCTTTTCCAGCTAAATTAAGTATTTATTTTGAATTATGGACTCGTATTGACTTCAATAGTTTGCAATAATAACTCGAAAGTGTTATAATTAGTGATATTTTGAATTAAATTTTAGACGATTCAGAGATGAATTAATAATGATCATCGGAAAAATAAACCATCGGTTTTATATTTATTGCATTAAATTTAGAAAGTTTTAAGCATAAAATAATTATTAGAAAATTAATACCAACAACTTAGGGACCGAAGTGTATTATCGTGTCTTTTATTGGAGCATTCAGACAAAATAAGTGCCCAGTCGTTCTTCCCCAGACAATTGGGCAGATTTCTCGGACGAGTGCACATTCTTGGCGGGGGACACGCACCCACCTTGCCGCATTTTCCTCGGCGCGCAAACCGTCCTCCCATCCGACCGAAGCGGATCCTCCTCCACTTGATGAAATCCGTGCCCCGAGACGTCGAGGATGCGTCGACTCCGCGATCACGTTGCCGAGCACGGGTCTCTCCTCCCCCCTCCCGGGGATAGGGACGGCACCCGCCGCATGGTGCAGCGGAGACCGTCGTGAAATTAATGCGCGAGGCTTAAAAGGGAGCCGTCTCTCCGCTGGGAACATTTTTAATGGGGTGTCGTGGATGGGTGACCTTAGTGCACTTCGGGTCGTTCGGATGAGAGGGTCAGTCTCATTGCCCATTCCAGCGTGATGGTTGCTGTCCCCCACGGAAGGGGGCGGAGAGGGGTGATATGAGAGGGATGCGTGTGCTTTCGTGGCCAGGGACGCGAAGGTAATCTCCGGTGACGACCGACTCGGCGCCTCCAACACGTCTGCGGAGGTGCGTTGAGCGATTGGATGGATCGCCCTCGGTCGTGAGCCTGCAGTTTTGCGTCATTGAGATATTCACTCTCCAGTGCGATGGTAGTAAAATGATGAGTTTATAGTCTTCCCTCGGCCAATTTTTATTTCCGATTCAGAGAACTCTCCGTAATGAGTGCTTCATCGTGCCCACGTGCATGCTTCAGCGGTGACCTAGGTTTTCACCCTTAGAAAAACAAACCGATGTCTTTTCGGAAGACGAATCATTTGGCCAAAGCACACGGCGGAGACGTAAGATGGGTATTTCCTCGTTTTGTTTGTTCGATCCCGAGTTGACACTTCTCCGACTGAGTGGTGAAGGAATACCCCTAATTTAAAAACTCTAGTTTAATGCAATTTATGTTAATTTAAAGCTAAAAGCTTGCGGCGGTATGCAATGCAGACTTGGAACAATGCTTTCTGCTCTGTCATCCAGACGTCCAAACCAAGCTTGCTCGGAGTGAGCACCCTTGGTGGTTCAGAAACGATTAGTTTTAAGGTCCGGGATATTAATATGGGAACCTTTGGTTGGAAGTACTCAATTCGTCAGATTTGGTATATTTTTTCTTCCCACGCTTTTTCGCAAATATAAATCAGGTTTGTGAAACATCTTCAAATGTATTTCATTTGTGTAGATGTATCCTTAATTTATATATGTATGTATGTATATATGGGTGTATATGTGTGTAAATATATATATGTATATATATATATATATATATATATATATATATATATATATATATATATATATATATATATATATGTATACAGAAAGTGAAAAGATCCGAGGTTCGAGTCCCGGTCAAGGAAATATTTTTACTCTTGTGATCCGTTCGATTCCGCCTTCCCCACCTCTATTGTGTTCGTCCTTTATGTGTGTTCCTATCCCTTTTCCTTATATCTGTTTCTGTATATATGAGTATTTATTCGCCGTTTGGCGGGATTTCGTGTTTGAATGTGTATATATATATATATGTATATATATATATGTGTGTGTGTGTGTGTGTGTGTGTGTGTGTGTGTGTGTGTGTGTGTGTGTGTGTGTGTGTGTGTGTGTGTGTGTGTGTGTGTGTGTGTGTGTGTGTGTGTGTGTGTGTGTGTGTGTGTGTGTGTGTGTGTGTGTGTGTGTGTGTGTGTGTGTGTGTGTGTGTGTGTGTGTGTGTGTGTGTGTGTGTGTGTGTGTGTGTGTGTGTGTGTGTGTGTGTGTGTGTGTGTGTGTGTGTGTGTGTGTGTGTGTGTGTGTGTGTGTGTGTGTGTGTGTGTGTGTGTGTGTGTGTGTGTGTGTGTGTGTGTGTGTGTGTGTGTGTGTGTGTGTGTGTGTGTGTGTGTGTGTGTGTGTGTGTGTGTGTGTGTGTGTGTGTGTGTGTGTGTGTGTGTGTGTGTGTGTGTGTGTGTGTGTGTGTGTGTGTGTGTGTGTGTGTGTGTGTGTGTGTGTGTGTGTGTGTGTGTGTGTGTGTGTGTGTGTGTGTGTGTGTGTGTGTGTGTGTGTGTGTGTGTGTGTGTGTGTGTGTGTGTGTGTGTGTGTGTGTGTGTGTGTGTGTGTGTGTGTGTGTGTGTGTGTGTGTGTGTGTGTGTGTGTGTGTGTGTGTGTGTGTGTGTGTGTGTGTGTGTGTGTGTGTGTGTGTGTGTGTGTGTGTGTGTGTGTGTGTGTGTGTGTGTGTGTGTGTGTGTGTGTGTGTGTGTGTGTGTGTGTGTGTGTGTGTGTGTGTGTGTGTGTGTGTGTGTGTGTGTGTGTGTGTGTGTGTGTGTGTGTGTGTGTGTGTGTGTGTGTGTGTGTGTGTGTGTGTGTGTGTGTGTGTGTGTGTGTGTGTGTGTGTGTGTGTGTGTGTGTGTGTGTGTGTGTGTGTGTGTGTGTGTGTGTGTGTGTGTGTGTGTGTGTGTGTGTGTGTGTGTGTGTGTGTGTGTGTGTGTGTGTGTGTGTGTGTGTGTGTGTGTGTGTGTGTGTGTGTGTGTGTGTGTGTGTGTGTGTGTGTGTGTGTGTGTGTGTGTGTGTGTGTGTGTGTGTGTGTGTGTGTGTGTGTGTGTGTGTGTGTGTGTGTGTGTGTGTGTGTGTGTGTGTGTGTGTGTGTGTGTGTGTGTGTGTGTGTGTGTGTGTGTGTGTGTGTGTGTGTGTGTGTGTGTGTGTGTGTGTGTGTGTGTGTGTGTGTGTGTGTGTGTGTGTGTGTGTGTGTGTGTGTGTGTGTGTGTGTGTGTGTGTGTGTGTGTGTGTGTGTGTGTGTGTGTGTGTGTGTGTGTGTGTGTGTGTGTGTGTGTGTGTGTGTGTGTGTGTGTGTGTGTGTGTGTGTGTGTGTGTGTGTGTGTGTGTGTGTGTGTGTGTGTGTGTGTGTGTGTGTGTGTGTGTGTGTGTGTGTGTGTGTGTGTGTGTGTGTGTGTGTGTGTGTGTGTGTGTGTGTGTGTGTGTGTGTGTGTGTGTGTGTGTGTGTGTGTGTGTGTGTGTGTGTGTGTGTGTGTGTGTGTGTGTGTGTGTGTGTGTGTGTGTGTGTGTGTGTGTGTGTGTGTGTGTGTGTGTGTGTGTGTGTGTGTGTGTGTGTGTGTGTGTGTGTGTGTGTGTGTGTGTGTGTGTGTGTGTGTGTGTGTGTGTGTGTGTGTGTGTGTGTGTGTGTGTGTGTGTGTGTGTGTGTGTGTGTGTGTGTGTGTGTGTGTGTGTGTGTGTGTGTGTGTGTGTGTGTGTGTGTGTGTGTGTGTGTGTGTGTGTGTGTGTGTGTGTGTGTGTGTGTGTGTGTGTGTGTGTGTGTGTGTGTGTGTGTGTGTGTGTGTGTGTGTGTGTGTGTGTGTGTGTGTGTGTGTGTGTGTGTGTGTGTGTGTGTGTGTGTGTGTGTGTGTGTGTGTGTGTGTGTGTGTGTGTGTGTGTGTGTGTGTGTGTGTGTGTGTGTGTGTGTGTGTGTGTGTGTGTGTGTGTGTGTGTGTGTGTGTGTGTGTGTGTGTGTGTGTGTGTGTGTGTGTGTGTGTGTGTGTGTGTGTGTGTGTGTGTGTGTGTGTGTGTGTGTGTGTGTGTGTGTGTGTGTGTGTGTGTGTGTGTGTGTGTGTGTGTGTGTGTGTGTGTGTGTGTGTGTGTGTGTGTGTGTGTGTGTGTGTGTGTGTGTGTGTGTGTGTGTGTGTGTGTGTGTGTGTGTGTGTGTGTGTGTGTGTGTGTGTGTGTGTGTGTGTGTGTGTGTGTGTGTGTGTGTGTGTGTGTGTGTGTGTGTGTGTGTGTGTGTGTGTGTGTGTGTGTGTGTGTGTGTGTGTGTGTGTGTGTGTGTGTGTGTGTGTGTGTGTGTGTGTGTGTGTGTGTGTGTGTGTGTGTGTGTGTGTGTGTGTGTGTGTGTGTGTGTGTGTGTGTGTGTGTGTGTGTGTGTGTGTGTGTGTGTGTGTGTGTGTGTGTGTGTGTGTGTGTGTGTGTGTGTGTGTGTGTGTGTGTGTGTGTGTGTGTGTGTGTGTGTGTGTGTGTGTGTGTGTGTGTGTGTGTGTGTGTGTGTGTGTGTGTGTGTGTGTGTGTGTGTGTGTGTGTGTGTGTGTGTGTGTGTGTGTGTGTGTGTGTGTGTGTGTGTGTGTGTGTGTGTGTGTGTGTGTGTGTGTGTGTGTGTGTGTGTGTGTGTGTGTGTGTGTGTGTGTGTGTGTGTGTGTGTGTGTGTGTGTGTGTGTGTGTGTGTGTGTGTGTGTGTGTGTGTGTGTGTGTGTGTGTGTGTGTGTGTGTGTGTGTGTGTGTGTGTGTGTGTGTGTGTGTGTGTGTGTGTGTGTGTGTGTGTGTGTGTGTGTGTGTGTGTGTGTGTGTGTGTGTGTGTGTGTGTGTGTGTGTGTGTGTGTGTGTGTGTGTGTGTGTGTGTGTGTGTGTGTGTGTGTGTGTGTGTGTGTGTGTGTGTGTGTGTGTGTGTGTGTGTGTGTGTGTGTGTGTGTGTGTGTGTGTGTGTGTGTGTGTGTGTGTGTGTGTGTGTGTGTGTGTGTGTGTGTGTGTGTGTGTGTGTGTGTGTGTGTGTGTGTGTGTGTGTGTGTGTGTGTGTGTGTGTGTGTGTGTGTGTGTGTGTGTGTGTGTGTGTGTGTGTGTGTGTGTGTGTGTGTGTGTGTGTGTGTGTGTGTGTGTGTGTGTGTGTGTGTGTGTGTGTGTGTGTGTGTGTGTGTGTGTGTGTGTGTGTGTGTGTGTGTGTGTGTGTGTGTGTGTGTGTGTGTGTGTGTGTGTGTGTGTGTGTGTGTGTGTGTGTGTGTGTGTGTGTGTGTGTGTGTGTGTGTGTGTGTGTGTGTGTGTGTGTGTGTGTGTGTGTGTGTGTGTGTGTGTGTGTGTGTGTGTGTGTGTGTGTGTGTGTGTGTGTGTGTGTGTGTGTGTGTGTGTGTGTGTGTGTGTGTGTGTGTGTGTGTGTGTGTGTGTGTGTGTGTGTGTGTGTGTGTGTGTGTGTGTGTGTGTGTGTGTGTGTGTGTGTGTGTGTGTGTGTGTGTGTGTGTGTGTGTGTGTGTGTGTGTGTGTGTGTGTGTGTGTGTGTGTGTGTGTGTGTGTGTGTGTGTGTGTGTGTGTGTGTGTGTGTGTGTGTGTGTGTGTGTGTGTGTGTGTGTGTGTGTGTGTGTGTGTGTGTGTGTGTGTGTGTGTGTGTGTGTGTGTGTGTGTGTGTGTGTGTGTGTGTGTGTGTGTGTGTGTGTGTGTGTGTGTGTGTGTGTGTGTGTGTGTGTGTGTGTGTGTGTGTGTGTGTGTGTGTGTGTGTGTGTGTGTGTGTGTGTGTGTGTGTGTGTGTGTGTGTGTGTGTGTGTGTGTGTGTGTGTGTGTGTGTGTGTGTGTGTGTGTGTGTGTGTGTGTGTGTGTGTGTGTGTGTGTGTGTGTGTGTGTGTGTGTGTGTGTGTGTGTGTGTGTGTGTGTGTGTGTGTGTGTGTGTGTGTGTGTGTGTGTGTGTGTGTGTGTGTGTGTGTGTGTGTGTGTGTGTGTGTGTGTGTGTGTGTGTGTGTGTGTGTGTGTGTGTGTGTGTGTGTGTGTGTGTGTGTGTGTGTGTGTGTGTGTGTGTGTGTGTGTGTGTGTGTGTGTGTGTGTGTGTGTGTGTGTGTGTGTGTGTGTGTGTGTGTGTGTGTGTGTGTGTGTGTGTGTGTGTGTGTGTGTGTGTGTGTGTGTGTGTGTGTGTGTGTGTGTGTGTGTGTGTGTGTGTGTGTGTGTGTGTGTGTGTGTGTGTGTGTGTGTGTGTGTGTGTGTGTGTGTGTGTGTGTGTGTGTGTGTGTGTGTGTGTGTGTGTGTGTGTGTGTGTGTGTGTGTGTGTGTGTGTGTGTGTGTGTGTGTGTGTGTGTGTGTGTGTGTGTGTGTGTGTGTGTGTGTGTGTGTGTGTGTGTGTGTGTGTGTGTGTGTGTGTGTGTGTGTGTGTGTGTGTGTGTGTGTGTGTGTGTGTGTGTGTGTGTGTGTGTGTGTGTGTGTGTGTGTGTGTGTGTGTGTGTGTGTGTGTGTGTGTGTGTGTGTGTGTGTGTGTGTGTGTGTGTGTGTGTGTGTGTGTGTGTGTGTGTGTGTGTGTGTGTGTGTGTGTGTGTGTGTGTGTGTGTGTGTGTGTGTGTGTGTGTGTGTGTGTGTGTGTGTGTGTGTGTGTGTGTGTGTGTGTGTGTGTGTGTGTGTGTGTGTGTGTGTGTGTGTGTGTGTGTGTGTGTGTGTGTGTGTGTGTGTGTGTGTGTGTGTGTGTGTGTGTGTGTGTGTGTGTGTGTGTGTGTGTGTGTGTGTGTGTGTGTGTGTGTGTGTGTGTGTGTGTGTGTGTGTGTGTGTGTGTGTGTGTGTGTGTGTGTGTGTGTGTGTGTGTGTGTGTGTGTGTGTGTGTGTGTGTGTGTGTGTGTGTGTGTGTGTGTGTGTGTGTGTGTGTGTGTGTGTGTGTGTGTGTGTGTGTGTGTGTGTGTGTGTGTGTGTGTGTGTGTGTGTGTGTGTGTGTGTGTGTGTGTGTGTGTGTGTGTGTGTGTGTGTGTGTGTGTGTGTGTGTGTGTGTGTGTGTGTGTGTGTGTGTGTGTGTGTGTGTGTGTGTGTGTGTGTGTGTGTGTGTGTGTGTGTGTGTGTGTGTGTGTGTGTGTGTGTGTGTGTGTGTGTGTGTGTGTGTGTGTGTGTGTGTGTGTGTGTGTGTGTGTGTGTGTGTGTGTGTGTGTGTGTGTGTGTGTGTGTGTGTGTGTGTGTGTGTGTGTGTGTGTGTGTGTGTGTGTGTGTGTGTGTGTGTGTGTGTGTGTGTGTGTGTGTGTGTGTGTGTGTGTGTGTGTGTGTGTGTGTGTGTGTGTGTGTGTGTGTGTGTGTGTGTGTGTGTGTGTGTGTGTGTGTGTGTGTGTGTGTGTGTGTGTGTGTGTGTGTGTGTGTGTGTGTGTGTGTGTGTGTGTGTGTGTGTGTGTGTGTGTGTGTGTGTGTGTGTGTGTGTGTGTGTGTGTGTGTGTGTGTGTGTGTGTGTGTGTGTGTGTGTGTGTGTGTGTGTGTGTGTGTGTGTGTGTGTGTGTGTGTGTGTGTGTGTGTGTGTGTGTGTGTGTGTGTGTGTGTGTGTGTGTGTGTGTGTGTGTGTGTGTGTGTGTGTGTGTGTGTGTGTGTGTGTGTGTGTGTGTGTGTGTGTGTGTGTGTGTGTGTGTGTGTGTGTGTGTGTGTGTGTGTGTGTGTGTGTGTGTGTGTGTGTGTGTGTGTGTGTGTGTGTGTGTGTGTGTGTGTGTGTGTGTGTGTGTGTGTGTGTGTGTGTGTGTGTGTGTGTGTGTGTGTGTGTGTGTGTGTGTGTGTGTGTGTGTGTGTGTGTGTGTGTGTGTGTGTGTGTGTGTGTGTGTGTGTGTGTGTGTGTGTGTGTGTGTGTGTGTGTGTGTGTGTGTGTGTGTGTGTGTGTGTGTGTGTGTGTGTGTGTGTGTGTGTGTGTGTGTGTGTGTGTGTGTGTGTGTGTGTGTGTGTGTGTGTGTGTGTGTGTGTGTGTGTGTGTGTGTGTGTGTGTGTGTGTGTGTGTGTGTGTGTGTGTGTGTGTGTGTGTGTGTGTGTGTGTGTGTGTGTGTGTGTGTGTGTGTGTGTGTGTGTGTGTGTGTGTGTGTGTGTGTGTGTGTGTGTGTGTGTGTGTGTGTGTGTGTGTGTGTGTGTGTGTGTGTGTGTGTGTGTGTGTGTGTGTGTGTGTGTGTGTGTGTGTGTGTGTGTGTGTGTGTGTGTGTGTGTGTGTGTGTGTGTGTGTGTGTGTGTGTGTGTGTGTGTGTGTGTGTGTGTGTGTGTGTGTGTGTGTGTGTGTGTGTGTGTGTGTGTGTGTGTGTGTGTGTGTGTGTGTGTGTGTGTGTGTGTGTGTGTGTGTGTGTGTGTGTGTGTGTGTGTGTGTGTGTGTGTGTGTGTGTGTGTGTGTGTGTGTGTGTGTGTGTGTGTGTGTGTGTGTGTGTGTGTGTGTGTGTGTGTGTGTGTGTGTGTGTGTGTGTGTGTGTGTGTGTGTGTGTGTGTGTGTGTGTGTGTGTGTGTGTGTGTGTGTGTGTGTGTGTGTGTGTGTGTGTGTGTGTGTGTGTGTGTGTGTGTGTGTGTGTGTGTGTGTGTGTGTGTGTGTGTGTGTGTGTGTGTGTGTGTGTGTGTGTGTGTGTGTGTGTGTGTGTGTGTGTGTGTGTGTGTGTGTGTGTGTGTGTGTGTGTGTGTGTGTGTGTGTGTGTGTGTGTGTGTGTGTGTGTGTGTGTGTGTGTGTGTGTGTGTGTGTGTGTGTGTGTGTGTGTGTGTGTGTGTGTGTGTGTGTGTGTGTGTGTGTGTGTGTGTGTGTGTGTGTGTGTGTGTGTGTGTGTGTGTGTGTGTGTGTGTGTGTGTGTGTGTGTGTGTGTGTGTGTGTGTGTGTGTGTGTGTGTGTGTGTGTGTGTGTGTGTGTGTGTGTGTGTGTGTGTGTGTGTGTGTGTGTGTGTGTGTGTGTGTGTGTGTGTGTGTGTGTGTGTGTGTGTGTGTGTGTGTGTGTGTGTGTGTGTGTGTGTGTGTGTGTGTGTGTGTGTGTGTGTGTGTGTGTGTGTGTGTGTGTGTGTGTGTGTGTGTGTGTGTGTGTGTGTGTGTGTGTGTGTGTGTGTGTGTGTGTGTGTGTGTGTGTGTGTGTGTGTGTGTGTGTGTGTGTGTGTGTGTGTGTGTGTGTGTGTGTGTGTGTGTGTGTGTGTGTGTGTGTGTGTGTGTGTGTGTGTGTGTGTGTGTGTGTGTGTGTGTGTGTGTGTGTGTGTGTGTGTGTGTGTGTGTGTGTGTGTGTGTGTGTGTGTGTGTGTGTGTGTGTGTGTGTGTGTGTGTGTGTGTGTGTGTGTGTGTGTGTGTGTGTGTGTGTGTGTGTGTGTGTGTGTGTGTGTGTGTGTGTGTGTGTGTGTGTGTGTGTGTGTGTGTGTGTGTGTGTGTGTGTGTGTGTGTGTGTGTGTGTGTGTGTGTGTGTGTGTGTGTGTGTGTGTGTGTGTGTGTGTGTGTGTGTGTGTGTGTGTGTGTGTGTGTGTGTGTGTGTGTGTGTGTGTGTGTGTGTGTGTGTGTGTGTGTGTGTGTGTGTGTGTGTGTGTGTGTGTGTGTGTGTGTGTGTGTGTGTGTGTGTGTGTGTGTGTGTGTGTGTGTGTGTGTGTGTGTGTGTGTGTGTGTGTGTGTGTGTGTGTGTGTGTGTGTGTGTGTGTGTGTGTGTGTGTGTGTGTGTGTGTGTGTGTGTGTGTGTGTGTGTGTGTGTGTGTGTGTGTGTGTGTGTGTGTGTGTGTGTGTGTGTATCTATGTATATATGTATATATATATGCGTGTGTGTGTATACATACATATACATGTGTGTGTGAATATATATACTTTTTTTCTGTTAGATGAGCAAATCTGTGTAAAATGAATTGTCTGTCTATGTGTATTTATGTGTACGTATAAATGTAACTATAAGTTTAATGTCTAATATAATACGAGTATGTATGTGAAGATGGGTTAAATGGAATAAGGGACCATTAGGTCTCAATTTTGCCCAATTAAAGACCTCTATCTACCTATCTATCAATGTAAAACACCTCCAATTTTATATCAATTAGGAATATTTCCGCAAGATTTGCCGTGCAAAAATTCATTTATAAAGGGTTTTGTGCTCTGTATTGTTAACTTGGAAGCCAGTACACTAGTCACTATATAAATTCCATGCCCTATCTTTTTTCACCGCGAAAATTTCAGAGGAGATGTAATGTACAGGATTGAGGCGGGTCGCCTGTGAATAAGTTTATCGTTTATGAACCAGGTTGTCTTCCGCGATTGTCCGAATGGTGTGACAACAGTTTCATATTAATCTAACCAAATTCTTCTGGTCAGAAGACCTCCAACCTACTCTTCATGTCACCTCTGACCTGAAGAAGCGAGCTTGTTGTCAAGATGTCGTCCCTTAATAGAGGCCAAGGCGGATGAATACTCGAGAGATGTTCCTCGTCAACATCTCCCAGTGAAAGCCTTCACTCCAACGAGTTTCTGGTTATTTTGTTTCGAAGAAGTTACTCGGAAGACATAACTTCAGTTAAGCGCTGAAATAAGAGCTTAATTCATGCAATTTTACATATATAACTCAGAGACGTTTTACTCCTTGCCTTTTTAATATTCGCATCTTATAATGCCACGTTATCCCTAAAGTTCACAGATGTCACCTTAAACAGATTCATTGAACTTCTGACACCAAAATGCCACGGAGTCAGATGTTTGCAGAGCGTTCAATCGGATTAAGTGTTGAGGTGTTGGAGGGTGAGAAATTACCTGTATGGTTGTGCGTCGAAATATCTTGAGCGCGAGTGGGCGGAATCCCGGTTTATGATCGTTCGACGGTTAGCTCACCGCTTTATCCTGCCCGCAGTCGTGCCGCAACCCACTCGGCGTGCCGACGAAAATTCCGCTCCCGTCTGCAAAATCATCATCCCCGGGACTTCCACGTTTTGTAACGACTGTAGTTTTTGCAGTGAAGAAAATTCGATTGCCCCGTTCATTTGCGACACTCGTCTTTTTTGCGTGTGTGTTTGTGTAATGTTGAAAATGGGACCCAGGAGAGGAGTGGAGGGAAACCTCGTGTCAGTCTAATCTCGAGGCAGTGCGCCCCGGTGCGGAGGTAGTTGAACAGCGCAGACGACGAAGTACATAATTTTCCCAGCGGAGCACTCGGACCAGATACTACCAATTATTACCCCGTATTCCATTGCTGTCTCAAGGAATCGAATTCGGGGATTGGCTGAGCGAAGCCGGTCATCTCAATCAACCCTTTCCTCGACTTGACTCGGATGGGAAGGGAACTGACCGCGTGAATGCGTGAGGTTCATTCGGGAAAATCACGAGAGAAGCTCGCGACTATGATTGGTTGATAAGCCGCGTAGTTTCGGGCATCACACCAGTGAAAATATTCATATTGTGTTAAAGCCTCTTTGTATTGCCACACTATAAGAGGTGAGTCAATAAATAACTCGCAAAATCAGATAGAGGCGATAATAATCAAAGTAACTTCCTGAAATATGTTTCACCTTCCTAAATATTCACCTTATACATTCAGACACTTATTCCATCTCATTACCAGTCCTTGATAGGCATCTGAAAATTAGTATACTGTTAGCTGTCGTAGCCAACGAGTAACCTCAGAATTTTCATTTTCAAAACTTCGGCCACATAAATTATTTTTTAGTGGCCCGAAAAAATGAAAATTGCTAGGGGCTTAGTCAAGTTTGTACGGCGGATATTATTTCAAGCGTTCCCAATGAAATGTTCGTAATAGATCTTGCGTTTGTCTTGCTGACTTTTGCGACTTATTTATTGACGTACGCTCTTAATATTTATTTTACGACTCAGATTTGAAATAACCCATCATTCGGGGTTATATTTATTTATTTACACAATTACGTTGCAATTAGGCAAATTTCCTGGTGGCAACGGTCAGGTTAGGTCAAAGATAACTCTACAACGATAACTCTACAACTCTATCGGGTATATATAAATAAATATATGATAAATAACGCTAAAAAATTTACCAGAGGGAAGAATTTTGGTCAATCGTGAACTTGGAGGAAGAGAAAATGCATTGTGTATGGAATTAAAGGGTTTGGAAAGTATGTTGAGCGGAAGAAGGCCTTAGGGCAGGGAGAACAGTTTTGTATGGTTTCATTTTTTTAACCCTTTTAGGATTTGCTAATAGTTTTCAGGGACTATAACCTCGAGACGCTCAGTGGAATACAATGAAATTATTTCATTTAGTGAAAAAGTTTCAAACAACTCCGTGGAGCCTTCATCAAATGCTTATTGTATTTTTTTCAGACACGTGCGGAGTTTTAAGAGCTGAAACAAGGAAGTAAGAATAATTCCTTTCATTTCCCACGTCAGTTATTATAGTAAAAATACATTATAACTTAAACCTCTGGATGCTCCTTATCTCACTACGATCAAATGTATCTTGCCTTTCGCCCCCATCTGAAGAAAGATTTATTATGCCTTAGCTTTAGCGAACTCATTCATATTTTATCTACTTTGATACACGTTCGTTGCTGATTTCGCAAATCTCGGTTGAATAAAAGTGATGTTCTTTTCTCATTCCTGTTTCAACTGCGTCTGAGCACAACCGGACTATTTTCACATCGTCTTAAGAGTATCTTTGTCGTTATCCATAATTTCTCGCTTTTTATGTATTTGAAGTGATTTTTCGACGTTGAATAGAACCTGATTCACCACGCGTGCAGTAAAAAAAAGAAAGGAGAAAAAACAATACCATTACCTAGCTTCCATATGGTATGTGCCAACTCCTTAGATCGAGGTCCGATGACTACTCATTTCGGCGTTGCATTAAATCGTACTACACTCTTTCTTTCATGATTCCTCACTGTTACTGAGTATTAGCTCATTCTTCGTTCATGCTCGCTAACATCAAAATGAAAATATGTAGGCCTAATCTCTTCCACGATTTTTCTCGTATAATCAGTAAAATACTTCGCGAAGGAGCTGTATAGATGCATGGAGGGCAATCAAGTCAGTGACGTAAATTAACGTAACCGGTTTCTAAATGTCAATCCATAGGCTTTTGAGATATATTTCTAATGAATTGGCTATCAACAACAATCATAATTTTGCTGGTGGCTTTATGAGAATCACTACGAAGTCAGAACCGCAGAAAATAGGTAAATCCAGTTGATTACAACGGTTTAAAAAAATTTCACTGAAACCCATTATCGTTATTTACGTGCGTGTATTTTTCATTATTTTCCTTATTTGTCCTAAATTTCACATTCTGGTTTTTTTTAATTTCGTCAATATGTTTGCGAATTAAAATTATTCGAATATTCGATTATGTCAATTCCACAAACCTCTCCCATCATTCTCATGTTTTTTATACTTCAGTGATAGTGGATTTTCACAAAGTTAAGCCTGAAAACATGGAATATATTTATTTTGTAAATTATTGCCAATGAATTCTCAGAATGCCGAACTATCGACTAGCTTTGCATGACTTTAGGTTCACGTAGTCCTAGCCGCTACTTCATTGTCTCAATTTTCGTAATAAAGAAATATTTCGTCGGCCTCCCCTACTATTAACCAAAGGATCTACATAACTGAACACTAAATTAATTGTGTTATTTTATTGAGATATTAATTGTATTCCTCTTAAATCGAAGGAGCTACACATGAAAGGAGTCAGTTCCTTATGGACCTCGTAGTGATGGATTCTCGAACTTCCCCCGAAATTACATCTTGGAGTGATAAATAAGCAGCCTTGTGTCTCTAACATTCCTCATATAAGACGCTTAATGTGTCCTTAAAGATAATTCAACCAATTCCACACAAATGATTTTTTTCGGTCTCCTTAAAAGTAAATTCTTGAGTACAATGGGGCCGCACTCATTCAGGGTCATTGGCAATGGAAAGGGGGCGTGAGATTGCTCACCGCTGCGGTAGTCTTTCGTCAATGGCGGTTCTCCAAAACACGAGACAGTTCTTCGGTGTGCATGTGTTTACGACTTTTAATCCCATACCATTCTAATTGAGTGTTGTACTTGTATTTACGTTCTTTGCTGATTTCGCCAAGGAGTTATCCACTCGTTTGTCCATTCGTTTATTTATTTTTTTCTAACTGATGTGCTAAGCGTAGATTGGAGATCTTTTTAGTAGTTGCTGTGGAGGAGAATGGGAAAAATAAAGTGGAAGGAAAGGAAAACAAAGAATGAAGTTTTGCGCATGGTAGGGTAAGGGAGATTACAGTTGGGGTGAATTGAAATAAGGCCGGACAAGTGGATGCAAGAGATACAAACAGATCATGTGATCCTGAAGGCTATAATAGAGGTGAGGATGCTGGGACATAGTGACAATGAGTGGAAAATAATAGGTGTTTTGGATGGAATTAAGGGTGGTAGAAAGTATTTAGAGATAGGGAATGAGTTATTATTTAAATGCAGTATGAGGTCTAGGAATTATTGGGGTAATGTTAGTCAAGGCTTGAGATTACAGTAGTTTTAGTACCAGGATTCGTCATAAACCTACTCCATGTAAGCCTACGAACCAATACTAAATACTTCATATCAAAATAGAATCAGCCCTCGTGAAACGTGTGCAAAAAGTATTATCCGCTGCAGTATTCCATTCATCGCGAATATTTTCCTTGCTAATAAAAAACGACCAACATAAGGGCAGACCACACGTGCTCCACGTCACGAGTCATCCCTTTCCGCAGCCCGCCATCCACTTAGCTCTCCCATCTCCTGGAAGATCTCCTTAATTTTACATTATCCCCACACCTCGGAGGACCCATAAAAATAGTAGCTCATTGGAGCTCACGTGGATCACGACCGTGGAATGTGACCGCGTTACAAAACGATATTACGAGGCGGAGCGCGTGGGGCGGGGGTGGGGATTAAGTGTCTTCACGCCGCCTTCCCTCGCCTGCCCTGGGTAGCATATCCCTCAGTCCCGCCTTGCCTCCCCATCGACCACCTTCCCATCACGAGACGCCAGAAGAAGTAGCGCCCAGTAGTCGGACGGATGGCCCCTTCGGTCGGAAGATTCAACCGGGTTTCTTCGCTCGAGCGGGATTTTCAATTCAAGACGTCTCCGCGACGCGTCGATCCTCGAAATGGGTGATGTTGCAAGCGTTATAATCCGTCCCGTGGGGCGTTTCCTTTGTGTGGAGAGATTTAGGTGGCGGTCGGGGTGTTTCTAAGTCTATTTTTCCGTAAGAAGTCCAAGTCTTTGGCGTGTTTTGTTTGGATCCGTAGCCCTGTCGGATTCAATCAATGCAATAGCATCTCCCGAATCTCTGCCCGGGCGTGTGCGAACTTTGCCCAGATTTCAGGGGGAAGAGGGCGAAACGCAATGTTTTCCACGTTTCGTGTAATCGCAATACATATTCGATTCAATTCTCAAATTGAAAGTCTGTTCATGAAATTGGGGTAATATTTTTTCAGGAACTCTTGGAGGGCGTTTTTTGGAATAGGTAATATTTGTAGATTTATATGTATATATTTGGTAAGTACTGTATATACAACATGACTAACTTCAACGTGACGGTCAATCTTCTGGTGTTAATGCAATTAATTATGCGTACTTTAATGCAACTAAATGTCCTTTGCTGAGTAGGAAAGAAAACGTATTGCTCATCCTCACGATATATTTTTATTTTTGACAGGTTTCGGTACAGAGTATCTGGCCTGTGTTGTAACGAAAACGATAGCAAAAAATTTAAATCGTGAGGAATAGCAAAGCATTTTCTTTCCTACTTAACATGAAGGAGTTACACACAGTAATTTCGACCACCATTGTACATTATAGAGCTTAAATAACAGTATTTCCTCTTAAATTTATTTGATAATAGTGTCCACGGTTGTCCTTATATTTGTAAGGGATTAAATACGTTTCTGTTCATTTCCACATTATTATCATCACGGGTTATCATCCCGAAGATTGGTTTGTAGCAGTTCTCAAGACTATTCTGTCACGTGTCCATCTTTTCATTCCATCTTAGCATCCGGACGTCTTATGTCGCCCCGTTGTCGTAATTTATTTCTAGACTCTTTTTATCTCTGTTATTCTTCCTTTGGATGTGTTCTTCAGATAGTCTTTATACACTATCGTACCTCAGGATGTGTCCAATTAGATGTAGTTTTCCAATTTTTCAGGTTTAAGTCCTCTGTAGACTACTCTCTCCCCCATTTCGCAATATAATTCATTTGTTACCCTGCCCATCCGTTTTACTTTAATCATTCTGCAATCCATTCATAGCCACAGGATAGGAAACTCCACATATCAGAATTAATTAACCACCGCTCTAAGTTTTAACTACTGCTATTTACCATTTAGAAATTGTAACGTCTTATGCAATGCCTTCTTCGCCATCCCTATTCCCACTAACCTAATCCACTTGCTTCTTCTATCGCTAGCGATCCTGCTGCCTAAATATCAAAACTCTTCCCCTCGTTCAGATGTGTTTATCCCTAGTCTTATTTATAGATCATCTTCTCCAATTCAACTGAAAAACAATCACCTTGTTTCCTTTTTGTTCTTACTTCATGAGATACTACTTACTTTTCCATCCCATACTACATGCTGATCGGTATCGTTTCCTAGTCTTCTTCATTCTCTGCTGCTGTAGCTTTGTCGTTTATGAATCGCAGAATGCTTATCAATCTATCTCAGAGTACTCGTTCGCCGCTTTTGTCTTTTCCTTGATCTCGTTAATTGCCTTTTCAATGTGAAGTTTAAATATCAAGGGCGTTAATGGACATCCTTTCTCGATTTTCATCTATTTCATCTCCTTCTCTATCGCCGCCACATCGAATCACTGCCGCCTACAATCCGAGTGTGTATAAATTGATGTCTTAGTTTATAGAAATTAATTTTTGGATGCATAGCATCAAATTCCAGTCTAAGTTATCAAAGGCTTTCTCATTATGCAGCAATTCAATGAAAGAATTTATTCCTCTTTGTTTACCCTTCCCAACGTTGAGTCTGAGCTCAAAAATCACTTCTCTTTTGTTCATTTACTTCTTAATCGAGACTTTCCCGTACTACTCTTTCGCTTTCTTCTCCGTTCTTCTTCGATGGATTGTTACGATCATAATATTTGATGGTTGGGTTGCCTGACTAAATATCCTAAAGTTTTCACATTTGTCTGCCGTTGCCATTTTGGGTGTACGGATGATTACTTCATGTTTACAGTCTATTTCTATTTCTCCTCAGATATTCATGATGTACAATAGGTTGAATCTTTGCGTTTACTTTCTTGATATTTTAATTAGCTCTGTGGGTATGATTCGATCCTTTTGAGGCTTTGTTTGCTTTATATCCTTTATGGCAGCATCAAATTTAGGTATAAGAATATTTTCTTCTTTTTCTTCAATATGTCATCATCATTATCATCTCACAGTATTCTCGTATGAATTTCTTTTCCCTCATGACTAATCACCAAATATTTCTTTCTCTCCTCTTGCTTTGTCTTCATTTCCCATTCAGCATTCCATTGTTTTCTCTCTGTTCATTGGAAAGGTTTATCATGGTTCTATATACTGCGCCAAATTTTCCTGGAATATGCTGGTATTTGTCTCGACAAATCTTAATCCATTTTTCTCACTTTCTCTTGATTTAATTCCTCAACCTTTTGTGACATTTTAGTCTTCCCTTCGATCTTGAATTGTTTTCCTACCGTTTTTACTCTATTCAGTACTTGTTCGTAATCCACGATTTACATTCTACAAATACCCTCTGTCTACTGTTTCTTTGGTGGGTTTTCAAAAATCCATCCTTTACTTCCTTTTCTTGCTTTGTCCTATCTCTTATCACTGTGATTTACCAAGTTTTTTTCTTGATGCGCCTAGGAAATCTATTTGCGGGTTAGTTTCTTTCAATCTTTATGAATGCCATATTTCATCCTCGTTTTCCTTATCTTTATGAATTTTAAATTGCATTTCATTAGCACTTAATCGTGGTCACTGTCAATTTCTGCTCCACGGATACTTTTAGCAGAAATTGGCTTAGCAGAATTCTTAAATAATTCTTGATTCCTTGTTCGGAATCAAGATCGTTGTCCCATCACAGTATCTATACCCAAAACACCAAGCCAACGACAAAATACCCAGCTTTCGAATACATTTGCAACCGGTTCATTCAGGTCGAATATAAAGAGTATTATTCAAAAAGGTATCATTAGTATTCCCACGAACATTATATACTTATATGCCTTAACATATACGTACATGTACGAATCGTATTATCCAACGTTCTCGGAGCATTGCGCCTAGGGTGAGTTTGCAACAAGCTGCTATGAGAATCAAATATTAGATGAGGTTTCTTTCTGACTACATCAATCCATGTTCAGTTATTTTTGTGTTCACTATTACCAGCATGTTGTCACGTCGCATCTAATTGGTTAAGGTAGGAAAATCCGCGTTAATTCTAATTCCTAATTCGACGTCTCCTAAACCGTGCTGTCGGAACCGCAATCGAATTGATGGAAGGGACTTTGGCTCCCCGAGGCAGTGGTTTTTTCTCTTGTTACTCATATTCCTCCACTTTCAATATTTTTAAATAGGTTAAGCCAACCGTCACGAAGACATGGCGGGGAGGTGTTAGGGTACCGGCCTTTTACATACTAATATGCTGTTGTAATTAAATATAAATATGTACTTAAATTTTGCACATATACCCATATAGGTACAATACACGTAACTCATACGTGCCTATCTACTAATTGTAATGAATGGGCATGCACAAATGAAAGTTTAAATTCAACTTTTTCAATAAAATATTCAGGAATGGTAGCATTTGACTTTATAAAGATTTTGATTATTTATCATGCGATTACTTGAATGCCTTAGTTCTGCTGTATCTGTCACTCTTGTTTCAGCCTGATTTTCCAATCTGCCAATGCAATTTGAGGCCATAATTAAGTCTCTCGGTGTAACTAGTGAACTAGTGTGTTCTGTACCTGTTATCCAATTACGGCCTTGTCTCACCTGGTTCTCCCATTACATAGAGACGCTTCAGTCTCACGTTCTCCTCGACACCCAGTTCATGTGATTAGATCTTTCCTCGCACTTTAGCCGATTCAGGAATACGTGAGACGTTAATTTAAGTCGGTCTATTCATTTCGAATTTCGCGCCGTAATTTTTCTTGCTCAATCGATGAAATCAGCACATGTGGCGGTAGAGGTCTCTCGTCGCGAAATTAACGCGCCTGGAGGTAGCGCTCTCTGTAGATGTACGGTCTTTACGCGAACTTTTTCTTGCGCTGGGCTTTGTCCTCCCTCGAAGGGAAGATTTGAGTTGAAACGCTGACCAACTTTCAATATCTCCGTCAATTGAATATCGCTATGAAGTCAGCTGGTCCTTGCTCTTGAGTAAGGGTGTTATCTCAAAAGCGTTCTTTAAAAAAATTGATAGCGTAGTTTCTGGTTTTCAGTTAGAATATAATCGCAAAATAAAACATATTGGTGTCGACGACTGAACTTGAAAGCATTCATGTGTCGAAATGTTTGATTAGCTGCAGAATATACCTTGTGGTGCCTTTCGGTTTCTTTTTTTTAAACGAATGTAGCAATTTTTGAACTTCTTATATCCCGTTTACTTTCAGTAATAAGAATGAAAAAAACTTACCTGTTTGCGAAAGATTTTTTCACGTTGGTACTTTTTTATCTTCATTATTAATATTGTTACAAACAAGAAAGTTGGTAATATTTAATTAAGATAAAGTAAAGCTAAGAATTTATAGTTTCATATCTCTATCATTCCCGACCGTTTAAACTCTACTTGTCAACATAAGCATGAGATCTTTTTTATTAGCAAATCATTATAAAAATAATTTTGGAAATAGTTTGAAATGCATTTTTTATGATCGAGCATCGAAGGAAACTGGAATTCATTCTTTACCTTTTTCTCATCAGCTGTGACGAAAATTAAACAAGTTTGTAATATTCCACACAATCTCCAAAGAAACCTTGACCTTTTTGGGCGTAATCGCGTCATCATCAGGAGCAAAACTATTTTTTGACCAAACATTAAAATGTATGATTAATATCAAAAAGTTGTTTTCTTTTCATCATGTCACCATTCCACAAAGTATCCACCCCAATGAATAATTTACTGGTCAGCCATACTTCTTCCTTAAATTTAAAACGCATACCCTTTTTAACATTCATCTAAACTAGAAAAAATCATCTAAAACATTTTTACAGAAGGTTTAGAAATGTAGCGAATATTCAGCATATGTTCATTTTAAACCTGTCTCAAATGGAAAACTGCCAAGTAATAATTTTAAAAACTCGTATTTTAAAAAATCGCAATAATCTGTCCGAAGATCGGTTTTACTGATGAAGAGCTCACCTCGATTAAGGAGGCCGAGTTCCTTTTCCTTTCCTGGCTGCAGTGTCACAGGGATATCTGGCACCCCGAAAAACCACGCTACCTGTATACATAGGTTACCCGGATTCAATCCCAAGCCCTCCGTACCGTAGTCAAACGCTCTAACCACTAAGTTACTGCATTGCCAAGAAGGCCATGCTTTTGCAAAAGTATCCTTCCTGGTATCCACCTTATTGCCTGTAAAAAAAATAAAGCCATGTCCTTTATTGACTGGTACGTGAATAAAAGTTACGCAAAATTTTGCTTTAATGAAGTCGAGGACGTTAGAGTAATGACGCTGAGATTGTTGGTTTACAGCTAGTGACAAAATGGTGTTGATGAATAAATTACTTTTTAAATATGCTGTGCGAGTGAGATAGAGTTGGTTCATGGGCAGGGGAATCCGCTTCCTTCCAAAAAGTTAAATTAACTCAAGTGTAGTTATAATAGACCCACTGTCACTAGATTTATGCGGGCAAAGATTCTTCTTGAACTATAGAGAAACTGGGTCGACGAAACAACCCCCATCATGAGAAAGGTCAACCTACTGATGGCTTACTTCTTGAAGACTGTACCTCGACTTCACGTGCGTGGACCTTACTCCTTGGCTCATTCAACAATTCTGTGCCAGAAAATTCTGTGGCCTTTACCATTTACGATTGCTGCTCTGAATTTCAGGTTATTCACGTCACGAGAAGAGATTTGACGGGGAAACAACCCCCACCAATGTGACTCTCTGCTTCGCGTTCGCGCGACAGTGAATGATATCGCGGTGATGCCACACGAATTGCATCATAACTTCGAGTGTTGTTACTAATTGCTGCAATAGGAAAACGAAGGAGAAGACCGAGAAAATAGCGTTTTGTTATAGCGTTAAACTCGTGTACCGGAGGGAAAATTTTAAACATTTCCTCGTCTACAACATATTATTTTCTTTGGTGTTTTTACATGTTAAGACGGTTTGGTTTAAGCAGTACGTAATTGTCGAACCCATGGATAATAAACGATTTTCTTAAATGATATGATAAAACTGTAATAGAGGGAAGAATGTTAGGCAAGCGAGGTAAGGGAAGGAACAGGATAGGGATGGCGGACGGGATGTAGGGAGGAAGGCAGTACACAGAAATGAAGAGGGACTTAATGTAGAGAAGGATGATGGATTTTGTGTTTTGTTAGGAGTCACAAAATATTTATTTGGTAGTTGTTTCCATCCTAAAACCTACCTTAACCGGTAGATTACCTTATAATAATAATACGATCAATGTTTGCCTATAATATCCTGGTGTGCATCACCTATGAATGAGTCTCGCAACTATGAGGAATTAAGGAAACATTAACATTATGGAAATTTATTGAGTTGCAGCGCGATTTCCTCTCTCTCTTCTCTCCACGCTTCGTATGTGATAACTGTTCACGTCTTTCATTGCGCAAGTACCAATTGAAATGCGAGGGCAATCCGTTAGGTTAATGGATGGGACGGTCACCTCGGGCAGATGCGATTGCACCCATGATGAGCGAGGGATTGTTCAGTACTCCAGAATCCGATGTACGTACGTTTCTTGTTTTTAGAAAAGAAAAGGTCGTTCCTTTTAGCCATCCAGAGAATCTATAATGATTCCCTTTCGCCTCTGACTTCTCGTAGACGCAGAAGTTCTCTTGGAGAGACAGTTTCTGAATTGCGTGGATTTTTTTCAGCTCCGTGCTCCATTATAACGGGTATGCAATCAAAATACTCTTCCTTCCGCGTGAATTGACGCACTGTTTCGTAATTAGTGTCTCGTTGGGAAAACGGATTGACCCTCGTTCCATGAATACAAGGTGTTCGTATAACGCTGATTTCTTCCCTGAGCTCAAAAACTTATCGTGAAGCTGAAGTCGGCCAGTGTTCCTCGCGTTTCTCAATTACCACGTCCACCTACGGCCTCCTCTCGTTCACCTTCTTCCTCTTGGCTGTCTTCCCTATTAATGTAACGCGCTAATCCGTCTTCATCTCGGGTACAACGCTTCCTAGTTGGCAATGCGTACTTCTCACCTCTCCCACCGAAAGAAACGGTCTTCGTGGGATTTCTCAAACGAGCCTTCCACTGCTTTTCTGTTCTATATCTCTTCGCGCACTTCAGAAACCTCCGAGCACGTGTTCGATTTCGTCTTTCCCTGTAAACGATTGGGAATAAAAAAATATATTTAAAAAAATGAGAGTGTCGAAGGCTCACTTTACACACTGTAGCTTTGAAATTTAATGGTGCTTAGGTAGTTTACCTATTCGATAGCCAACCTTGACGGGTAGACCATCATTAAGAGTAATCTACCGATTGACGTAATTGGTAAGGTCTTTCATGGATCCCAAGTTCTGCTACATGAATACTCACATAACTAACACTAAATAAATACTCTGCAACTTGCATTCAAATGAATTACCCTTCAATCTTACCTACTTCCTGCCCTCCCTTCATTCCATTCTACCTGCCCCTACCTTGCCAAACCATCATTCTACCCTCTAGTCTCTACCATATACTTTAACCGTCCATTGCCAATCAGTGTGCTCTGCATCCGTTTTCCCCTATCTTCTTTGAATTTCTCCCTAACGAAATTCACTTCCCCACCATTCCAAGAACTTATTCGTTTGATTTTCTCTCCGCCCATTTTTCCCATCCTCCTTCACGCCCACGTTTCAAATGACCCCCGTCTACGCTTGTCCTCTCGTCTCGCCGACCAAGTTTCTGCACCGTGTATGAGATATTGATCCACATTCAAGTGTGCACTAGTCCTATTTTTAATGTCATCAATTTCCGCCTCTTTTTAAAAGCTACTTTGCCTTACTATTTCTTCTCTTGGCGTCCTTACTTCTTTTTTCCCTACCTTTTTTCCCCACCTAAAAAGGTGAACTTTTCCATGTCTTTTACTAGTTAATGCCCTCTAACGTTGACTGTTTGTCTTAGTCTTACACTACTCTTAATAAACGACGGGAAATATTTAATTCTCGTATTCTACCTTTTTATAGAAAGTTAAAATATATTTTGATTATTAACTGGAAGGGTTTTTTCGCCAATTAATTTTTGTTGCAATGCCATTAGTTCATTCAACTGTTTCACCTGATGGCACCCATTTCCTGGTGATTGTAATACGAACCTCTGTACAAATACATTTTGTTATTGCACAACGCGAAAACTAGTCAAGTTACGAAAAGTACGTTACCACCATTTTTTTCTATTCTTCCTCGATAATCGACCGAAATTTCTTCACTTGGACCCCTGACATCCTTTCACTGTATTCGCGGGCATCCATGAGCGTGCTAGATACAGGCGTTTGTTCATGTTAGAAACATCTTATCAGGGCGCTACGAAAACCAGTTCCCTTATTTCAGTGCCTAACCTCATCAAATTTACAACCACATTGAAACCTATAGCGGGAAGGAAAAAAATACCTGCAGCCTCGGGAGACAATAGAAGGAAAAAGTCGTATCCAAGGCTTGGTGATTCCTCTTCGAAGGGGATTGGGTAGGTGTCGTGTCTATTGTACCGACCTCCCACGCTGAGGGTCAGGTATTGGATTCCGAGGGAGATCTCAATTTTATTTTTCAATCTTCACTGGCTCCATTGCGTATGACGCTGTGTACTCCTTCCTTAAGATGTAAGAGCTTTCATTTTGGGAGGACGCAAGAGATTACATAAGTCTCATCCGTAGATTGGAATAACGTTTCTCAGAGGCAAAGTCTTAGCATAGCACCCTCATAAGCGCAATACAGTTTATATACATTACGACATTACTCGAGCGCGACGCCATTATTGTCTTTCAGCATGGTGGATGATCATAACGCGATCACTGGGCTGAATTCGGGTGGTATATTGTTTTTCGTATCCTAAATGGGAATCGTGTTGAAGGTAGCGCTGGGGTTAAAGTACAGATAATATCAGTGGTCTCAGCCCATATTTTACTGGCGCACTTTAGATTTGAGTATGAGTTTCGTTTAACCGTTAGCCTGCGTAATATTTTCCTGCCATCACATGCTGATTATTTACAAGTGGCCGATTCCTGAATTTCAGTAGGTCTTCAATTTCTTAACGCGTGTCGCACTACTAACTGGGTTGCTGACTACAAAGAAGGTAGCAGTTTTAAGTGCAGTTTACCGTCCGTAACAATGCTGACCCCTTGACGAACTCCACAGTGAGAGTGGTGTTGCAGTAGCTAAGTGCGTGGAGTGTTCGTTTTCCGTTCCCAGGGTCCCTGGTTTAAATCTCTGGTTGATAGCTAAGGACCATCCCATCAAAAATCTAAACAGTGAGAGTCTGTGACCGTTCTGCGGGAAACTGAGTACGGGAAAGGGGTCTTAACCCTCCCATGCCTATCCTGAATACAAGAAGTACTACGGTTCAGTACGTGATGAATTATGTTTCAATTAAAAAAATCAATCCTTCTGGTCGGTAACTGCAGTAGTGGTAAGCACAGCCAATAATACCTTTAAACCAATTCGCAGCTGTGAAATCATTTTCTGAGCGTGTTTTCGGGTTGACCAGACGATTTCTCATTCGTCCAGGGGTCAGTTGCCTAAACGCCCTGGGATGGCAGGTTAGTCGATCGTATGTTAATTCTGAGCCCAAACGTGGGGAGACGGGAGCAGCCTGTCGCACTTGACCCATTGAATCAGGAGTGATGCGATGGTGGGCTTATAGCATCCACCACCTCCCCGTGCTCCTCGTCGTGAGAAACACTCCCCTGAATGGGAGGCGATGGTCGTTTGACAATTTTGGGACTGTGATGCGTGAAAGGCTTTCGTATTCTGCATGTAAGCAGGAAAAAGTGCATTAATAACTTAAAATCCTCTTGAACTATAATTCAACGTAACAGGTTGCCATTGAAAGGGACCTGAAGTCGGATTTTGTGAAGGCTGCTGAACACCTTGAAACCGGTGTCAAGTAATGTTTTAATGTCTGATTTTTTTTGCAACTTAATCACAGTCAATTTTGAAAGTGGAAAAAATGTATTTTTTGCCAATATCGTTTCAAAATAAGGAGTTTCAATTTTTAATTGTTTATATTCCGGTTCTTTCTTAATAGTTCATCCTAGTTGAAAGGCTGCATTGTGGAGTATGTATGCTACTCAGCTTTCTGCCTAAATGGTAATCTTTGTGTTTATGTATTAAAATAATTATTCTTCTATCACCATATTTATCAAAATATTTATTCTACTTTCATCGACAAACCTCCATTGAGCAAATCAAGAAACACCTATGTATACTTCTGTTCACCGATATGTATTAACGGCTTACGTTTCGCTCATAACTGATGAATACGCACGAAAAATTCACGTTCAGAATATTTTGGTCTCAAATACGTTTTTTTGTGTGTTTTTCGGTGGACCAAATTATTTTTGAAAATCTGTGAGAGAAAACGATGCATATTTTTCTTGGTATTCCGCCTCTATTTACACATTTGTGTCTCTCACGAAGTAAGTGCACGTTGTAACGAGGAAATTATCCGTGGTGATCGAGCCAAGCGAAACGTCTTTAATTACTGCAATGGGGAACGCAACGTGAAGGATCTCTGCGAATCGACTTTTCCTTCGTCCCATCATAAAAGGGGATTAGAAACTCAAGTGTGGCGGACGCCAGAGACCACAAGAGCCCCTCACGCAGATTTTCCTCGGACGCACGGCGATAACTTTCACCTCGTCCCGATGAATGTATTAGCGTTCCAGTTTTTCGTCGCAGTGACATCATAACCCGCCACCTCTGGCGTCACCGTTTGGTTTCGTCGTCATCTCGTCCCCGAAGTAGGTCTCCCGTCTCGTTTAGTATTCACCACGTTGGTCGTTTGGATTCGAACGTGAATGGAAATCAGTATACGCATGTGTCTTCGTTGATCGAACTCGCGCGCAAAAAACAAACTTCGCCCATCTGTTCACGTTCTCAAAAAAGCCTAAATAGTTCGGACCTCGGAACTCCAATGATTTGGAGGAAATTCCCAAAGTTAAAACTCAGAACCATTTCAAAGTCTATGGCTCCTCTATTGCTATTACTTCCTCCAATTTTAATAACGTTGCAAAGGTATCTAGTGGAATATACATATTCCAAATGATGCCGCATTGCACACACGCGCATATATATACAGGTATGTACAGCATATATATATATATATATATATATATATATATATATATATATATATATATTATTTTGAGAGCTTTAGCTCTTTAAATGATAAAATTGGTAAATTTCAAGTTAATTAATCTTTGCCCTGAGAAAGTTATGAAATTGTTTACTCAGTATGTATTAATACTTTAAGTTTATGACACGATATCTTTTGTGATACTCCGTTCTCACCATTCCCAAGACCGCACTTTATTGCTTTTCCTAAATAATAAGATTGATAAATGCACACAGATGTATCTGAGCAAGTGGATTATAGACCTAGCTGACAGACGCCGTACTTACGAGTCAATTGTGAAAGAATGAATTATCATATTAATTATAGTTTGCCTTGGGAAATCTTGCCTGGAATAGCTTGCCCTCAGATGAAAATGTGATTCTAGAAAGGAATGATGAAAATCATATGGATTGGCAAAATAGTAATTGAAGAAATTCGTTGAAGGGCGGGATATTAAGATATGCGTCTGGAGGACATATAAAATGAAAAGATGAAAACTAACTGCGTACGTCCTGAGGCATGATGGTATACCGATGGCCATAATTGAAGGAGTTATAGGGTTACATATGAGGTTCTTTGTAGGATAAATTACAAGAAGGTGACGGAAGACAAATCAGTGCATGTGGGGATGGAGTTATGTGATTGACAGGTAACATGATATTTTGTAGAGCTGCTGCTAACCAATCTTTCGATCGATAGCCAGTGTGACGGATATCTTTCCGTGACATTCAGGCCCGTAACGCGTCGGCCATCAAGTCCTAAGGTCGCACGCTCTCATTAAGCGTGGATATTGTGTTTGTTCTAGGATAAGTAAGTAACTCATAAGTAGGTAAGATAACTCATGTTAGATAGGCTTTAAATGTTAAAAAGCCTTATTCGTTGAATGACCAAAAACTATAACCACAACTGCCACCATTACTATGCTTTAATAATAATTAAAAGACTACTGTTCATTGGGATTCTATATCATATTTGCATCGGTGTTCGTCATTTAACTTTGAACTCTGCGTGATTTCCTTGTTATTGTCTGTTAACATCCACTAATACAGCGTTTGAACTTCAGTGTTCGTCGAAAAGTCAGGTTTTCACGTTCAGCTTAAAGTGAATACGTTACATACGCTTTTCTAAGGAAAGTGTGTCAACATCCAAAACACCGCGAGGATGTTTTCGTTTTATCAAGAGCTTCGTTGCATATTCCTCATTCATCTCCGTCACGCGTTCCACTGTCAACTCTGTTTACTCTCTCCAGATATATCAATCATTTTGTAGATCGAAGATATCATCAAATCGCCAATGTCATGTTAATCGTCACATGTGCTGTAGTTTTGAACTCTCCCTAAACGGTTCTCCAAATCATCGATGTCGGACTTGAAAAAAATTAATTATATAAATAAATAAATTGAATAAAATAAAATATTTTTTAATTAACCACACCTTTTTTTCTGCACAACCAATATATGCACAAACGCGCCAAGTTTTTCTCTGCCCTCCCCCCACCCCCGAAGGACGGGAAACCGGAAGAAGGGCGTGGCGAGCGCCGCCCTCGTCGGAAGCGGGGGGAAAGTGACAATCGTCGTGAGGTCGTGCAACCGAGTGTTGCCGGAGGGAGATTTTCTGAGGGTAGGAGGGGAGGTTATGGCGAGGGTAGACGACACCCGAGCATATTCTTGTGTCCCCCATACATTCTAGCACCGGTGCCACCGTTGCAGGGATGGGAAGAGGAGGGGAATCCCTTTCCCTCGCGTTTGGAAGCGAACGGTAGAATGGGGCCGGCGGGAGCGAACGGAAATAGGAAACACGTAGTTCACAGCCGTCGCCACCAGGGGGGAAGGTACGGTTTCGATGTCGCGAGGACGCCGCCGGTGAACGCCCGTTCTCCCAAGCTGATGGAGAGCGCCAATGTTCCCGATTGAGCGACATCTTTTGATTTTTCGTCCGCCGATTCGTTTCTGATCTCTGAAAGGATAAGCCGTCGAGTAACAAGTGACAAGGTCTCGCGAAACAAAAGCAATCGAGGCTAACGAGTGCTCGAGAGGGAAAGCCATTCCATTCGCCTACGCGCGAAAATGATCATTCGTTCTTCGTCCTTACCCTTCTTAAACAAATCGTTCATTTTGATCCAGAACTCAAAAGACTTTTCAATTTTTTCGCCCGGAAACTTCATCAATGAATGACTAAGAGAAAACAAGTCGCTTGATACCTACGTACAGGAACAGGTTTTTTCAGTCGGAAGTGATGTATGTAGTTCACTTCCTCTCTAAGTGAACCAATGTTATCATCTAAGAGAGATATTTGAATAAAATGTATGGGATACATATATGAACTGTTTGCTTTGGCACCTGTGAGATTTATTTAATCGTCGATTTTGAAAATTAAATTTACATTTGAAAATTACAATGTATGTTAAGACTTAAGGGCATCATAAACACCCTGGGTCCTGTTAGAAATATTTTACAAAATATTTATATAGTCCCTTTAAGTGTTTTTTCACAATTTAAAATATAATTGAAACGTCATGAACATATTTTTACGAGAGAAAATGATTTTTTCCTGAAAACTTCTTTTTGAGCCATCGTGATATCAAACTTTATTAATTCTTGAAAATTTTGAATGAAAATTATTTCAAAATATTTTCATGCTCTTAGTTCTGTCATTTATGTCCTTAAATGAATTTTTAAAGGTTTTGCGACGACTGAGGTCATATCCCAACGTAGATGAAGTTTTTCTGACTAATTGGTGGAGAGCATTATTGCGGAGCTACTATTGTTGGTCATTAAGGAAAAATGAAATATTTCATGTAGGAAAATATGAACGAATGCAATTTAAGAAAAAATAAAAATTAGGGAATCCTTTTAAGCGTTCAATAAACCCACAGTTTCACAAATACCTATCCATCTGATGGACAAGTATGCGTATGATTCTTATTGCATGTAAGGAAAGACTTTACTCTCGTATTTTTCATATTCAACTGATATAAGAAAATCTCCCGAACTTAATGTTAATGAACACCTTAATGATGAAGCTAAATTCAAAATACCTTAAGAAGACTTATGCTCTTTAAAATTGCAAACTTGCACGATCAACTGTTTTCGAAGCATTAATCTTCGCGCAAATTATTGAGATTTTGCGTGAATTTTGGTATAAAAAGACGAAAAGTTGGTGTATCGCATATATAACTGACATTTATAAAATTCACCTGTTTTAATGTTATCCTTTTTTCTTCTTTACAGATGACGAGCTATCGGAACTTCACCATGTCGGTGAGTACTGATTTGATTATTTTTTTTTATTCCACGATGCTATATTTTCATAGGGTCGCACACAAGCGATCAAGCATCTAAGAAACTGTTTTAATATTTTTATCCTTATATTTCGGTCTAAAATATCATTAAGACTTAGCACGATTTTTAAAATAATGTTAATTATTTTAATTGCAATGATATAATTCTGGAATGCATATTGTCTCGATTTAAAAATGTGTCAGTAAAGAAACTTTATTTTACTATTGTTACTTCTTTTATGCATGATTTATGCACCATGTTATATTAAATTAATAAAATTTTATGTAAGGGCCAAATTGGTTGAGATTTGATTATACCTTGGATAGTTATAATTGTAAGTGAATTTTAAAAAACTTGAAAGTTTTTAACAATACTTTAGACGCTTTAATTAAATTTCCAGCACTATTTAACGCATTAACAGCTTAATATTTAAAAACATTTTAGCACTTTTTAAACTTTATAGCTTTGTGTTTAAAAGGACCTCAAATTTTTGCCAGATAAGGGTACAATTTCAAGACTATAATTGATTGCTTGAGACCTGACTTAATGAAGTCGATTCATAAAATAAAGTAAAACTGTAAGTTTGTAATTCTAGAGTAATTTAGCGGTTTGTTTGAAACAGAGCATTTTTGTTGGCCGTTGAAAACAAAGAAATATAATATTTATAGCTAAGGTATCTCAGGTTCATAGCAAATTTGACGGAGGATCACCGAAACAATTCCATCGGCATTCAGAACTTCCACATTTGTCCAGTAAACCAATTGAAGGGGAGATATTGGCATAATCAGATCGATCAATAGAGTGGACAAAGGGAAATGGGTTGAAAGGAAAACAAACGAAGAAGTGTTAGGCAATGGATATAGGGGAAGAGAAAGGTTTGTTCGGAGAAATTCGAAGGAGGCAGGAAAAGTTGATGCAGGGCATGAAGTGTGGCAATGGATATCGAAGAATGCCATACAGGGGAGGATATTGAGTAAGAGAGGCAGGAGGAGGAAATGGATAGGCGTATTGGACGAAATGAAATGCGGCATAAACAGTGTTGATTGTAAGAATGGTTTATTTTAATTCGTAATTTAGTATGTTTAGTGTCGAGTTAGGCGAAGCTTGGAAGAATGGTAGCGTATAGTCCCTGGGTCTGTCAGATACCTTCGTTGTCTGGCAGTACTATCAAAACCCAATCTACATGTTGTAGTGTGTTTACCTGGTAAAAAAATGCTGCAAATGGGAATTATTTGAATAACCAGCGAACATTTTTAAAGTAGCTGTGTAACTTGTGACTTTCGTAGTCATTTTCGGTAGTTGAAACTGCCCGAATCTTAAGACAATTAGTGTATCAATGAGTGGCTGGCAAGTATGGGATTCGGGGATGGGTCGAGAAAATTCGATGTTGAAACTAATTCATCCAAAACAAAACATGTGAAGGGATCTAGAGTTTAATATCCCTTCCGACTGTCGGAGCAGGCAGGTACTGGCTTCCTCCATATGGCACCCAAGTATTAACTAATGAAAGATAGTATCGAAATGCCATTAAAAAACCCTTAAAAACGTCTCTGTGTTCTACTCCGTGACGTCTTACTGGCTACGACGCGGGTCCTATCCAGTTAATTACTTTGAAAGGTAAATACTAGGTGACATGGGAAATTGCATATTCAGATGGTTATTTGGGAGTACGATTGAGATTCTTTTAATCTCTCCTTTAAGAATTTAAATATACTCATATGAGATACATAAATTCATTCATGATAAAATATTAGTATTAATGCCAAGTTCTACACGGATGTGTAATATCTTTGTTGGTTTTTATAGTGTGGTTTCAATAGATTGCAAATCAAAAAATCACTCATGTCTTGGCACTGTAAAAATTGGTTAACAGAAGAAAAATGTATTATACAGAAGCATATTTATACAAATAAACATATGATAAGCAGATTAATCTATTCCTTCAAGATGAAAAGAATTACGAGGGAAAAAAGGACGATGTTTTCTTCGTAAGAGTTCTTAAGGCATGAAAAACTCAGCTGTTGCTTATTTATGAAATGGCGCGTCTTTTACTTTATTTGCAATTATTTTTTCGCACAAATGCATACATTTTTAATTGATCAATAATTGAAACAGTTGCATTTTGGGAGAAAAGCTTCTTCCTTGTCAGTTGGCCCAAAAACGCTCTGTGAGCAACGGTATAATCGGCTTGATCTCCAAGTGGAAAAGCGGACATTAGTGTCTTATATCTAATGTTGAAGTCATTCTAGAGCGACTACAACGATTACTTTTAATCAGCTCCCGCTGATGACCGCCAGCCAATCAAATCTTCTCGTTTGATTAAATAGAAGGGAAAACGCATGGGCGAAGACGATAAGGGACTTTGATGAAGTACGGTAAGGCGAGAGGCCAAAACTCGCAAGATAAAAGTGGTTATTCCGTTAACCGCCTTCTTAATATCCCGCTGTACGCATGACACCATAAGTAACCGCTCTCAAGTCCAAAATCCAAGCAACCGTTTGATCAAGTAACGGTGGAGGTATTTTCCGCAACACTTTCAACATTTCACTCCTTGTATCAGTAGGTAACACTGTGTAGGAATTAGTTTGCCCTTGAATAGGCATAATAACTGGTGTAAAACCTAGTTGAGGCAATGTTAGAAACATTTACTGAAAGTTGAACCGAATATCTCTCTGAAACAATTGGATAGACATTTTTGCCTACCGTTTTTACATTTGGGAATTCGTTTTTTTGAGTTTAGGCAATTTTATATTGATTGAATTGATCTCTTATGGCTAGCAGGGTTGAATACATGAAATGACTCCAATAGCCTTAAACAGTTTACCTTTCTGAAGGAATGGGAAAAAATTTAAAATAAAATAAAAAATGAAAACAAGGCACCACACTTCAGCTTGTGTTGTCTTGACGATTCACCTTCAGTACGCTGAAGAGGGTTAATTTGTGCCCGAAATACGCGTAAGCGTATTCACCTTTCTCATCCCTTCCTTTTTTACCCTTACCCCTTCCTCTGACTTATGGCGTTAGCCAACTAACCTCATTTGTGTCTTATTGGTATTTTTTATTTTATTTAAAATTTTTCCCCTTCCTTCTGAAAGGTAAACTGTTTACCGCTATTAGTCATTTTATTTATTCAATAGGCAATTTGACTCTTTTCTATATGTAATGAAATCAACCCAGGGAATTAGTTTCCCTAGGATTCAATTCTAACACCATTTCTTCTCCAACTATAAATAAACTAATTTTTTCCTCTAATAAACGATCACTTTTATATTCCTTGTTTTCCTTACTCAAGTAGTAGTAGTAGTATTAAGGGGAGGTGACCGACTGCTAAGGTCATATGCGCCATAGGGGATGGACAGGAAAGGATGAAGGGTGGAGAGAAACCCGGCGTCGGCATTAGCCTACTCTTTACGAAAGGCGCCAAAGGGTCCGAAGCGTAACGTCCCATCCGACGGACGGCGTACTCACTCAAAGCGCCCTCCACAAAGTACCTCAAGTAGGGATCGAGATACCTCTGTAAAATATTCAACACCGCCGGGAAGCCAGTACGATAGCCACCGCACCAATCCCGATCCCCTTCCTTACTCAATCAGGTTTGTTCATGAATCATGTATTTCATATTATGTTTCACTTTTATCACGGTTTAAGCAATTTCCTCCGCTTAAGCACTAAATTTTCGCGTGTGAATTTGTACATTATGAAAACATCGTAGAATGCGTAATCCGGGAGATAGAAATCGGCAAAAAAACAAGGTCAAATACGGAAGATCTCCGGAGATAGGAGAATAGTGGTAGAGCTTGGGTAGAGCTGACTACAGAGGGCAAGCAAGATGAGAGAATAAATCGCTGGAAGGACCACGTGAAAGCCACGCAAGATAAGGTTGAGGGGTGTAAGCCCACTCCTATCGCGACAGCGGTTGCTATGTTGAACTGTGGTTCATTTTCGGAAAATCCTGCAATTCACGGGCTACATGCCGATATTTTAAATTTCCTTAATATCTGGACACCTTCAAATACTTAAAGAAGGGGGTTAAATTTTCAAACTTGAAGTAGCATATTCATGATGAAATGGTTACAACTAAATCGGGTTTTTTAATAGAAATTCCCAACACTATTATAATTGAATGTAGTCTGGTGGTCGAGGTGAGTTATCAATGGATCGATGAACCAACGTAAGTACTTCTACGTTTCTAACTCTTACCTAACACTACACTTGATAAATGCTTGAAAAACTTACAGAATGATTTATCGTGAAGCAGGTCTGATAACATTTCCGATAATACTGAAATAAAAGAATTGGTGTACTATCCAGATATCTTTGGAAATAAAATCATAAGCAGTGAATTCACATCAGTAGGTCATTATCAATCGAGAGAAAATTAGGAGAAATAGTTTGGAGTCTCTTCTTTTAAGTAGCACTAATTTCGCAAGTAGCCAAAAAGTATGGGAGTAATCAAGGGCCTATCATTAGCATACAGTAATTTGATAAATGTTCACATAGGTAAAACTTGACAAAGCTCTACTTTAATGTTAACCGAAATAATCCGGTGCAATGGATGATTCACTTCGATGTAATTTCTATGATTGGGAAACTTAACACGTGGAAAGTAGTCAATTTTTTCTCAGTGTAATGAAGTAATTATAAAAGCTGTCTGACGAAACTACCCATTTTCTTTAGAGTACTAATTTGACTTGAGCTAATAGTATTTATGGCCGGCCATGTCTCACGGAAAGCTCCAGTAATTAGCGGTATGTAATTTATGAGGCCGGCTTTGGTGGAAGGAAAGACTAACTTACTTAGACCTGGTTGTGAGTTGGCTCTTCAAACTTTAACCTTCCACCCTCTCTTTAACCCCCGAGTTGTAAATTTCATTACCACGCCGACTTAAATGAATCGGGAGGATTTTCAAACCCAACCGTGCATTTCATATTTAACCTACGCGGTCTGGCAAAGTGTCGGCTGTATTTTTCGCCATCTGAGTTATTAGAAAACTTAACAACGCATTCGTAATTCTTCAAAATTTCCGCCATCTAATTGAGAGCTTCTTAATGATTTCGACTTTGTAACTATCATAGAGAACTGGTACGCAACGAAACTTTGTATGAAAACTCTCAGGGAGTTCATATAGGTTTTCTGTTGGAAATATTTGCAAAAATTATTGTTTACATAATGTGGAGTAAATTATCCCGAAGTAATTCAATACTCTTGCGTAACCTATATAAATATGTAGATTATTACTGTATATATCTGCACCCCAGTCTTTTTTAGCTAAGAGGTTGAGCTTAGATTGAAAGATTTTCACCCGTGGGGACGGAGACAAATGCCAAGAAAGCAGGGAATACGGGTGGAGAAGATATTGAGAATTAGATGAGTCCGCAATAGAGGAGAGGATTTTGGAGAATCGAGGTAGAGAGGAAGGAAGAAAATAGGTTTTTTGGACGACACAAAAACAGATCGAAAATATGAAAAACAGACTGAGGGCATTATTTGCAGCAAAGGAGGCAGTTTACGTAAAACTTAATGCGTAATATTTATTAAGGATTTTCCGAAATGTATCAATATAGAAGAAATACAAAACATCGATTCTGGTTTTACGAGATGATATTCTTTCCTCTTGAAAGGATGGAGGGGGAATAACACTGCAGCTATACATTGAATGTTATCGAAAATGAACTTGGCTTCGCTGTGTTAAACGTACTATGACGAGGTATTACTGAAACCTCGTGTTCGTCTTCAATCAAGTTCAATGTGAAATTGCCGTGTTATTCATCTCTATGCTACGTACATTTAGGTTACATCTGGAGGAAACAATTAAAATATGTTTGGGGAATACTTCGATTTAGAAGAAAAAGTTAGGAAATCGAGGTCAAGGGAAGGAAGGATTGAATATAGTATGTTGGGCGGAATGAATGCAGGTGGAAAGTTTGTGGAATTAAAAAATTATTTATGGTAATTTTGGGTGTGTCGGTATTTATTGCCGTGTTACCGAGGCTTAGAACTGCAGCAACGCTCAGGTCTCTTCGTCCATCAATATTAATAATAATTGAAGCAATAAATTAAAAAATAGTGATTTAATATATAGAGCAGTGATACCATTCAAAACACTGCTCCCGATTGTATGTCATGCTGAATTCATTCGTCCCCTTAAGGGTATCTAAATTTCTATTCACTTCACCATGTTATTACTTTATTGTTTATTATGAAATGGCTTCAAATGTCACGGTGAGTTTTTGTGCCATGAAACAATGGCAATGCAGCGTTTTCCCACCTCCTAGAATTTGGATTATACAATACCCGCTAGCATCGTGCTGTACGTACATGCATTTTAAAGCTATCCTCTTTTGGACAGTGAATTTTAGAAACAATTATTTCATGTACTTGGGGCTATGGACGGATTGGAGTGCGATTGAAAGGGGATACTCGTGCTTGGAATAATTAATCGCCCAACTAAATTACCGATAAGTTTCATTCTTCAAGTCGAATGTATTGATTTTATAACAGGATGTCATATTCTTTAGCAGTTATAATACATTAGTCGCTTGTATTCATAGCGTAGATTTTGATATATATATATATATATATATATATATATATATATATATATATATATATATATATCAAAATCTACGAAGAAATTATTCTGGCTATGAATACAAGCGACTAATGTATTATAACTGCTAAAGAATATGACATCCTGTTATAAAATCAATACATTCGACTTGAAGAATGAAACTTATCGGTTTTCTATATAGTTTTCTATATAGTTTTCTATATGGTTTCTATATAGTTTATTATCAGTTATATATATATATATATATATATATATATATATAAAACTGAGAAAATAGAATTGCCTTATTTAATTCATGGCATATATTATTGATATTATTGTATTCATACCGTAAGCTAGGACACCGCAATCCCCGTTCTTTTAAAGACCCGTTCTCTTATCTCCAACTATGCGCGCTTTTCATAATTCCTTTTCTAACCAAAATATGGGTTTAGCAACCAGGTGCCAAATATTTTATTTTTTTAACACACAAGCTACTCCCCCCTTCCTCTGATTGAAGTCTCCGTGCACTCAAGAGCGCGATATGTGTCTTAAAGCAGGTTAGGAAGCAAACTGTGCATTTAGAGATGGTGTCACGTGTAAAGACAGAAGGCATGAGAGAGCAATTCATTATAACATAAACTTGGCATTTGCAAATACAAATATTTTAAAAAAGTAAAGAAATATAAACTGAAATGAATACAAATTTGAGGGAAGCCCCTTCTGATCCTCCTAACTCAATCAGCCAATTAATATATTTAAGGATATGAATTCCTTTATTTCTATGTAATTTCTTTGATAAGATTGTTAAGATGAAGGAAATCCGAACACACAAACACACACACACACACACACACATATATATATATATATATAGTCACAAAATATTTATTTAGTAGCTGTGTCGATCCAAAAACCTACCTTTACCGGTAGAATACCTTTAAAAAAAAAAAATATATATATATATATATATATATATATATATATATATATATATATATATATATATATATATATAACGATTGTCCGGAAAAACTCATACGAGCGGCACAATAATGGGCTGACACAACATAACACAAATAGAAAAGAATAGACACATATAAAAGAACACTTACACGGTAAATTGTTCGAGCTTTCGGCCCTCTCAGGGGCCTTCTTCAAGAGAGACACAATATATATATAAATAATAATATATATATATATATATATATATATATATATATATATATATATATATATATATATATATATATATAATAATATGATGAGCATGGTGTATACTATGAGTGAATCAATCCTCAACCTCAATTCCCTTCCTCCCGTCCTTGAATTCTTAATGGGTTTGATGACTGAATCACGAAAAAACTGGCCGTAACTGACCAAAATCTGTTAATGCGTGTAATATTTGTGTTATCGCTGTTGGCATGTGACCAGTGCACTGGTGGTGCTACGCGCCGTCTAATTGAAGCTCGTTCCCGCCTCTCATGAGACTGGTTCATCCACTTGGATCGGTCTCATTCATCACCGGTCGAAAAGCAATTCGCTCGATTCCACCCCAGCCCCCGAATCAGCACTTGCCGATATTTTTTTCGTCTTTCAACTAAGAGGTCGAAGTATAAGTGTGTGCGTAGGAAAGTGCGTGTGTGTCGTATTGCTTGTTTAGCAGGCAGCACCCGTTTACGTAGTCCGGTCACGATTATGCATCGAAAGAGAGTTCTGGTGGAATGCTCAATCATCAGCCGGGCACCTTTTGGTCCTGTGGGTCGACGGCTTTCAAAGTGATCAATTAAGTACATTGGTCCGCAGTAGAAATCAGTCCTCTTTTCGTTCCCCAAAGTGGCGACATACTGAGACACCCTTGAGCTTATATGGAAATTTTACTCAATGGATTATAATCACGCAATAAAGCTCGCGTAATAACCAAAATATAATTATTTATCATGTGGGGAGATCAGATCAGTCGGATGAAAAATGGAAAAAGCCTCGGTCACGGTAAAATTTGAATCCTGTTTCTTCGTACAGGTTGCTGTCAAAACAGAAACAATATGGAGAGTAGAGTAGGGAAATCCCTCCCAGGAGTGTTAGTGTTGTCGCACAAGTATTCGAGAACAGTCGCCTCATAGGGACAGGTGAGTATTTTGTTAGAAGAAGGTTTTTCAAAAGCAAATGTGAAGCATAAAAAATCCATTTCTTTGGCCCACTCCCAGCAGGCAAAAAGCGATCTACAACTAAAAACGTCCCCTTAGACAGGGCCTGGGAGTGTTCTGAATCCTCACCCTTATTCAGGGATGTGTAGAGCTGTGCTATGTTAATTCTCTAATACCCAGCGTCAATATTAAGCAAATATCTAGTAAGAGAAGATATATCGGCATGGAAATATTTTCTGGTAACATAGAGGTTTTGGTCAATTCCTGATTAGTGTACCTTCCACAGCACCAATCCGTTCCTTTTGTAGTGTTACGTCCTTTCCATTATTGAGGGGCCTCCGAATATCGCCGGTATATGGTTTCTAGGAATGTCTTTGAAAAATGACTTCATATAGCATAAAATACAAAGTTTGCTCGTTTTGTGGTGCTGCCGTAGGTTATCGAGTTGGCATAATATATGCTGGGGGAAACTCCCCTTTTAATTACGTTATCTGTTTTGCTTACAGAGACACATCATATTTTAAAGTTTCACTGTCAATTATTTACGAAAACAATGTCAATCTGAGCTTATTAGATTGTATGTAGACCGAGGAAGCAAGAAAAGAAATGGATCGTTCGCAAGGTGTACTTCGAGACGTAAAGCATATTTATTTCATTTTTCCGTGTCTTTTGTAATTTTTTTCCCTTCTCTATCAGAAAGCCTTGTTCCTATCCGTCAAACATATAATTGTATTGATTTCATTCATTCTCGTTTGGTTAAAATAATTTTGGAGTGGACTAAACGGGAGATTGAATGAAGTTTCATAAGCCTAAGTCACCATGGTGCAAAAGTATCATTAGCTTCTGCGTTCTGATTTCAAAAACGCGCTGAGAGCCAATGAAAATTCATCTACGGTCGCCAGACAATTCCTTGAGCCACAGGTTGCTGACCCTGTGGCAGCTTCTCTTTTTAGATCGAAGATTCTAGTACACGCTATCGACACTTAAAATGAGAAAAGGAAAACAAAAACATTAGAGTGAGCGGAGGGCTCGTCCCAGGCGTCATAGTACTTTTATTTCTCTCGTTTTCTTCGTGAAACCACTCCCACCCTTCGGACTTTCAACTGGAGATAGATAACTATCGTCCGTCGGCTGTCTTCTTCGTCCACGCAACCATTCGTGGAGGGAAGCGATGACGTGAATGGGAACCGAGGGAAGCCATCGGTCCCGCCCTCCCCCCCTCTCCCGAGAGATTGAGCCGTTCTCACTGCGAAGTAGTAATAGTGACGATGGAGGATTTACTGAAGGGTGGGGGTCACGGATTCAGCGTGGTTGAGCGCGATTATGGTTATTCCGTCCCGTTATGCGATCTACGATCGATCCTATCATTATCCCTGCCTCATTCTGTGAGTCGCCATTCGTTGTAGAAGAGGAACCGGTCATTCCCTCTCTCTTTCACACTTAGTGCGGCCGAAACAACTAAGATTCTTTGTATTGGAGGGCTTATCCATTCCGGCAGAATTGTTTTGTTTATTCTTTGTCATGGAAGGGAGGATTTCACGAAGCAAAGGTTTAATTACAGATTAAATCTCTTGCATAAATTGGAAGGATGTCTCTTAATCGATGGTGGTGAATATGTAATATTAACCTCATTGTACTACGGTAGGAGAGATCATGTAAATTAAAGTAGAGAAATTAAGTGTAGAACAGATAGATTTAAGTAGTCATTTCTCCCACGAACGATAAGGGATTAAAATAACGTCGTCCGACCGCGCTGTGGAGGGAAAAGTATTTTGGGTTTCAATTAGAATGGTGTGTAATCACCCCCTGCTACACACCCTGGCGGTGATATTCAGAGTACTATATAATAATAATAATGAATAATGATAAATGGGGAATAGAGGCTACTTTATCAAGAAATTCAATGAAGCTGCAGAGAATACTTCAATGCGATGCTGATAGCTGTAATAGAGGAGATAATGCTAGGAAGGTGGGGTTAAGGGAGGAAAATATTAGGCATTTTGGTTGGCATTAAGGGAAATTGATTAATTTAATATGTGGATTTTTGCTTGCAGGATTAAATAATTAGTTATTTTAATATGTAGTTCGAGGATATTTTGAGTCATGTTTCTTAGGACTTATGATTACAGTAGTGTGTAGTACCAGGGTGGATCAAAAGCCTGTCCTATTCTGATAAACTAATAATAATAATAATTTATTGGAAGTACGTTGCAGATGAGCAGTACACTGGTAGGCAACGGTAAGAGAAATGAACTCATCAGGGGCCGTCTCACTTAACCCCTCACTTACCTGTTAGCGTGGTTTCGCTCTCGTTGCAGAACCAAATTAACTAAGCATGACAAGACTTAGCATATACAAAACAAATACTTACACATGTTTGAATGCATAAATAAATTTTTTAAAACAAGGCATTTGATCGCGACGTTGTTCCTATCAATTTTTTCGGAAGAGCCTGCAATCGGTGGGAGAAGGAACTATATTGTCTCAATCTCATCCCAAAAAAGAGGTTAAATAAATAAATAATTACTCAAGTACAACTATTTTACAGATAAAATAATTTGTACTGGTTTTTAACAAAAATTAATCGAAGTAAGTCGAACTTTTGTTTGACTTTATGATAAAATTCGGCAAACATTTAAAAACAAGACATTTGATCGCGACGCTGTTCCTATCAATTGTTTCAGAAGGGCCTACAATCGGTGGGAGAAGGAACTATATTGTTTCAATCTCGTCCCAATAAAGAGGTTAAATAAATAAATAATTACTCAAGTACAACTATTTTACAGATAATTAATGTTTACTGGTTTTTAATAAAAATTAATCGAAGTAAGTCCAACTTTTGTTTGACTTTATGATAAAAGTCTTGCATCAGATGGAGTGGAGTTTAATATAATTGGTCATCAATTGATAAATGAAAAATAATTGATTTCATTAACCGTTCATTAATAAGTAATACTTCGGAAAGCATGCTTAGTCTCTTTACCCTGAATCGACAAGAGTACAAAAAACAATTTAGTTGTAGAGGTTGAAAAACATTTTTCAAATTATTATTGCCCAAGTTTGGAGGCATGCACAATGCTGTGTAATGAATCTGTGTGATTTGGGAGTTACGTGATTCCTTAGATTTTAGGAGTTATCTAATTGGATAATAAGGAGAGAATAAAAAGGCGGCTTGAGTAAGTATTCATCCATAGGCTTTCAACCCGAGATGAAGGGTCTTTCATAACTGCCAATATCTGAAGTTGATCATGAGACGATCACTTCAGAAAATGTCTCATCAAATATAAAATAGCACGAGATTCCTCATAAACCATATTTGTTATCAGAGATCAAAGACAAACCTATGACACAAAGCTCAACTGGAGACTACCTCGAAGCCCTTGGGGCCATTCTGCTAATGATATATTATTGCCGAAGCATGTACATATCTCGATAAGATTATCGGGCACGTGAACCATGTGCCAGATCTGCCTTTTTTTCAACTGCTTGTCTTCATATATATATTGCCATTATGGGGATTTTTGCACAAAATTACGATAAATTTTTCGTCGGATTTTTTAAAAGAGCATATCACGTGCTCATTCGGTGTATAATTTTTTTCCTTGGCCGCGCTCAGAAAATAGCATGCATATAGCATCCAATTCGAAAAACCACGAAATGGATTGAAACGAAGTATATTTGTAACAAATAATTATAATAAAAATTCGGCTTTATTCGGGAGAGATTGTGACTGTGGCAGTCCCTTCTTCCATCCAACCCATCGTCAAATGCATTCAATTAAAATATAATTAGATTTGGGTGCTAAGTAATATAATATAGAAGTATGAAATGACAATCCTTTAAAAATGGATGTGCATGAGTACAAATATTGTAGAATGATATACAAATTAGTGTTATTTAACGTAATTAATGAGGCTTTTATCCTTAACAAAAAAACCCACTGCAGGAAAACATCCTAGCATGAAGAGAAGTGGGTAAAATCTGCGGAAACGTACCGATAGATAATGCTATGTTATAAATTTTAGTAAATTAAAAAAGTAATCAATGCATGACGAATAAGAGAAGAAACAAAAGGAAAACTTGTTATGCACACATAAATTTAGAGAAAAATAAATTAAAATAAAAAAATTAAAATTATCCATTTATATTTGTGATTAGGATTCTTAAGAAAAACGTCAAAGTATTTGGTGATTAATACGCAAACTTTATTTGATGACTTATCAAGAATTATACATGTACTTGAATGAGCTATTATTTTCAAAAGCCTGCAAGGAGTCACGTAGGCGCGGAGAATTGGGGTTAGAGGAAAAACCTTCGTTTTGTCGTGGCATTTAATGACTTGAAGATACTTGAACTGAGATACTGTAGCAGCACTTCTTCCCTCTTCCCCTGATTCTCGGCTCAACCTTTGTCTGGGCACGAACTTATGAAAATGAAAGCACATACCATGAAGCCATTTCATTTCGGGAAATCTACTCTCAAGGGAATCTTTTATCAGTTATGAAAGGAAAATTACTCTCCCTTACCTCAATTTCCTCCGTGATTTTCTGTTCCTACATACTTCTTCCGTCTCTGTTACGTTCGTGCATTTTTTTCACACGTTATCCTGTTCTTGAAAGGCATTCATGAGTTGTCATCTTTATGATGGAGTATCTTCTTCCGAAGTAAGTTCAGCGACAATTCCACTTTCTTCTCCTCCACCGCCGCCTTTCCGCTGGCATTCTCTTCATCTCACCTCAGCACATTCTCGTTTTACGGTTCATCCATCATCTTGATTCGACTTCTTTGCATTTTCATCTTTCCGAAAAGTATTCCCTCGGTAATGCTCTTTACCGGCAAGTTATGAACAGCTCTTCTTAGCAATTATCCTATCCAGTTCGATTTCTCTTTGTTATTTTCGCCTAAAAGTGCTCCCTTTGCCTAGAATTACATTTGCATTTATATGTAATATAAATTTGAGTTGATGGAGTAGTCCGACGATCACTTATGTTGAATCCTCTTTTCGCCCTCTTTTTAAGTATTTCCCCCGAGAGAGAAATTTTCTACTCCGTCGCATAATATTCTAAAGATCACTCCGTCGGTCGCTTGGTGAATAATTTGTCATTATCAAAGTGTCGTCAATATGGTCTTTCATAATAATGAATCCTCTTTTATAATGTCGCTTACATGCATGTCAGTGACGTAGATTCAAGTGCATCCGATGTTTCTGAGGATTCCCTTCCTGGACTGGTCATAATATCGCATCTTTTGAACTGCCACAAGACAAGCTGTCGATGAGGTCGCTTATTTACCCACGTAGCTCGCGCAGACGGTATAGAGTAGCCCGATGGATTTGTGGGTTTATAGTCGGATAGCCAGGTGGGTTCGGAGTAGATAAGAAGTATTGTGGTCTCAACAGAGGAAGGAACTCTGTTCACCCAGTTATCTCCTCCGCCGTCAGTTATTCCTTAATTATTTAATATTTTTATCATTTTTTTTAAATCCAGAACTGATAAAACACTATCCATTTACCGATAAATGCAATCTATAAAGAGTGATCTTATGTTCGTATCATTTTACAAGGAACACAAGATGGTTTTCCTCAGTACATTAGTGCCATCTGTTGAAGGAGGCCAGTTAGTCAGGGATATTATTTTTAGTATTTTCTTCATAGTCGGATGTGGGATATATTTATGATATTTCTGCTATTTTATCATTGTTTTAAAGCAATAATTATGCTGTGAGTATAAAATTTCTCTGATGAATCATACACATTTTGGATCCAATTTGAGTCACCTATGAATGAACCCCTCGGAGGGATGGGGACAACCGATCTTACCTTATTCAGATTCTAGTATGGGAAGAAGATGACGGGGATGAAAATATTGGAATGAACAAAGCAAAATCGTACTAAAAAGCTTTTAATGTCGCCAATTGTCCATATTTTTCGCCACATTAATTCGGTAAATAGATTTAATCGCCTTGCACCCGACAGGACCGAGTTAAATATTGTAGGTACATTTCTCGTGAACAAATTCAATCATTCTCTTCTAAGAAATGCCCCCCCGTAAGAGACATTACGCACGTCACGAGCTTATTTTCTGATTGCCAACCATAAGATAGCGATGAAAACATTTTTTGTGTTTTCCCACTGATGCATCGGCTGAAATTTGCTGGCATGTGTTTATCATCATGGAACATTCCCATCAAATCGGACCTGATACCGTATCATACGAAGTCATTAGGTGTTCCATAAGAAAGAGAGGACAAATATGTTCCCACTTCCGCGATCTGTATATATTTTTTTAAATATTTCCCTTGCGAATTAGATGGGCGCGTTTACTAGAGTTGCTGTACAAGACATCTATAAGTGTTTATTCGGCGACTGCACCCAGCTCTATTTGATTCTGGCAATATTGATTGTGTTCACGCACTCACGAGTGTTAAAATTGCTTTATTTTAGGTTGTGAAAATTTCGCCTTCTCTGACCTGGCCATTTCTCTCTACATAATACCCCGTAAGCCTCCGAGAGGGCGAGTGGCGGGGGTTGCAAGGTCACCACTCTGAAGAGAGAATAAAACCACATACAAAACCAACATATTCATGCCAACCCACACCCACAGAGACGTATATATTCATGCGAAAACCTTCTCATCCCCCACGCATGCAAATAAATACGTATACCATCAACCAACATACGTATAAATACACGTACAAATTTAGTAAAAATCTATCCAATGACGTGGAAATTAGAATTAAAAATCAAGAGGGGGAAACTCTACATTACATCACATGGACATGCAACTTATAGCCTCCACCCCCAAAGACACAGGCCAACAGAGAGACGAGGGATGGGAGGAGAAACTTCAAAACAAACAAAACAGGGTAAGCAATACTGTAACGAGCACAACATTCTTAAATAGCAGTCCCATGCGGTTATGCGGGAAGGGTTTTGACAATACCTTAAAACGTGGTTGGCGTTTGACGGAGAGGAAATATATTCCCTCTGGTATTATTAAAGATGAAAAAAGTGGGATGGAGTGACGGTGATTATTTTGCAAAGGATTGTCTCTGGTGCAGTGTACACACTATGTTGACATACCGCCCGGTTACGTAAAGATAGGCCGAACATTAACAGTTTTCGTTTAATTAACATGCTAGTACCTTCCCGCAAAAGCAAGCAGGGCAACAATGCTATTTGATATGCGGTGGGCGTGCAGTAGTTAGCTGTCGCGCTCTTTTTATGTTAATTTGCTCAGGCAAGCCAACAGAAGCAGCAAAGAAGGCAGGGATAAGAATCACCAATCGTTATTGGCAGAGGATGACGAAATAACAGCGTGGAATACTGAAGAAATAGTTGCAGAGTGATTTCTTCCTGTGAGATGAGTCAAAATTTGAATGCCGAAGTGCTGAATAAAAAAATAAGAAAATGGCTAAGCGAATATGGATCAATTGGAAAATAGACCACTGTTACGTGGTATAAAATCAAACAAATATAATGATTATCTTGGTGAAGGACCCGAGCCGTATTCGCAAAGAGGGAGAAATGGATCGTGTGTGATATGAATCAGAAGATGTAATTGGCCACGTTCCTAGAATTTAGCACTATATAATGATAGGAATTGTAACGCAATAGTAGGTGATGGGAGTGTGGGAGGGTAAAGTGGGTAAGGACAAGGAATTGTCTCAATGAGGAAATAATAAAGTTTCAGAGAATAGAAGGTTTCCTACTAACGCTTGGTTCTGGTCACTTGTCAGTTGCCAGCGATGCTGTTTCACCTCAGCCGTCTCCCTGTCAATACCAAATTACTATTATGTACCAATGAATAATTATTACAGCCTTTATGTAGCATTTCCGATGGGCTTACATTGCTTAAGTTTGGAAGAAAGATCTTATAATTAAACATCAAAGAATATCTTAGGATTGAAATAAATAGCGTAAAATTTTATTGTCGTTAGCTAGTTGTGAAAATCAAACTATCACAAAAGAATCCTTTTAGATTCCTAATTATATTCATTTGTGTGTATGAAAATACTACCATTTATGAAGGATTACCTACTCGGTATTTCTCTACCACCCGGTTGAATAGTGGGGAATAAGTACTTCTATCAGATAATAGAAAATAGATTTTATATTTATCAAATATACCCTTTATATCATTGAAATGATTGTGTTTTTGTTGGATACTCTCTGGAATTATTGAAATTTATCGTAATGATCGTTTCAAAATTGTTTTGCTTAATTTTAACAAAGAATTGAAATAGCAACCGTTACGTTTTCCAACTCTATGCCAAAGGTAAAGTTTACCCTAGCGACTCTGCAAGTAATGCTAATTTTTGGAAGCCATAAAATATTGAGGTGTAATCTTGAATGGTGATTTTTATCAATCCAAGCCAAAAGAAGCTGTTTCTTTACATACGTAGAGGTGACCAGAAAATGTGAATGAGGACATATTACACAGGAATAGATATGATAAGATTACTTCCAACCTCTGTAAAAATAAGAGAAATTCTAACCTTTCCTGGGTGACGTGATGAGGACAATGTTCTTTGTTTTACTTACCCTAGGGAGTACTGCTAGCAAATATCTCTGATGCTGTTTATTTAGGTGGACATTAAGTCATATAAGCAAGGCTAAAACATGCACATTATATTAGAGGATTTATTTCTATTCTTTGATTTCCAAAGCTCGAAGGGTACTCAGTTAAACGGAAAACCAAGGTAAAAATTAGTCTGGTAGCTCAGAATAAAGCAATTTGGATATTTTAAAGGGAAATATCTGACTTCACTCGTATCTTATATGAAAAGCAGGAAGATTTTTAAAGGAATGTAAAAGGATATCTATCCCCACAATTGTCAATCCCATAATATGGATTGTGCGAAGTATTCCTCAATTGAACCAGTATCTATAATTCAAAAATCACCGATTCGTTTAGCGAAATTACACAGCTCTCCGGTCCATAATTGACCCCGAGAACGACCCACTTCGCAAAATAAAACTCATACTTCCCTCGTGTGCGTGACCTCTTGACACGAATCGTTCTTGGACAAAAATCGACATCGCGAAATATTCCAGTTCTCGGGGTTTTCCCTGAAAAATGCCCAAAGGGTTATTTAGTTGGTCTTCCGTCATTAAAATGCAGATACGGGATGAGGAAATGACCTTGAGTGCTTCCCTCTTGGGTTTCTCTCCGAAGATCGTCTGAAATTTCCTGATAATATTTTTTTTTTTTAAAGAGGTGTGCTCTGTTTTTCCGTCGATTCGCATGTGACATAGGACCTTGCCGAAGACAATAAGCAGGAAAAGGGAAATTGAGCCTGAGCTTATGGGATTGATTCTCTCCGCACACAATACTTCCCAACCATGACGATTAAGTCGCGCTGAAAGAAACTAACGTTAATTAATCACGACAAACGAGTGCGGAGGCATTCTTCTCGTAGCTTTTCTTCAATAGAACTTGGTTCTACGTTCTCCCGGCCTAATAATGTATTCTAAGAACAAGAGAGCTCGTTTTATTTATGCGATCCAATTATGCGCGTGAATAATAAACGGTTCCATTAAATTTGCTTAACATATTCAGAAGGTCCCATTATCCGACCGATCTGACATCTGCAGGTCAATGATTTCGTTCCTTAATATTTAACTACGCGTGGCTGAAGGTCAGTTTTAAAAGAGCTAAACTCGAAGCGGCTTGAGTTCCAGCGAAAGTTATGAAAACATATGTCATGTCTCGCGTCGAATTGATCGTGGCAAATGACTTTTGGTAAAGTGAATTCGGGAGAATCTAAACTTTCCCTCAATAAATAAAAGGATCAGGTGTATTTTCGCCGTGCCCACGTTGGGGATATTGATTTTAAATTAAATACTATATATCGCTCGAATGTCACTCATCGAATAACGAATTCACGCCAAGTTCACTCCTTTTTCAGCGCGCCACACGAGAAATTACGCTGTAAAATTGCCGCGGACTGAATTTTTACAGTATTTTCCACTTTTTTCCATCATAAATGGCCTTGTTTCGCACTTAATCATTAGTCACAACTGTGAGGCTATTTGCACTGAATTTAGTATTAAATTTAACGGCGTATCCACGTCTAAAATTATTTTACCGCCGTAATCTTGTGTGAACAACACTTTTTCATTTCATTGCGTCGTACGTATACAATTAGATGAGTGCGAATAAAAATGTCATAATTCCTTATTTTTGCTATTGAGCAAAGAAAAGGTAATTTTTCTCCTATCGTTTGGCGTTCACCCCATCGAATGCGATTTCCTCTTTTACTGCCGTGCGGAAAGCCATTGCTTCTTATGATGGAGAATGGTAGCTCTGTGAGCGGAATGCAGTTAGCGTGAAATCTTTGGGGTCATTTCATTAATCCTTTCATTGGATAGCGTCGTCGTTAAACAGGGAAATCGCCAGACGGTGAAAATCACGAGACCTTCGATTTCACTGAAGGATAGCGTAGTATCCGTGGCGTTGCGGAGCTAGTGTCAGCCGGGTGCGGGCGGTTTGTTCGAGTGGGGGAGACACCTATCAACTCACGGATATCGAAGATTATGTAGGTCAGTCGGGGAATGATTTGCGGACGACGGCATCTTGTCGCTATTGTACATTACATGTAAATACTGCGCTTAAAATAACGTGAATTCCTATATGAATATGATCGATAACGATGTCACTAATTGATTTGTTTGTGATAATCGAGTGATTGTCTGCAACTATTGGAGGGTATAGATATTTTTTACTGTTATTGTGTAGAGTTAGCTATCAACAAATATTATTATTGCTGTGAGAGACCCTTTTCATATGTTTGAACAACTCAATATTGGTACTTCCCTCTAAGGTATCGTGAGAAAACTCCCTTCACAGGCGTCGAGGGGAACATGTGTTTTGCATACGAAGCCATATTTGTTTCATAATAAACTTTATAATATATATATATTATGTGTATACACATATATGTATATATGCATATATATATATATATATATATATATATATATATATATATATATATATATATATATTGTTTAAAATTACAAGCACCTATATCAGTCTTTTGGGAAACTCTTTAATGGTAGCTCGCCAAAGTAAACAACTCGGAGGTTGGTTAAATAGGTGATGATAGACGTCATTGCGCTTATGGCCCCCCTTATTGCGTATTTTTTTGGGTATACAGAGAGATAATGTTCAAGAAATGATATGTTTCAATTTTCTGGTGTAAGGGGTTTGCCAGAAAGAAATACGAGGCAACTTCTTTACGCATCTCGTACTACGGTTAGCATTTCCACATTCACTAAATGCCAGAGATAACTGTATATTAAATCGGAACTATCAGTAGCCCCCTCTTCAAGTAAGAGGCAAGACTTACCAATGATTGAATTTAAAAGGATATCATATTAATGCCTCCTACAGATAAATACGTAGCTGTTACTTATTCGTCTTGAACACGTAGTTAGGTATACTTTCAGGTGCATGTGTATGTTAGTTGGTAGTTTGAGTGTTTCCATGTGTGTGGGGTGTAAGTGTTCATGCATGAATGTATGCCATGTTTATTTTTATATATGATTTTGTCGTTATTGCATGCGGTTTTTTTTCTTTTTCTTTTCTAAATTACGGGTGGTGTCCTAGCACCCCCCGCCACACGCCCTTGCGGCGGCTTGCGGGGTATTAAGTAGATGTAAGTAGATGTAGAAATATGAACCATAGAGATATAACATACGGGAATACCCGGGCGAATAATTTATAGTCGAAGAGAGGTGCTCGTTCCATAATCGACCGGTATCATGACCGAAAATGTGTTTACTCTATAGTACAATTAGATGTTATGTCAGATGATAATATTACACAAATAATTGTCGGAAGAGCTTACCTAATAATAAAGCCAGAGACATATGAAATTTATATTCAGGGCAGAGAGGTCAGTTCTTTGCCCTGCTCCGCCAACGGTTTCCTAGGAAAATCTTTGATCGAAAAATCACCGAGCTTGGGTGAAGCTGAGAGTGCCCAGGGGCGTCCATGAGAATCGAACCCGTGACCTCCGACCAATATTCTAGCACTCTGCCCACTAGACTATCACGCCCTATTTTAATGTAAGGTTATATTTTAATGAATGTATTACCTAAGTGGCTATTTTTTATTTATATATTTTTACGTAAAAATTACTATTTTGAAGAAATATTGTTTTAAAGGCTGAAATCGGCGTAAATTTTAGCTCACAAAACGCTACTAGCACTACCTTGGCGGGATTCAAATGAAACTTGGTGGTGTCCACAGTTGTTAATACTCTAAATCGCTAAGATCTTTTTGATTACATTCCGAAGAACATTTGAGAAAATTATGTGACTGAGATAACAACTACGTACAACTTTATGTTTGATGACAACACTTCATTCCTTCATTATTTAAAAGAGAATATAAATGAAGGAATGGATATAATTAGCATTGAATTTCGTGTGATAACAAAAAAAGTGTAATTCAACGCTTTTGCAGTCCTATCCCCTACCATATTGTGTTTGTGGTATTCCAGGCAACTTTGATCCTAAGGAAATTGGTATTAAGTTGGAATTGTGTAGAGCAATTCGGATTTAAACCAAGGGAAAGCGGTCGTAACGTTACCCATTAGGATTCCACGCCGATTGAATTATCAATAAAATAGCACACTTAACAAGGACAACTCTGTGAAATCAAATGCTTTGCGTGTCATTACGATATGCGGTGGAAGTAAGACATAGCACATTCGTATAATGCAGGAAAAATGGACTTACTGAGAGGCAATGGACTTCGGTAGGTGAAGAATGTTGGGTAGCGAATACAGAGGGAGAATGTAAGTTGTATTTTAGAAACAATGAATGCGTATGTGAGTTAAAAAATAGTTTATCATTGTATGACAATGTGAATATTCCAAGGAGTGATAATGGATAGTAGACTAAACTGGGGTAGCCATATTTCTAGTTTACGCAGAAAACTCTGTTCAGTGTGCTATTTGGAACGTTCTATCAGGCTAACTGTCAATAATGAAGCACTTATGTCAATCTATTATGGTAAGTTTTACGCCCATGTAATTTTTAGCAGTCTTTTTTGGGGCCCATTACCCTGTGCTCATGTTGTATTTAAAATCCAAATGAGGATGCTAAGACTAATGTGCAATGCATCCCTTAGAGCTCCATGTCACCCCATCTTCAAAAAACTTTGTATTCTCCCTCTTCCCTGTGTGTATATGCTAAGTGCTATTGTTTATGCTAAACGCCATATTTCATTATATTCCACTAACAATAGCATTCACAGCCATTATACTAGGCCCTGTAGTCATCTACATGTGAACTTCATAAGAACTTGCAAGTCCAGTTTTTCCCCCCAGAACATGGGACTCACATTGTGTTTGTTACTATTGTGTTTCAATACTCTTGATAACCTTCCTCAGGTTATCAAGAGTATTGAAAAAATGTCCATTTTTAAATTTAAAGTGAGGTGTTTTTCATGTTACATTTATTCTTCTCCACTGATGAATTTCTGAGCATGTAACTATGTTTTTTATGTATATTATTTTATGTTATGATCATTGACGTGCCGTATATCTTGGAGCATGTATGTACCCAGATCCTCAGGCAAATAAAAACTATTATTATTATTATTATTATTATTATTATTATTATTATTATTATTATTATTATTATTATTATTATTATTATTATTATTATTATTATTATTATTATTATTATTATTATTATTATTATTATTATTATTATTATTATTATTATTATTATTATTATTATTATTATTATTATTATTATTATTATTATTATTATTATTATTATTATTATTATTATTATTATTATTATTATTATTATTATTATTATTATTATTATTATTATTATTATTATTATTATTATTATTATTATTATTATTATTATTATTATTATTATTATTATTATTATTATTATTATTATTATTATTATTATTATTATTATTATTATTATTATTATTATGGCTCCTAAGAGCATTAATCTTTTTCGGCAAGGTTGTAAATAACTTGACGGTCGCCTCACATAATAACTAATACTACTTAGGCAAGGGATGACAATGTGACACTGATTAGTTTTTTGGCTGTTTCTCATTGAAAATACACTTGAGTACACGTAAAAGTAATAGGAGAAAAATTAATGCATACTTAGTAAAATATTTAGTATCCAACGTTGATAATTACAATTAGTTTATCCTCTGCGCCTCATTTCGAAATGACGTACCATTCGTAATGGCTGACAGAGGCGACTTGAACTAGTTTCGCGTTACCAATGCTGTCCACTTCAATGGTTAAGGCGTATTTCGGTGACGTTTGTTGGTGGGTTCGCGTCATCACTAATGTCTCATGGCACCCTCGAGACTTCAGCTACGCCTACACGGTAAGCTTATAGGGGCCAAGGCCACTACGAAATTTTCATATGAGAATGCGCGTAACTAGTGCGCAGAAGGACGAAATATTATTGTCGCCCAATCGGACGGAGGAAAAGAGTAAAACGCGTCACCTCTCCAACTCGTGAGAACTTACCACATGGCATAAGAATCATAACACGATCAATTGTTTTGCGCAGAAAGTGATCGCGTCGTTTTTTTATTTCAACTTTTTCGTCGTAGGGAATTTTCTGATCACATATTTCAAGCACCAACAAACGTCACCGAAATACGCCTTAAACATTGAAGTTAACTTAACTCTCTTATTACTAATGTACTTCTTTCCCAAATTTCTTCGTCAATGTGAAAATTTTCTTTACTAATAACGCAAAATTTAAAGTATGCTTCCGTTTAAATTTATGCCATCTTAATTTTATATCTCACTTAGCTCTCTTACTACTTGAGAATCCGTTGCCTTCGTTTTCCATCAAATTTAAATAAATATTCAGCTGACCATTGAGAAATAAGGCGGTTTTTATTACTGTCAAGCATTTGATTGCAAAATCATGATAAACGAGTGAATTTAGCAATTTTCTTCAGAATTATTACATTTAAATCGATAAATTTCCCTCCTAATAATATGAGGTTTTATATAAGGTAACGTTTTGTTAGCAAAACTAGGAGACACACACGCGCGAAACAAAAACGGGCGTAAGAGGTAAGGAAGGATTATTCGAAGGCGAAAATTGTAAACAGTAAAATGTAAAAATATCAATCTCAGAGTCATCATTTTCCATCAAGTGAACTCCTAGAACCTACGCACGAGTATGTATACTTCCAATTCCCTCTCTCTTCAAGAATCGGACGACAAGAATAATTGAATATGAAATCGTCGGGTATAATTAAGCTGACTCATATGTAGACAGTTAAACTTATCTCCCCAAGAATGAAGATGGTTGGTTTCTTAGTTTTACGTTTAATTTACAGGGTCCGTCCCAAAAATAAATAGACTTACTTTTTGCCTCGAATGCAGAGATGGCTAGAGAGGGGTGATTTGTGGTGGGGAAGGTAATGGGAGATCTTGGGAAGGCAACGCGACCCACGTCAGTTAACTGATGGGAATTAACAGTGCTGGGATTGCTGCTAGACTGGAACCCTGTTCGATAGTCTTATCAGAAATCCACGATGCCACTTTCCATGGAGCAATGATATGCGAAAAAATGGTGTGTTTAACTCGGGAAATCGGATTCGGAGACCATGAACATGGTTAATGATTCTTATGGTGATGGAGGAATGTCCCAAGTGATGGTTTTCTGCTTGCACAGGATGTTCTGGGAGGGAAACAAGGAGGTTGACGATCCGTCCTGGACATCCATCAACAACACAATGTGATGAAAATGTGCAAAAATTTAAGTAGACGCTCAATTCTGATTGACCCCCAAGTGTCAGGATGTTAGCAGAAGAGCGCAATATTCAGAAAACCACAGTGCATTGCATTCTTACAGGAGATTAAACCATGAGAAAGGTGTGCCAAGACCGAGGTGCTGTCAGAAGACTGCTTGTGTGACAATCTTACTTTGTTGGGCCTCTTGGACCACGCTGAAAGTGACCCGAATTTTTTCGAAAAGGCGATTACTGTTGGCGATAGAGAGGTCTTTGAGTACGACTGAAGTATGTATAGCCCCTTCGGGCTTCGGGTACCATTTTGGACCACTGGATAATGTCAAAAAGGACATAACGCGGTTCCTGAAAGAGGGCCCTGTTGATGCCTTGGAGGAAGCATGCCACTACTGGCGGAGGTATTAGCCTTGGTATGTCGATACATAAGGGTACTCTCTATTAAGGATTTCAGCAATTTGCACTTTGATCTGTGGTAAATTTTTCCTCCAGGTTTACTCTACTTATAATTGGGAAGGCCTTGAATTTTCGTTGTGGAAAATTTGAAGCTCGACTGCGACTTCATATGCAGTATCTCAGCGAAACCTCATTTCATGATAGATGTAGTGTAATAATCGATAGCCGTGTTGTCAGTTAATCTCTATCCATTTTTCGATAGGGTCCTTATCGGGTTTTCCGCGAAAACGAACTAATTACAGAGATCGATGCGGGCTCTTTCCTCAAACCACCATGGCAGTTCGAGTCATCAGATGATTGACGCATCATTTTACGCCAGAGTCATAGTCATGGGGGAGACCTTCATGCGGAGAAGGGGTCGCATACACGCAGTAGTTTAGTATTACGTCGACGAATCAAATTCGAACGCGGTAGAGTTGGGTGCAGTGACGCAGGCATATATTTCCTTCGATAGTCGAGTGCGCTTCGGATTCGACGGCGCAGAAGAAGCCCTTAACGTTCAAGTTCAGCCGAAGCGTCACTCAATGCTGTGATCCGATTTTGCTAATTCGTCTAGTGCGTGAAGTGAATCATTAGACCGGTAGCGTTTCCCAACCCCGTGTGCCGTGACGCTATGGGGTGATGCCGTGAGATTCTGAAATAAGTGACGTAAATATTTCAAACTTCACATTCAGCATATTTTTGTATTTGCGGGTAACTGTCGATCGAAAGGAAGGAAAATGTTTGGTTTCAAAGTTATGACGGGAAACAATTAAAGTGCATAGGGAAAGTTTTTGAAGTCCATTGCATTGTTATTGGTTGCTATAACATTGTATATGATTCATGTCCCTCATTATTCACTGGTATATTTGCTGTTATGTAGTTACCAATGGCAATTCCTTATGAGAGGCTTACCTATTAAAGAATTTACCTAAATGCTAATATCAATAGCATAACAGTGGAAACTAAAATATTTTTCGGATTAAAAGAATAAATTAGTGACGAACTCTTGATATTTCATCTTTTATGAGAGGACACCTCAGTTTTACGTCTGATAGTGAAGCAAAATGGTGACGTAGGAATCTGGAAATGTCTTTTACTATAAAACAAAGTAGCAAAAAGTTTTTCCGACTCTAAATCGGGGTCCGTCATTTGAAACACGACAATCGGGGTCTCAAGTGAGCAGCCTTTGTCAAAATACGTATGTTTTGATTTTACAAAACTGGATTTAAATCCATTCTAAACATTAAATCTTTCCGTATCATATTCCGAAATTCATAATATGTGTATCATAATCATTCCAAAGATAAATTATTTACATGCCACAAACATATTTTATTATTTTGATTTGCCTAAGCTCCATTTTCTACCGTTGAGTAATCTGACAAATTATATTAAATATATACTCCGGATATTTAATGTGTCGGGTTACAACATTTTATGACAGCAATCCTTGGATTCAATTGGCAATTCTCTTGGCTGTTTATTGTGATGGGAAACGTGCTAATTAATCATTTTCTCACTTTTAGTATTTTCCTGATTCTCGTTAATTGAGCCCATCCTCAGCGTCCTAACAATCATTTAAATTTTGAATAAATGTATATATATATATATATATATATATATATATATATATATATATATATATATATTATTAGGTAATCTACCGGTTAAGGTAGGTTTTTGGATGGACATAATTACTAATTAAATAATTTGTGACCCCTAGCAAAACACAAAATCCTACTTTACATCAGGTCCCTCTTCAGCTCTGAGAACTTTCTTCCTCCCTTCATCCCGTCCATTATCCCTATCCTATTCCTTCCCTGTCCTCGTTTGCCTAACATTCTCCCCTCTATTACAGTCTTCAACATCCCACTGCCGGTCAATATCCCCTTCATCCACTTCTCCTGCCTCCATTGGATTTCTCCCAACAAACCCTCTCTTCGCCCACCATACCAAGCACTTCCTCGTTCGTTTTCCTCTCTGTCCGTTTCACCTTCTCCATTCTTCTCCACACCCACATTTCAAAAGCCTCCAGTCTACGTCTATCCTCCTGTTTCAATGGCCACGTTTCCGCGCCGTACATAGCTACGCTCCATATCAAAGTTTTTACGGGTCTTTTCTTAACATACTTACTCAAAGTCCCTGTCATCAACTCCCTCCTCCTTGTGAAAGCCTCTTTGCCTAGCGCAATTCTTCTCCTTACGTCCCTACTACTTTGACCGCGTTGGTTAAAAACACTTCCGAGATGCGTTAACTGTTCTACCGGCTATAGTTTTTGCCCTCCTATTTTAATGTTTAGCTTAATATATATAAATATATATATATATAAATATATATATATATATATATATATATATATATATATATATATATATATATATATATATATAATGGGCTGACACAACATAACACAAATAGAAAAGAATAGACACATATAAAAGAACACTTACACGGTAAATTGTTCGAGCTTTCGGCCCTCTCAGGGGCCTTCTTCAAGAGAGACCTCTTGAAGAAGTCTTGAGAGTCTCTCTTGAAGAAGGCCCCTGAGAGGGCCGAAAGCTCGAACAATTTACCGTGTAAGTGTTCTTTTATATGTGTCTATTCTTTTCTATTTGTGTTATGTTGTGTCAGCCCATTATTGTGCCGCTCGTATGAGTTTTTCCGGACAATCGTTATATATATATATATATATATATATATATATATATATATATATATATATATATATATATATATATATATATATATATGTATTATATTCCGGGAGATTTCCTTGGAGTGATTTTAGTTTTCGTTAACCAATTAGTTAAACTTACACGCGCTCCTTCCTTCAAATTTTTCTTTGAAAGCGTAAGAGGGATATGTTTGCTTGTATGGAGGAGTTCATAATCATACATACCTACTCCTTCTTCAAATAAACTTTTGAATAGTCCGTTTTGTGTCCTAAGGTTCGTAAATAAGAGCACACTACGTTTGATTTTTATATATTAATCCCTTCTCACGAAACAAGTAAAGATCCACCTCGACCTTGAATGAACCAGGTAACACTAGAGGAAAATTTTGGTGTTACAGGAATAAGTCTGACCTCCCGAGCAGCACCGGGTGGGGTTGATGTGTTGAAACTGGGAAAAAGCGCCGAATTCCAGAAATGCGTGAAAAATAAGACTTCTGAAGGGCATAACGACTCCAATTACCTGATTTTGTGCAAAGTGAAAGTACGACAGAAACGGGAAGAGAGGCGAAGGGCATTCTTGTTTGTTAGATGAAGTTCTATTGAATGTTTTTTTAATTAGACCCACATCGTTTTACTGAACAAAATACTTTTACCCACAGAATTTCCAAAGTGACTCTATTAAAATTGTTGTCATATAGCGTTAATGAATTTTTTCTCTCAAATCAGGAAAATCAGTGAGCGAATCGCATTCCTTATTTTTATCTATTGCATGAATTCCGAGCGAGTGATAAACTTCTTTTAATTTGAGTCGCGTGTCATTAAAACTGCCGCTAGGTGACGTTTTTACCACGCATTTTTACAGTCCAGACGCAGTAAAAAGATTTAAAGAATACTCACGTCTAATGATATTTCTGGATGATTGAGGAAAACGCTTCTTTTTCCTCCGAGGAATCCGGGAGATTACATCCCCGTCGGATATCTCTCAAATGAGTCTGTCAAGCCACAAGCTTTACACGACGAGGCCTTGAAATTTTTTGTTTACTTTTCTGATATAAGTCCACGTGAAAATGGCATTTCCTCAGTTCTGAGATATAGGAGTAAGCCTATAAGACTCCCTCTGCAAGAGAGATCTTCCACCAGTATCATTTTTGAAGCGAATGGTGTATGGGAAATCAATGAAAAATTGTGCGCGTGCCTTTTTGATAGTTAAAATGAATGCTAATACAGAGAAAAACACTCACCTCAACGGAATTCGCGACGATGTATTGATTTGCTAACACAGACTTCTGTACACTTTACCTCATGACGGCGACTTCGATCGTCATTGAATTTGAAATGAGAGCTGTATAGAAAAATAAAAAACAACAGGTGTTTTTCTCACGGGAAGGAGTCATGTTGGTGACAATCATGGTGGTTGGAAACTCGTTTGAACGCGTTAAAAGATGATAATTGGAGATAATTAAGCATAAACCATTCTATAATTTTTCAAATCTAACTTATTATTTGAGCAAGGCGTAAAATAAGCTTGGTGTTGATAATTAAATCAATCCCTTCGCTTGTCTAGCAGTTCGTTACGTGGGGAAGAATATACTTGGCGAGGATCTCTCGGTTTGAAGCGGAGTGGAGGAGTGGATAGCGGTTTCAACTGGAAATCATTGGTTGAAATGAAAACGCTGGTAGGCGAGAGCTACCTGCTCATTGCATGGGAGGAAACTGAGTGAATACGAAGGAAAATTAATGGCGGGGAGAAATTTCTTGTAAGAAAAAAATTAGCGCGCGTAGTAATTTTGCCGGCAGCTTTGGCACAGCAACCAATATGAAATTAAGGGTCAGTCATGCAAGGCAGGCATTGAAAAGATATCATATGAATATTTTTTTCGGATAATGTGGACTGTTTATTCTGCTGGTACCTTAAATTTGCATAATGGTTAGCCTGTTTGTTAAATAGCTCGGATTTGGACCGGGAGTGCCAAGTTTGAATTCTTATGTCGTGTACTGACATTTTTGGAAAAATAAAACAAATTGGGTGGTTTTCCAGAAGAATTAATAATGGGAGAACCAAATATTTCATGAGCTCCATGAATTACCAGTAGACAAGATCACATTTCTCATGTATCAAATAAACCATAGTTGATGATTATGATTTTTGAGCTCTCGCCAATATTAATAAGTGTTATTCTTGAAGATGCGGATTTATCTGATAAAACATATTTTTAATTATGGTTTGCAAAGAAATATTTCAGTAGTTCTTTTTGAGTAAATTTTTTTTCCTATATTTCCATACGTTATTAACAATTTTCGGATGTCAGATTGTGTCTTGTCAGGAGAGTCAAGTAAATGTTTCGTTGCAACGTTGTATAGGCACTGCCCATTCAACACTTACCTTAACCAGTAAAGAAACAATGACAATAATTATAAATAAATTGAAAAATAAGTAATCTTCATATCAAATTCTCATCAGCTCATACTATAGAAATAGAAAATTCTAATTGAAGAAGCAAGAAATTCTTAGCTCGTATCTTATCAGTCATCGACGTTGGCTTGTGCTTGCGTCTTTACGCAGTAGTTTGGCTGGCTGGTACTCTTTACTTGTTAGCGCATTTCAGATTAACAAACGGATATCGTAGCTTCCGAGGCGGGGATATTTACCGATTCAATACCGCAACGGCTCGCTTGCGAATTGAGACATCCATAATAGCGGGAAGGGCATACGTATACTACGTAGGACCTCGACCTCGAACACGACGATCTCGTCGTCAAATTACGTCTTGGATTCAGAAGGGATCCACATTTTAGGGTCATATCGTCGTGGTGTAATTTGCCGCATACCTCACTGTCTCATCCCCTTGGTTCGTGCGTAACGAAGTGTTCATCCGGAAGTTCAAATATGGAATTTTCATTATCTTAACTTTGATAGGTCTTTTAACGATCTCTCCTCTTTGGAATTTTGGTGTTTGGCTCACGTCAAGGAAAGCGAGAACCACGCGAGTGTGCGGTTGTAAAGACGACCGATCGGAGAAAACAGGCGATTGAGGGAATATTGGACGATTTGGATTCATTACTTTGGCAATATCTAACGAAGCTCTCACACGATATCGGAAGCACGTAAGTTTATTCTGCAAGCCTTGAATTTGTGGTCGCATATTTAATCATCCGTCGTGACATTTCATATATTTTTTAAACATTCCCGCCAAACCTGCGGCGGAAAGCGAAGTACCTGTAATTTGCATTTGTCTGTGATGCATGGTTGCAATTAATCTGCGTGAAATTAGTTTGGAATTTTTCAGAGAAATTTGAAGACATTCCTTTGCTTCATCAGGTTGAAAAACTTCTAACCAATTCATATTTTGGGGTGGTATCAAGCAAAAACTTGACGGAAAACTCAACAAAAACTTGCTAAAGAACCAGGTTTTCATTTTAACTCGTGCGTCATTGCCTGAGAAATGTTAAGATTTAATCTAAATGATATGATAATTTTACCTATTCTACACTGTCGTCCACATAGTTCTTTCATTCAGTGTCAATCATTCCTTTTACAGCTCTTAACTTGGGAAAACATTTTTATGAGTCATAATTTGTGTTATTCTTGGTTTTTGGCATAAAGTCACGGATGGTTTCTGCCATTTGACACCAATTCCATTCCAATTTTCGAATGAATAGCGGTAAATATTTCCCGACCCATTGCTTTTGTTGCCGATCAATAAGATATTTATCTTTCCTCTGGACTCGAGATTCAAGAGTATCGGTAATTTTTGCGTGCGAAACTAATTTATTTTTGAAGAATTAATTTCAGTTGAGATGCACTGCTAAGGGGTCGGATATGCTGCCTAATGGGAAAGTTAGGTTTGAAACGCAGGGTTAACTCTGTGGGTCGCGTGCCTCAACTTGATGGTCGCGGCTAGGAAATTGATTATCCCCTCAAGAATGGATGAGTTAGACGTTCTCTCGAGCCTTTCAATTACTAATACTAAAGCTGCCGATATCTTATATTGATTTCTGATGTCCCTCATGACGTGAGGGACCGGGTTTGATTCCTGGAAACACATTAGAACACCCTCAACTTCACGAAAGCTTTGTAATTTTTTCGGATATCAGATAAATCCGGAAAACCATAAGCGATATGAGGAAAGAAACAGGCCCCCCCTTCCCCGTGTGAATTTCACACGCCGTCGGGCTTGGTACAGAGTAAGCTTTACTCTATCCTATTAAACCAACCTTCGGATTGATTACTGTGATTGGAATGTCACCTATAAGATGAAATCGGTTGCGCCATATTAATGAAGATTTTTATTCAATTCACAAGATGGGATTTCCAAAGGCTGTGACTGAAATCACTTGATAATCGAGCTTTATCAAGGTAGACCAGCTGGTCGTTTAGTTAGCAAATGACAGTTAAGATTAACTACCTTTTTCGAGCAAGAGTGTAGAGCGATGTACCAGGGTGACCTGGTTGATTAGTTGGTTGCTGACGCGGGGACGATTGAAAAATGTTGGAGGAAGACTAGACGGAGAGTGAGTAGCGGAAAAGTACGCCACCTTCTATTCACTCCTCGCGGGCTATTTAGAGGGTGAATTAATGCAATCGCAAATACAGTTAATACCAACACTTGCCAGACACGGCAGTGGAGTTTTGATAAGCGGTCGGGTGGCGCGCAGCTGCGGCTCCGATATTAACCAATAGCATTTCCCTTCCTCAGTTACCTACTACCTACCCCCTCTCCTTGGCCCACTCCCCCGCCACGTACCCCGTTCAAACGCCCGATGCCACCTAACTTCACGATCCCGGTCGTGGGGAGCCGATCAAGGTGGCAGCATACCGATATTCGGAACGGTTTGGGCGTGAAAAACGAACACCGGGGTCAATATATAGATATCCTTTCGGAACGGAATCTAAGTGTTTCGTAATGTGATGGATGTCACTTAAACTCCGCGAACAAATATTGGCTCAGATATATTTAATCGAAATTTCAATTTCGTAGAAATATTTTCCCATGCGTAAGGCAGTATGCGGTTTCATCAAAGATTTGAACAAAATACACGGCGTGGTGCATTCTCTCACTGCCTGCCTTCTCTTAATATGTAAGCGTTTATTGTTGACCGTGGCAACAAGTAACTTTAGAATATAAACACTGGAAATAAAACGAAAGTTTTATGAAAAAGTTGGGAAAACTGAATTAATGCGAGACACGATTGGAATAGTTTCGTCTTTCAATGAGGAGAAAGGAAGTTAGACGATAAGTTTTTGGTTGAGGGTATGGTTAAGGAGGAGAAACGAGGTCATTGAAATTGTTAGAGATATTGGAAAATGAATTACGGTAGAAATTCGGAAGTTTATCGCGATTGTTGATAAATAGGGGAGCTCTCTGTCATATAAAAATACTCGCGACGAGAGACAGATTCTATTAAAGTCACGAATACCGTCCCAAATCCGCTGTTTAATCATTAAATTAGCCGATATGTGATGAATGACCACAGTATAATCCGAATGTGTGCAGGCTGATCGAGTGCGAAAGAACCCATATTCAATACAAATAAATCGAGGTATTCTATTTTTTGTTCAAATGGTTTTCTCGAATATTTTGCTACACTTTTGTTCAAGTTTCATTTTCTTCGAATCCTGAGTGTTTTACACTACAAGTTTGGGCAATTTGTTTTGTCAAAATATTTGACCGCAGAATATCGGCTTTTGTTTTTGAGCACACTTCGGAATAACTTCGTCCCGACCTTCGACGAGTCCCGAGAACAAATTAGCTTATAGCTCTCGAATCGTTCTCTCGATGACCGTGTGCTATCGGAGCATTGCCCCTTTGCAAGGCTTCCTTCCGTCACGTCTTTCATCTTGTCACTTGAAACCAATCGCCGACGACGCCCCCTACGTGAACTCTCTTCTTAAAACAGTTCTGTAAACGCAGTATCGTAGCGGGACGAGGTTCAGTTTAAAGGATTCCCAGCTCATAGATTAAGGTTTGGAATCGAATCGGTTCGATCTTCTTTTTAAATCGCATAAAAAAAAGATCGAACGATCCTATCCTTTGCGCTAGATTATTTTGTTGAGGAAATGCGAGAGAGGTATTTATACGGATTATTTCGGCCACGTCAAGAATGCGCTATAAGTCGAGTGTTTCATTGGGACCCTACGGCAATGGAGTTAATTGGATTGTATAAAGATCGCAGAAGATCCACGGAATATTTAAAACTTTTTCGCGATTAGGAAGCAACTATATGTTCTGGAGTATTGGAAAGACAAGGGCAAAATCGAATTGTGTACTCCGGTCACGGAGAGAACGGACCAGATTCAGAACATGGATAAGTACAGAGTACTCGTGTTTTCCTCTAGTATCCTAGTAAATTTTCAAAATCAGACTCCACACAATGTTGGAAATATAATAGGACTGGCACGGTAATTGTGAGTCATTGAGTGTTTCTATTCGCTGATTTTTTATTACTACCTAGGAAATGTGAGAACATCATTTTAGCCCAGAATATATACAATCGACGCCATATTCTAGTTATTAATGAAGCATTGAAATTAATATTTGAACTTCAGCATTTATTAGGAGTTAGGTTGACTCTGTTAAGTCCACACGAATTTTGAAATAAAGTTTTTTAATATAAATTTGTTTGAAGCGAACGAACCTGAAATCTATGATAGGTAATAAGCATCAATTTAAAAATTCAACCTAATAATCTCTGGTACAAATTGTGTGGAATTTGGTGTAATAGAAATCAGATCAAAATTAGTCATAAAAAAATAACAATTTTGAGTAATTATGGGAAAACCCCTGAACTCACGTTGTAAGCTCTTCTTCCTCTGCATCTTGTTCTGTGTTCAATGGACTAATTTCTATTGATAAGTCTTATTGAATGAAAAAATTGATCATCTACTTCCAAGGTACTTCAAAATTGAAGGTAATTATTGGACGAATCTCGGTAGAGTTTTTAACCAACGCGGTCAAAGTAGTAGGGACGTAAGGAGAAGAATTGCGCTAGGCAAAGAGGCTTTCACAAGGAGGAGGGAGTTGATGACAGGGACTTTGAGTAAGTATGTTAAGAAAAGACCCGTAAAAACTTTGATATGGAGCGTAGCTATGTACGGCGCGGAAACGTGGCCATTGAAACAGGAGGATAGACGTAGACTGGAGGCTTTTGAAATGTGGGTGTGGAGAAGAATGGAGAAGGTGAAACGGACAGAGAGGAAAACGAACGAGGAAGTGCTTGGTATGGTGGGCGAAGAGAGGGTTTGTTGGGAGAAATCCAATGGAGGCAGGAGAAGTGGATGAAGGGGATATTGACCGGCAGTGGGATGTTGAAGACTGTAATTGAGGGGAGAATGCTAGGCAAACGAGGAAAGGGAAGGAACAGGATAGGGATGTTGGACGGGATGAAGGGAGGAAGAAAGTACTCAGAGCTGAAGAGGGACCTGATGTAGAGTATGATGTTGTGTTTTGCTAGGGGTCACAAGTTATTTAATTAGTAATTATATCCATCCAAAAACCTACCTTAACAGGTAGATTACCTAATAATAATAATAGCAATAGGGCGAATATAGCCTTCTAGTAGGTTACAGAATCAATTAATTACAATGTGCTCCGATGGATAAACACATATTGCAATCATCTACGGAAAGCGAATAACTAAACATCATAAAATTCATTCACGAGGATAGGTTTAAGTTCATGTCCTTCAGGTTAGTCGTAAAGATCAGTCGTAAAGGTGGCCACCGGGCTGCATAAAAGTTGAACCATCAATGATATGAAGGTATATTGAAGGTTTTGAGACACGTTCACGCTGAAGAATATGGAAGCAATCTTAATGGAGTGGGAAAGAACCGAAAAAGTGTTAGATAAGGGGCGAGGAAAGATATAAAGTTAGTGGAGGGCATTCCAAGCTGATAAAGATTGGGTCGAGGATATGCTGAAGGCCATAAAACCCGAGAAAACAAACGGGAAAGAGAGTGGAAAAGAATAGACATTTGATATGGCATTATGAGGTACGGAAACCAATAGGAACCTAAGAAGGTAATAATGACTTGATTGAGTGAACTAGTTTCGGAAACTGGGTTCCTTAAACCTGAATGTGTGAATTACCCGTACTTTCGGGATTATTCTTGATAACCTCAACCACCAAATAACTCAATCACTACTTTCAGGTTCGCCTAGATATAGTATAACCAAACGTGGATATTGATCTATGGAATATTTTCATAACTCCAAAGCAGATGCGGTAGCTCTCGGGAGAGGCCTCCTCACGCCAATTACCTATGATAGATGATGTTTTCCGTTTTCGCATTCGTATTTCGCATGCTTGCATAAATTTTTATCAACATCGCCACCCGTGAAGTTTTGCGACGTAAACGCATCTTCGCCTTCTCTCTCTCTTCCGCCGTTTACTATATTTTCACTTCCCCACTCCCCGCCGAACCGTTCCATCCCTTCCCGTCTCCACCTCTTGCTAATTGCCTCCCAGGTGCCCTGTCAATGACGATTTATGGTACCATTCGATCCGAGTCACGATCAGCGACGAGTCTCCCACTCTCCACCACCGCCACCAGAGCTTGTAAGTGCTTCTACAAACAGAAGTGCTTCGATATCAGAAAGGGGACGACTCAGTCCCCGGCGCCTCACAAGTCCATTAGCCCTCTTCAGCTTTTGTTTGCCCCCCTTGTCATCTTCCACGAAATCCGGCAGCGCGCCTTCTACGCCCGAGATTCCCTCACCTCTCGGACCGTAATTTATCCAGGCCAATGGATTTCATACGAAAATAATCGCTCAAAAAGTTTCCGGGAGTCGACAAGGGGAACGGATGCCTCCCGAGGCGGCCGGAACGATGTTTACCTCCGGCGTTTCGTGTTGACGGACCGAATTATGCGCTCGGCTCTCCTTGCTCTTAACCTTCACTCGATCGGCCTTTTAGACGTCGAGGGAGCCGACGAAGTTCCTTCTGGGATCGCACGATGATAACAGAGATCTCTCCTCTCCCGTTTCTCGAGATCATTACACTCCACTCGTGCCGTGCTATTTCCGTTCCCCGAGAATAGAACCTTACCTCGTCCTTCGTCAGGGGATCGCTGCAAATCCTGCTGTGCCTCCGATGGGTAATATTGTAAAATCCTAGTTGGCTTGAAGTTTATTTTCGCCTTTCCCTGTTGGATGTGACATTTTTGTAGGCATGTCAATGATTGAATGTTTCTCAATTAAATAACAGTTACATTTGATTACAGCACACCGGTATCTTTTTTTTTCCTTCGATTGTCACTTCTTCATTCCGACATTTTAGTGTTTTGCGGAGTGAGACTGCTGAATACTTGATCACCTGTCATTGAGTTGTCAGACTTACTGCGTCTCCGTTTCTGTATACTCCACGAGTTATGGCAATTAAAAACATCAGGCAAACCATGTGAGGCAAAACTTTCCAATTTTTAATTTAAGGCTTTATCATTCATTAATTTTAAATAGTATGTTATTTGAGTGGGTATTTCTTCTCATCTCCTTTAATTCTTGGGAAAATTGCAATGCGAGAGAAAGTTCATCATTTGAACCTTCTACGTGTGGATTTGAAATGCATTAAAACAAAATAATAGATGATATTCTCTACATATACTATTCTGATGATTTCTCTGCTGTCGAGTTGATTAACGCGAGATGCGTGATTACTGTTCCCCGATGTTATAAGTCAGTTTTCAAGTCCTTGTAGGGATGCAACTCAATATAGTTCCTTATGATAAAATGTAAAATGTCACTGCATTTCACCAGCGTATATTTACATAGCGCAAGTATGCTCACTGTATCTTTTTTATTTGTATGCGATTTGTCAAGTTCAATGTAGATTTTACGGCTGCTCTCAGAGGACTTTTACATTGATTTATTGTTTTGAGAAATATACTCTTGATCTCTTCAGTGTCACGCTTAGTAAGCCATGTCGTCTCGCCATGTAATTAGCTCGTGAGTTAGTCTCCATGGTGATTTTACTCAAAGGTACAAGTCGTTTTGCGAGTCACTTAAATGAAATGGAATATAATATATTTTAAATCTTGTCTTGCGAGAATCAAGGGCTGGACATTAGTACTGGAACAAATATTTTGTCATGAATATACTCTGCGTGGGAAAACCGCACGGACTTTTAGAACGAATTGGATCGGTAAATTATTTACTCGTTTCCAGCTCCGATGAGTCAATGACCTCGAGGATGGTGGATCTTTCATGGAGGAATTTATATTCTGTCTTTATATTATAATAGCAAGCTGCCTAAATTTCCCTGATGACACAAGATGATTCAACAATAGGACCCCTTGGGTTACGTGACGCCTGGTTTTGCCGGGCATACTATCTTTTTGAGGGTTGACGTCCGGGCGGGATTTTGATTTTCCGAAATTTTTGCATAGATTCAACCACATATGCGTATGTAGTATATTTGTGCACCTATATATTATTAAAGTGCCCCTCTCTTGAGCATGATCGTATCCTTTTGCCCTACATTTCTCGTATTTTTGTCCTACATTGAACCCAAATTAACCGGTAGCCTTAAGGACGACCCAACAGACAGCTGTATTAAATCTGCTGCTTCTTGGCACGGAATTTGGTCGTGAAATAAATACATTCGGCAACCGTTTTTGCGGGGGTCAAGGAGACAGGCAGACGACGAGTGGGAAATATCACATTATCGTCTCTCATCGCTATAAAAAGATTCACTCGCGGTCTCTCCTCGCGGGAGGCCCTCCGATCGAGTGGCCGGGGACCAAGGATGACGGAGGAGAGGCCTCCACTATTCAAACTGGGCGGAGTATCCCCGGAGACACGGACACCCTCGAGTGCGTGAGTGTCGAAGCAGAGTCATTGTGACTCTGCAACGTCCGCTTCGACTCGCACACGACTCGCGGACGAGTCACATACGACTCGCGGGCTCGAGCGGTGGAGTAGATCACTCGCCGCGAGGTGCATCTGCGCTCGTCGATGGGCAGTGCTCAGTCTATTCACTTCGGGCATGGTCGGTGTCTTTGGTGCATCGCGGCATCCGAAACATGGGTTGTCAAAAATGCACCCCGTCGCTTTCTCCCGACGATGTAATCACCTTCCCTCCCTTTCGTTGCAGATGCCCCGAGCGAGAGCGTGTACATGATATGTGGCGTCCTCATCGCAATGCTCCTGGTTGCCCTAATCATCGTCCTTCTTGCGGTGACAATAAGGTGAGTAATTTCCATTGTCACTTTAAGATAATTACTTTTTTTTATACGAATGGCCTAGTCCCTGGAAGAGACGGGATGGTATTAATTCGGAAGTACATAAACTTTTCTAATTCTCCGTAATTATTTCTTCATGGTTCGCCCATTCATTCAAACCACCACCACGTAGAAATAAGGCAATTCATTTTTTTGAGAACTAATCAAATCTTTGATAAGAACTAACGGGCATTATGATCTTATGATTTAATTACAATCATGATAGCGGTAGCATTAGTGGTAGTGAAACGAATAGAAATTTCTTACAGGCTAATAGATATTATTTTAAAGGATAAGTATTATGTCACTTGTAACCTACGGCGTTGATATAATGCAATATCAAGTACGTATTTGCGGGAGTAATTTGAAGGAAGAAAAACAATCTGTTACGCGGTCATTCCATCATAATCCATATACGTAGCTTTCCTTTATGTAACTTAGATAACTCATTGGGTTTTTGTATTAACCGAGGTAGTTTATTTGTTCAACAAGATACTGGTAATTTAATATTTGGTCTATAATTAAGTCATTATTGAAACTCGAATCGCTTCTATAATTCATTCCAGTCGAATAATCGAGAACGTTTAGAAGTCGGACGCTAATTCAATTCGATTGACCATAGTCATCGGATTTGTTACTATTGATTAGGCAAAGTGCCCATTCTCTGAGAATATTTGCGACATTTTTCTAAGAATGGGAAATTATGCCTGGTATGGCATTAGCGCAGGAAAATAGAATCGCATGAACCCACTGTCGACATGAACACGAAGGAGACAGATGAGTTATCCTTAGTAGTATGCAGTTTTAATATCGAGTTTTTAGTTACACTAGATTCACAGTGCCCCTTGCAGTTCGAGTGTTCTCAGAACCACGTCAGAGTTCAGAATCCGTATATATGCAAAAAAAAACGGTTTCGAACCACCTTTGCCATTATCCATTACCTTACCATGTACGAAATAAAATTTTACATTACGACAATTACTTATTTTTACAATCCAATTTTATTGAATTATTTACTATTCAATTCATTTAAAATTTGAAGTGAAGCACAAAAATTATCCAGAATGGTAATGCAGTTACATTTCGTAATAAAAGGATTCTATTTTCCCCTATGGAAATGGTAAAAATTTCATAATCTTTTATAATCTAAAGGAAAATGAATCGCGAAATTTCCTTGTCGTCGTTAAAGATTTTGCCTTTCTGTCGAACTCTTTTTAGTGTGCCCAGGAAAATTTAGAGACCTGCGCTGTAAAATGTCCATGACGACTACATTACAATTCCGCGTGGCGATTATTTTGTAGTTTATTGAAAAAAAGTCCTGTAAATGCATTTCTTAAGAGGTCCACATAAACTGTATGTGTAAACAATCGGGAATCCGCCTTGAACGAGGTTGTAAACCGGTTATCACACACACACACACACACACACACACACTACCTCAGATTTGAAAATCCATGTTCAAATCCTTGTCAAGTCCTGTGATTTTCATTCCACCAACTAATTACTTCACTTGCCTAGATCTTATCGAGCCTTCAAAAATGAGTACTTGTAGTCTTATATGTACATATAGTATCTCCCGTACACTGAGCTCCATTTGATACAGAGCAAGTTGATCCTCCCGTCTTATTTGAGGTGATGGGGTTTCCGAATCATCTCGTCCCACTTTGTGGTGTCGACTGCCGGCGAATTAGTTTGCGAATCTCTCCAAACGTGCGAACCGAATGTTTGCCGAGCAAATTAAAAAAAAGCAAATCACGTGACGTGCGAATGCATAAAAATCGTTGCCTCCGCGAAAAAGGCTCGCTCACTGTGACTTGCGCTATACGCTTCAAAAAAAATATCCTATTAACTGGTTTGTTTTTCCATGAATTGCTTTGTTCGAGGTGAGTAACAGCAGCAAAGAAACTAGCCCCTTTCCCACCTCAAGACAGCCTTTGGAATAAAGACAGAATACTTGAGATAATCGTATTCACGGAACGGGGAGGTTGGGATTTCCATCGGGAGGGAAAACTCTTTTAAATGTTCCGTAATTACAACGACCGCGGAGAGCACTTACGAAAAGTGGTTTCTGTGTTGTATTTTCTCGAATACTTATTGAAAAGTGAAACTTATGTAGCCAATCATATTCCTGGAGGAAGGACAAAAATCATTCAAATAAAAATGAGGAAGAGCTCTCGTCATCAAGAGAAATAATTATGCTACTTAAGGAAGAAGTACCAACTCATTGATGATTATAGAAGCAAGGGAGAGATGATAAGGGCTCAAGCTGAGATTTTCATTCAAAGATATAGCTTCAAAGGGAAAACTGTACCTGCTTTGGCTTCGGTCAAAATAAAAAAATTGTGGAAATTAAATTTGGACGAATATGGGACATGGTTGATATTTTCATCAGGGAATAAAAGATAGCAGAAAGTTGTAAATATGAAAATTAAGAAGGCTATTGAAAATCAAATTGATATAGATAGAGTAATAAACGAGAGACATAAACGAAGAAGTAAAGAAACGAAGAAGTAAAGAAACGAAGAAATATAGAGAGAAATAAACGAAGAATTCCCTTGAGGAGTGGGTGAAGTCATGGGTAACATTGACAAAAATTGAGTGAGATTGAATGGAAAAATGTTGTGGTGGCATGGTTGGACGAAAATCTGAATGGAAGGGGCCGAGGAAGTGAAGTAATTTAAAGGAAAATTGAGCTAAAATAATGATAAGAAAGTCATCTAACCTACCATTGCGAGAGTTTATGGAGGATATTGAGCTTGTCATAGAAAAGGATAGCTTTGAAAACTACAACAAATTAATTCCAGGATATAGTGTGATATAAGTGAAGGAACAAAGCCGTTTATTAACTGTTGAACGATCGTGCATCAGCTATAACAACCCAATTGAACTCACTTGGTTCCCGGCCAATTAATAATCGTCTTCAATACCTGTTGCAAGATCCACGATTTGATGGCCGTATACACGATAATCTGATGGATCAATATGGACAAACAGTTACTATGGATTTACATTAATCAATTTAGGGAATATAAAATGAAAAAAGGCCAAAAATGAAATACTGGCCAAAATTGTGTTCAGTGTTAACTCACCAATCAAATCGCGAAAGGGAAACAAGTGTTTTGGTAAAAACCCGAAAGTTATGGGCTGACTTTCCTGAATTCGGGTTTGTGGCGTTTGCCGATGAAATCTTATACCGTTGGTATCATCTACTTTTAGGAAGTATGGTCCAATTATTATGTTATCCCCATTTTCGTGAGGTTAACAGAAGGGTTGAGGAAATAAGGAGTATGCTGTAACATTATTTTGCTTTCAGAAAACTGAAGTACATTGGGAACACACGATTTTACCGGAGTATTTAAGGTCACAAATTAAATTAGTGCTTGCTACAGCTGTCTGATTTATTTTATTTTCACTACAATCGAACGAGTGAAATGTATTTCCTATGTTTTTGAGACTTAAGTTGATATTTTGTAGAAAAATCATTTCATAGAGTGACATATTTTACGTAGTTGATAGGGACAAATATTTTTATCTATAGTTGTGTGTGCGCTGTAAAGTCGTATAAGTAACTTACAATTTTAGTTACATAGGTTATATTCATTTTTTGACAAGCGTAAAAAGTCTATGAGCACGATAAAGGCATACAATGTTTATTTTATTACGAGTTAAATCTAATTTTTGATTGATTGATGCCCATGTCATCTTGGGATTTTCATATGATAGCATACAATTGGACTCTTAGCTTGTCTTTGTGCGTCTCATAATTTTTCACACACGAATAAACACGCATAAATAGTTTAACATCAGAAAACGTAAATTTTATTTTTTTTTTCTTTCCGTGCGTTCAAAAGTCTTTCTTTCCTCGTGGCTGCTGACAGTCGAACAGCCGGAAAATATCCGAGATGCATGCAACGAGTTGAAAGCTCTTAATTAAGGTTGGGCGGATCAGTGAGTGACCCCATGCTAACTTTGTACTTTCAGTTTGCCATTTTTGCATTATACTGTTATGAAATTTATTGGTAAGAAATTTCGGACGATTAAAAATTTACATATATGGTTACTCTGGTTTAGCTGTATAAATATTTATAAAACCTTGCACTTAATGATTTAGAATAACATCGCGGAAATTTGAAGGGTCCGTTAACCCTTTGAGCAGAGCTTTCGGACTGGGTGTCCAGGGTTCAAACCCGAGTGAGGTCTCTAAGCATCTTAAGCTTCACCCAACCCGTTTAATTTCTATGATAGCCCCTTTTTCCTGTCACACCGCAAGCGGTACAGGGGAACGAATTGCCTTCCCCCCTTACCCTGAACTGGTGTGAATTTCACACGCCGGGTACGTAGGGCTTACAACTGGTGAGAATCGAATGCTCCACCCTGGCCCATCCAAATCAACCTTCGTGCCCAGTTTAACGGTACAGAATTTCGATTTCGAAGATTCCAACGAGTAAAATTATCATTTAAAATCAATTGAGTTTCATATTTGTGCCGTTCTTTTGTGGATGTTTGTAACTTGTTGAAAAAAAAGATTCTCGAGTTTGGCCCTCGGAGTTCAAAACTGTGAGGTTAGTGATCGGTAAACTGTCCAACTGCTTGATGACTGTCAATCTAGCTGACCAAAATACTGACAATGGTATCACTCTTCCCAAAAACAAACACTTTGCTCACTATCGGATGTTAGCTTAGAGAAATTAGCGAAATGAAATTCACGAAAAATGCATCCGATATTGTTTTTTTTATGCACACCAGGCTGGACCAAGATGGGGTTGTTGGAGACCCATGTTCCCGAACGCCCGCAGATGAGCATTTTTCCGGATGATTGGGAATTCATTTCGCAAAAGATGATCGCGAGGACATGGATTGAACTTCGCAAAGGTGTCCTACAAGAAATGGAGTCGTTCGAAATGGAATAATTTCTCAAAACCCTTCAGTCCCGATGAGCGGAGAATCATCACTTGTGGTGGGTTTCACGAATGGAATTTCCCCCACCCCCTCTCTCCCCCATCGGAAGGAATCCTCCCAAGTCAAGCCTTTCTTCATTCGCGCGAAGCCCTCTCCCTTCCATCGCCACCACCCCCCGGAAGCTAAGACTCGGAAGGTTCAAAGGCTCGGAGAGATACTATATTTCTTGACTTCAGGCGCCCATCGTTTGGAAAAGAGACACGCACACAATTGAGAAAAACCCAGGCAACAATGCTGGGATGGGAGACGCGAGGCGAGAAATAAACAAATGATAACTCCGGAATTTTATCGCGAAGAGAGAAAATAACGCGCTCTATTGACGTTAGAAAATAGGAGCGTTCGGACAATGGGCCTCGTTCGTGGAAGAAGGGATGAATTCGGTTTCTCTGACCAAATTAGGTCCCATGATTCATTTCGGCGTCTCCTCCAATGTGTTCCCAGGTAATCGAAGAGGAAAATTCTCCTGGCTAATAATCAGATGAAAGAGAACATTGGCGTTCCATTTAAGGAAACGTTTTTGAATACATCGGATTAGTTTACAAGTAATGAATTTTTAGTTGGTCTCAAGGCATACGATGAGCAAACTACTACGCAGTTAGTGCAGAAATATTACTTCGTTTTAAAATATACGGTTGAGAGTTCTCTATGAATTAATTAATACCCATAGAGCATAATTGATTTAAGATGGGCAATAATTAATTACCTGTCGATGCTTCGTACCTAGAGGCAATAAAAAATATGCATGCAATTTTATCAACAAAAAAAGGACATTTCCAGCTGTTGTATATTACTCCACAAATAATGATAAATTATTAACTTCAGCTGCGTAATTTTATATTTAAATGATAAAATTGGAGCGAATCAGCAATGATGTCATTTCTTTATGCATTTTCAATGTCTCATCAAATACCTTTGAAAAGACATTAGTGGAACTCTTTTTTTTTCTTAAGCCACTCTTGAGGGTGTCAGAGTGTAAATAGTGCAGATGAGTGTCGGGTGATCTCTATGACAAGATAATGAAAAATATATCTAGAAATCAAGTTAGCACAGTTTTATTAAATCAATTCTAGTATTCGTATTCCATTTCTCATATCGTGTAGTTGATAACTATCTTTCTGGACAAGCAAATCGAATAGTATTTATATCTTACTTCTCAAGTCATTACTAAATGTCTCTACGTAGTATAGCTTCATATAATTCAAATTTCTTGTGAAAATACGGAAAATATTAATTTTTTTTGGGCGATTCTGTGATCTAAGTCTATTAAAACATCAGAGTAATTTTTTGTCTGAAAATACTTACCTGTTATAAGCAATACTCTTCATAAACAATATTTACCTTAAAAATGTTTGCATTGGAAAATCAAATCATTATGCTTTTCAAGGAAATTATCATACTTTTAAATTAAATTTTCATACCATTCGATTCAATAATCATACTTGCAATTAGTATTATCATATTATCGCATTTAATTACTGTACCCACTTCTGAATTTATTTATTCATCGTTCTAAGAAATTAAATTTTGCCGCCTCCCGGGCGTTTCCATCTGTAATTGTTGATAGAGTTTACTTCCATTCGTCAATTCTAACTTATTCGTGGATGACGACCATTTTCCATGCCGTGCGGTACTACGACTGGTAAGCTCGTATGTAATAAATCGTTTAACTTTCTTCCGCAAATAAATTATTTCGTCGAGTGGGGGATTCTGATTATATTAAGATGGACGCTCAGGGTTTTTTCATGAGTTGTTCCCTTCGAGTCTCTCGCCACCTCAACGAACGGCGCCATGTTGCAGTTAACCGCAGCGAAGAGGTTCATTCCGGTTTCTCTGAACGGCGTCTTATGAAGCGAGTGGGAAAAGCGAACGAGGTTGCCTGGAATCATTGTGGGTGATTGCGTGGGATCTCTTTCTCTCATCCACTCGAACCGCAGTCCAGAAGGAAAAGAGGCTAAGTGGATAGGTTGTTTGTAACTACGTAACATAATGGCAATTTCCGTGCAGACGGATTGATCTAAGGGGAGGAAGGATACCATCGAATATAGGCGATATCGTCGAAAAGATCACGTGTTTCAGCTCACTAGAAATGTTTGAAATAAAATTATGCCAAACATTTACGTAAACGGGCCTCACTTTGGTCTCCTTCAAACCGTTTTACTATCTCTCTGTCTCGATACAAAAAAAAATGATTTTGTGAAACCCATTTCTGGAAGATTTTCTGTTTTTATTTACTCATTATATTGAAGAGGATTCATTATTCTAGTTCCCAGAAACTCCCATCATTGTAGATGGCTTCCTAAATATAATGAGCTTACTTGAAAAAAGGTTTTTGAGATAATTTTGAGTCTATTATGAATCTATCAACCATTTATCTACATTATCGTTTACGTCATGCAAATATCCTGTAGGTGTTCTTTCTTTGTAATAGAATTGATTTTATCTAAAAGAAGGTAACGCACTAAGTTAAGTATAATACTATTTTTGTTTTTCGTGTACATCTATGGAACATCAATGTGTTGCTTTTTTAATAAAAACTGATTTTCTTGGAAGTATTTTTTTGTAGAAGTTATTTAAAGAATTCAGCTCTTCTTGACTCCACTTTTGTTGAGTATGTGACACCAGAAAGAATTTTGTTATCTTTGGGAATAAAAAGGCTCGGAGTGGGGTCGTGACGGGAAGGTCAGATTAGTTAAAATCACATTTTAACAATGGAGTGCTACTGCATATTCTTGAGACTCACTGGATGTAATAAAATGTAATGTGACATCACTCATTTAAATAGGAAAATACTAAGTTTAGCATTTACAAGCTTGTATAGTTTAACCATTAATTCCTAGCCAATCGCATATCAACGACTGGATGACGGGCATAATCTTGTACAAAATAATTACCCAAATTAATAAATGTTGAGGGCAAGCAAAACGTAACCATCACAACTTCAAACTTCACCCACATATTAATCCCTTAAACCCCTTCATCCTTCCCTGTCTATTTCCAGGTTTGCTTGCACCCGACGGCAAGATGTCTCTCGCGGTTTTGTCACATTTGATTGGTGACGATTGGCATCTGTATCTTCCACCAATAATAAAATGAATTTCCTTCAGTTCTCTAATACCTGTACATCGGCAATTTACGGTTTGTGATAAAACTAAGAAATCCGTTCCGCGAAATATTAGTAGTCGGGTTACCTGAGTTCTGGATTTTCCTGGATAGGTCCTATTTTTCCAATCTTCCAGGAATGGGATGCCTCGAAATATGTAAATGTATAGGTTCACGTTTCTATGCGTAACTTGTTTAATACGAAGCGTCCTTTTTTTGGACAAAAAGTTCCTCTTCGTATCAAATTCCTTTTTCCCTACGCTTGATTAAAAGCATACGTCAACCATGCAAAAGGGTCAGTTTCGGGCCGCGGGGTCTCTTTTTCTTTCTCTCTCTCTTGTCCGACGCACCGTTGGCGTAAGCCGTGAAGCAGGCCGTTGCCCCGCTTTTACGGCAGGAAAATTGCTCGCGCATTTTACGTACCTGCTGCTCGGTCGTCTGGCTCGGCACCAACTCCCCGGATCAGAGGGGGGATTAATATGAAAAGCGAATAAATGGTGCGCTCGGTGGAGGAATGGAGGAAAAGTCGCGAGCGTGCGTATGAACGACGTTGATTGGGCAGTGCCTCTCCTCTCCCTTGGGGAGAAACAGGTTATGAGTGGACGGGGAAGCCCCGCCATCGACAGGCTGGACGTGGAACCCGGGAGCGTCCAGCGTCAGCGGAGAAATTTCGGAGCAGGCGTCGCTCGTCATCAAGTCCGAACGTAATATCGAAATATTTTTGCGACAAACACGCAACAACCCAGGCTCAGATTATTGAGTTTGGAGATATCGCGGTGGAAAAAGTCGAGAGGGCTCACTAATCGATTCGAAATCTTCGAAGGAAACGTCAGCTGTCTCGAAGAAGACCGTGCCAGACGGTGAAATCCCTGTGCAAAAAAAAAGGATTTTTGGCGCTAAATTTTTTGCGACACTTTTATTTCAAGTTTATTTCCAAAGTTATCTGTTTACTAAAATCTACACAGATGGTAATAAAACCATGCAGCTTGTTTTTGGGTGGCTCTGAAACATGGTCGTTGGGGCTTCAGTGAGACGTGGAGGTGGAATATGATGGGTAAAAAACAAGCGAAGCAGTAGAAGATGACCTAAGGTTGCTAGTATAAACTTAAAGGAGGCAGGTAATGTAGATCCAGGGCGTATTGCTTGGCATTCGAATGTTGAAGGCTGTGGTAGATAGTGTGATGATGTTAGGCAAGGGAAGGAAAAGAATAAACGTACAACGAAATGAAGGGCGAGAGAAATGTGTGAGGATAAGCTGAATGGTTGAATATAATGCTGTGTGTAAACCTAGTACATGTGTCTTAGGCGAGGCTTCGTATTGTAGCAGTGGTATTTCTCTGTGCCCATCAAAACCCTACCTTAACCATTAGACTAATTATGCATAGCCTTTGCTTATGGACAGCAGGATGGCACAAAACATATTTACCGAGTTTTCAGTCTGCATAAGGGACTTTTTATTAATATAGGCATTCATTCGCGCGTTTCACTTGTCTCATATCATTATCAGGCACATAAAGTGCCTAGGAAACATATCAATTAAAATTAACTACAGAATTAAGCTTTTCATTCATTCAGTTCAAACAAAAGTTATAACGAGATATTTCGAACGGGATTATATTTGAAAAACAGTCTACTTATATCAGCTGCCGCGGACCGCATAAAAAGCAGTGGCGCGCCCAATGCGGGCCGTGGAGTGTACCCCACCGTGCTAAGGCTATCATTGACAGTAAATATCATTAGAGCAGATGTCCTGGTGAATAGAATCCTTGAATGCATTAAGAGGAGCTGATTGAACCCGTGCGACTAACTCTCATGTGAAGACAAAAGAGTGCCGGCGAGCGAATGAAAAATCTATCCGAACCCAATCAGTTCTTGCCCAGGATTTGTGTATGTTAGGATGCAGGAGAGAAGTGAGAGTAAAACATTTAGCCACCCTTTCTTCTCGATTGACCGTATTTTTAGGAAAAATCAACCGAATAAATATATCAGAATATCAAATAACATTTGGTGCGCCGTTCCTCTAAGCCTGGCTGCAGGTCTCAAGGCTTTATCCCCCCCTTTTAATGTTATTAAATAGTTTCGTTACTCGCAGCAGTGGGGATTATTTTTAGTTTATTTTCGTCTCAAACTGAGGAAACTTCAAGATCAGAATTCCGTCCGTCGGAGTGGGTGCTGAACTGTTATCCCCTTGGGTATTTCATCGACATGAGGCCTGTATAACGCTAGGTACCGGTCTGTACACGCATGTATATCTCCGCTTGCGGAGTCTCGCTTATCCGAAACCACCGATCCAGCCGTAAATGTCGCCAAAAGCATCATTTGTTGTTCGTATTTTTTCAACATTTTCTGGTAGTTTCAGTACTTTGCTTTTTCCGGCCGCTTCCATGGAAGTTTACAGCATTCATCCGCGCAATTCTCTTCCTCCACCTTCCAAGCTATCTGATAGACAGAACTGGGAGCTAGAGTTTAATAAATTGAGCCTCGGGAAGCGGAAAGAGGTCACGGCTTTCCTCGGGAACCGGGAGAGATTTCTTATCGTCACCTTCGTCGTCTCACATCACAATCCCGAGAGTCCCAATGGGAGACAACGTTGCTCATCCACTAAGCCCGTAAAATTTGAGTTGCCGTGCCGTTTTTAAGATACCCTCTCCTACCTTAATTAGCACAGCTCTGAAAGTCCCGTACCTGCAATAAATTTTCGCCCTGCGTCCCTCGCCGTCTTCCTCATTTGCCTCTCTCCCTCTGTCCTCGTCCAAACATGGGTTTTAGGGTACTGGAACGAAGCTAATTCGATCTATTCGCGTGTCTTTATTAAATCCTTTCTCCCCATCAAGGGACTTAAAACCTTTGCAAATGAGGACGTGTCAGCAGAGTTGTGGTTATTCAAACAAAGTTAATTCCGAATCGAAACGAACGATAACTTGAACATTTTAAACTAAATAAGTTTAGTTAATTTAACTAAAGAATGTTCAGTTCAAGAAAATGTATGTTACGTGACATACACCATGTGTTATTACTCTTTATAATCATCAATAAGAAATAATTGTGCAAAGGTATTTAAATTTAATAAAGGAGGCTAGCGATTGCAGAAACTCTTACGTTATTAAGTGCTCATCTTTCAATGGGTTAGTTGCGTCATGTCGGATGCTGACATTCTGAGATCAATGAGATTCTGTTTTTATACCATATTAGATTATCAATTCATTTAACTGATTATAGGTAGTTAACATATCGAGTAATGGAATGCAAATTTTCAGATTTTTGGGAATACATTTGAATAAATCATTTCAGAGAGAATTTTAGTGAAATTTTTCACGAGAAGGTTCGTAAATATTTTCAACATTTGGAATATTTTTCCCAAATTTTCTCGACGCTATATATAATTATTTGTTAATAATTCACAGTTTTATTTGATGCTAAGAAATATTTTGCTTTTGTTAATTGCTGTCGCGATGTCTTAATCGAGAGAAGAATGTTGGGTAAGCTAGCTATAATCAGAAAAAAGAATATGCAAATATTGGGCCTACTGAAAATAGGCAAGAATTAGAAAAAGGAGTTGAGGAATCGTTTGTTTTTAATACAGAATTTTTCCGAGTGCCTATTTAATGTCATTTTGATCAGGTCTTAGATTTGTAGTAGTTTTATTAAATCCATCATAAAGTTACCTAACGATAGAGCACCATAATGGTAGAGATATCTTACCTTTAGTTTGATTTTGTCAGGAAACCATTTAGAGCGAATGCAGCAATGGTTAGAAATGACACCAATGGACTGTTGACTGAAAGGTTTTCCGAAGAAATGTTCGACAGCACGGGAGTGGTCGGCCGTGCGGGCAGATGGATCATCAGCCCAGGTGGGAATTATCGCCGAGCCATAACACATTCGCTCGTGTGGGAGTAGGTACTCGAAGCCATTCGCAAAACCGGAAGAGAGCATTTCGCGCCTCCGTACCTGCCCCCTCCCCCACCCTCGTTCCAACATTTCCTTCGACATGCATTTCCAAGAAGTCACGTGGCCCTGCTGCATGCATGTTTATCGTTCCGTCAAGGGCCATATCACGCCACGTCCACCCTTCTTGTCGACTGAGAACCACAGAGCACACATCCTTCCACGGTTCATTCGTCAGGCGGTCGGACAGTGCCAAGCGTGGCACACCTCCAAGGGCCTGTGCGGAACTCTCACTTAAATCCACACAATACCCTATGGCGTGTGGCAGGGTGGGGGGGAATTCGGTCGCCGGCCGTTGATATAGTAATGTGGGTATGTGTGAACACGTTTCGTGAAGGTTTCGTGTAAGGAAAAGGGAGGTGACAACAAGGTCTGCGTATCACACATCCAACAAGGTCTGCCTATCGCACATGTTGAGTAGTTTAGGCCTTGATTTTTCCCTGACCACGAATTGTGCGAGAGATAAACGAGTGTTTGAACCTATCAGTACGGGAGTCCATTTGTCACAGTCATATGTTCTAACCTTTCCATATAGCGTGGGTTGTTGATGACTTCCTCGATGTGAGAATTAAATCCTTGTGCAACACATTTTTCTTTCAGTCATATTTTATTTTCTCTCTTGGAAGGGGTTGGAAGTTTTAGCAATAATTCTGTGGGCTGTTAAGCGTAACAGTTTCAGAAAGATTTGGTGTGAATCTAGTGGAGAATTCCACTGGGATGTGAAGGGAAAACAAAAAGAACTGACTTATACGCATGATCCCCTCATTCAACGTCTTCCAAATGGAAAATTTTGCTTTTGGTGACTCGATAAAATCTCGTACCCTGTCTATAAATATTCTGCTAATTTTGTAATGCCTGGATGTAACAGCGAATGAAGAATTCCTTTTTAGAACTCGCTCCTTGTGTTGCACATTCCCCAAACTTACTATAGTGACTATTATCTCCCGCAGTTAGGGATTCTATACTTGGGTCCAGTATAAAAAGTCGGTTCCGGGTTAATCAGGAACCGTTCGGAAATCTGTATTTCCCGTTTTCAACCTGTTTCCCAATCATCTTACCTATCTCTTTCAAGATGGGACGAACCTTCCCTCCTCAAAATGACGTCAATTTTCTCCAATGAACTCACAGGGAATTTTTTTGCCTAAGCTTGGTCGTTAGAATTCATCCAAATCATCCGACGGGCATAATTCCAAACTTTAACTCCCTTTTTCCTTTCGCAAAAGGCAATTGAATATTCTCAATGAGCAAAATTTAAGGGAGACTTTAGAGGAATCCATAACTTTAACAGTTTTCCACAATAATGGACTGATTGTACTCATATGTCTTTCAATAGGTCGAAATTTCAACGTCCGGAAGGAGATGACTGATGCCTTTTTACTTATTTCATTTAATCCTCCCTCTCTCCTCGTCATTAAGTTTCAATTTAAATAAACCCCACCCATTCAAACCTCTTCCTGTGTTTGAACCCCAAATTGCGTGACATCATTTATGGACGACGCCTTATTACGCTAACAATAGTTTCATGCAAAGGGGAGGGTGGTGGCACCGTTCCGAGCACCATGGTAACAGCTTCCTACAGATTGTGATGGACCGTTTTCATGCTCTCGAAGAAGTACCTGATGCAAGGATGGGTTGGTGACAGAGTAATCTGCATGCAGGGCTTTAAGGAAATTTGTGTCCCCATCCTGCTGGTGTAATATCATCGGGGACCCCTTCAGCAGCATCAAGACAGTTTCCAACTATTTTTAAAACGTTTGTCCCGCGGCATGATCCCCTTTGGTACCCCATTCCCTCTCCACCCCTGCCCGTCTACCGACTCTATCGCCTCCATGATTTCATTGCTACCAATGTGGCGTTCTTTTTCCACTGCGCGTTTTCCTGGGGAGAATTCTTGTCTTTCCCTTTCCAGTAATGTAGGAAGAGGATGAGACGAGGGAGATAGGGAATGCAGCTCGAAACAGAGGAATGGAACAACAGCTCCATTTCCCTCATCGGAAATTTCCGTAGTTTAGAAGTTTTGGATCCAATTATGAAACGATTCCCTGTTTACTGTCGTGCAAGGATTCAGGGAGGGAGAGAGAGAGTATGTGTGAGAAGGGCAGCAAGGAATGGAGAAAGGGATAACAAGCAGAAGGATTGAAGCCTGCAGGGTGAGGGGTCGCTGTCTCGTTAAGTCCTCTCGTCCCATGTTTATGTTTTTGCGGCCCCAGAGTTTTTCCAGGCTCAAGGAGGTGCGCGTGTTTAGGTGCACCACTCCACGTTGCCCCTCGGACCACTAGAAAGCTGCGCTCTCGAGAAATTATGGCCGTTTTTGAAATATTTAGATTTCGGAGTAATAACACGGTGGATAACAAGGTCAGAACGGCCGCCACGGGTGGGATTCTTTTTACCGGCTAATTTTTGCGGTCAGCCGGGGATAATGCAAATTCTCACCGCTCCTGCAGACTTTCCCTTCTACTCGGAGCAATCGAAGATTAAAAGAATCAGAGAGCCCGTATTACGTTCATTCGACTTTCGCATTATCATCCCCACGACGTGATACCCCTCCCCGGAAAATGTTCACCTGAGCTGAGAAATAACTTGACTCCACCGAATAACGTGTCGAATAATTTGGAACTGCGGCGACACGTGCAAGTCCATCCTGAAGAAAATAATTCATTAATTTATTCATATTGAGCCAAGGGTGGGCACGGGGAAAACTATTACAAGTAATTTTATCGTAACCTTGGTGGTCAAAAAAGATGACGAGATAGAAAATTGTAGCGTGATAAACCACATCGTTAATTTAAAATAAATACTCAAAATAATAAAAAAATGCATTAAGATACTGAAAATAAATAATAGATTGGCAATATTCTTCCGTAATTAGGGATTCCTTTTCCCTATCTCTCCCGCAATTTTAAATGCCAATTTGATGACGAAAGTTTGATAACACTGTTTAAAATAACGAAACTTCAAATATTCTTGGTGAGTTAAATTGGAGATAATTCTTGGAGTTGACGTATGCATGCTATGTAAAAAAACTTTCATAGATTTGATTTAAGAGCGGAATAAAATTTAAAACGCGACAGTCTCCGTCACAGGCCAATTGGGATAGTCAGTTAGTCATTAGAGTCATAATTAATAGGAAATTTAAATTTTTTTCTGTCATAGATTGATTTCAAGTGCGTGCTAACTTTTAAGTTCAATGTTAGAAAGCGATCATTCCGATATGATATTCTCTTGTACTTGAATGACCAGTCTTAATGGGAGTTTGTGAAGAGAATGCATACATACGATATTGGCTATAGCTAAAAACGGTAGTGAATTTAAACGTAACGAAAACATTTTCCCACACTTTTAATACTATGAGAATCGTTCTCTACAACTATCTCATCCAATGGATCTACTTTTTTAAATCATATAGCACATAATTCAAGCTTTCAAATCAAAATTTTTTAGCATAGCGAAACCTTCCTTGTTATTAATTAAAAACTTAATTAACTTGCCAAGATGAGACTTACAGTCGAAGGTGGGTAAGATTAATTTTCTTTTGATCCCACATAATTCGCCAAGCTTAAGCATTTAAGCGCACGATTACGTGAATTATAATCCGGATTAAAGATACAATCGATGTGGCTGAAATAATATATATCCTTACAGGAAGTAATTACGTTCCGTATAGCCATCCACACAGCTTTTCAAGGCCATGCACTTTTAAGATGCACTATCTTTGCCTTCCAGCGATTTCTAATTTAATTTCGTGAGACGAATAGCTAAGTTAATGTGAACGTTTACGCGCAGCAATTTTACACCACGATCTTTCTCGGAATTCTAAGGTTAAATGATAGATTGGTGGGAGGAAGAGCGTCTTTGACCTTCAAAATGTCGTGGACCGCATTCGTAGAACTGCTTTCGGGACTGAGATAATTTTTTTATTGCCGATTATTCCGATAGCCATTTAAGATATACGTTTAGCGGAACGTCAAATTGAAACAAAGTGAAAATTCCTCTCACTTGCACGGTCATTGTCGGGCGGAGAGGTGCGTGTACCTAAGGTCACCTGCTACCTCTCCACGGAAGGTGGGAATTAATGATAGGTTGACTTATCGACTGAGAGAAGAGGGGGATTGGATGAAAACTCACAGTCGGCATATTATTGTAATCTCTTCACATCGTCAAGGAGTCTTGTATTCCATATTATCTAACGTGAGAACTCATCTTAAGAAACAAATCTCAATTTGCTGTTGAGAATATGCATGGGAACGGGACCGTCCTCATCGTGACTTAAGAACTAGAAAAAATGTTACGTGAAAGACCGCGCATTTTAATATTTTCATTCATAGCCGCTGAGTTACCCAATCACCAACAATTGCGTGTTCCTCCCTCCCGTCCTCCAATCACATGCGATCATGGCTCGCGCCCCGGCAGCACAAGAAATTACGAAATCCTCGTAAAAATGTTGAATTAAATCCAAATTGACAATGAATAATTGATGGTGATGGAGTTCAAAGTTTCATCTCCAATGTGAACAGACCAATAGAAACTCTCCGTGGGTTCGGACTGTTTCTATTGGTCAGTGTAAGAGCAGAGAGACGTTTGCATGTTGGGTAAATTTGGTAGTTATACAATTGTGAACGAATCCATAATTTTAACATATTTCTAGTCTGAATCGAGTTATTGAATTAAGATTTTGCATTCAATTTGGTCCGACCTTTGGGGTGGATGTCGTACTGGACGCAACACTTCTCGCGTGCTAAATTAGAATTAGGACCGGGCTTATCTTTCTAAAAAAAATTATAAAATCATCAAAAAAAATTACTTTTTTGTCACGATGTCCGCCATTAACCGATGGATTACGTGTAGAGGGATCATCCGAGAATTCTTTCGCTTCAAAGCAGCGCGAACTCCGAATCACTTTGCCTTCTCCACGGCGCTAGATACTGGAGTCGCATCTCGCCAATGCCTGACGGAGTGGCACGGGGGACTAATTTGCGCGTATATTCATTTGATGCATTTCGCTTGTGCTTGAGTGGTAGGAGGATTCTCTCATTCTTCCTTATTATCTTCAGCGGATCCACCAGAGATTTGGGACCGAGGTTAGCCCCTCCCTCCCTTCTCCGAATCTCCCCGGCTCGGCACACACTCTCTCCCGCCGTGACTGATCCTGACCTCGGGCCTTTGCTTCCTCCACCACCCCTTCCCCCTCTCCGCCCAACTCGTCCTCCAAGGGATGCGCAATGTTGGATGTGGCATGAAAGTATATATTACTTTTTCTTTTACAAATATATCAAAAGCCGTGATACTTTTCAACAAGGCACTTCACCATCCAATGAAATGATTGATTCTACGTATTAGTGTTAACTCAGGATATCGATTGGGCATTCACCACAAAGAAAGGCATGGATTGGTTTGAGCCGGTATACCTTTCGCGCTCTCTCATCACCTCACTTTCTCACGCATATTAGTATGCGGCCGCCATCCCTTTATCCCAAAATCACTCCCAATGCCATTTCTTCACGTGAATCACGCACCAAAACCGTTCCCTTCCGACAATCCAAGAGTTCCTTGTTTGTTTTCCTGCTCACCTTCCCCAAACCCGTAAATTCGGTTTGAGCTTGTTTCCGTTTTCCATCCGTACGGCTTACCTTTCCAAGCCGTACGATGCTCCAGTGTAGTGCTACGTTTTAGCGATCTATTTTCTATCTTTCCAATATCTTACAAGCTGCCGTTAGGGTGTGTGGCGGGTGGTGTTAGGGCAAGAGTCATTTATCTATAAATATGCTCCTATTCTTAAATATGAAAATATATTTGAACATAAGCGCACTCCAGAACGCACACTAATAATGAATGGGTGGAGTGAAGCTTTCAAGTTTGCTATTTTTAAATTATAAAAGAAAAAGCTGCCTATGTTAGGTTTTCATAGGTCTTTGTTTACATGGGGCCCCGTCATTAATGTCTCCTTATTGTCCGTTGGCTACGTAAAATACTGAGCACGCATGGGTCGTCGGATCATTCAACTGGTAATGCTAGGGTCTCCGCCTATGCCTTTGGAAACCCCGCCTTAATTCTACTGGACTGGGCATATTTGTTTACCAGAATTCCTTGGAAACTACATGCGTTTGAAAGAAAAGAAACCTGTTCCCTGCCCTTAATGTTTGATTGGTACCATTAGGCCTTAGTCCTAGTTGAGCTCCGCCCTCGCCTGTCAAAAAAACCTACCTAACCTTTGGTATAATTAAAGTGCCACATGTCATAAATTGTCGATTTAATTCGAAAATATACTTATATTATACGGATCATCATCCCTGAAGACGATGCACGAGTCGGGCATCGAAACGTCGGCCAACATGGAACCCCTGACCCGGTGGAAGACCCGAGAGAACTTCATCAAGCAGATACGCCGGGAAAGCACCAAATCTTACTTATATGGATGTGTTTTTCATACATTTTCCATAATAACTTGTCAATATTATTGTCAAATGGACACGGAAAGATAAGCACTTAATCAGCAATAACTGCCATATTTAGGTAAAAATCATTAAACTATTAATTGCAAGAGGAGGATATTTACACCATCATCACTATTGTCAAAGGTAGTCTAACATTAAGTTGGTAGGCGGTCACGAGAAGATAGTTCGACACACCGGAAAGACTACTGGGCCACTTAAAATGAGTAACCACTTTGCAATAATCCAAACACTTCATATTTCATTCCGCAGTTTCAACGGCAAAGTGCGATTTTACAAGCACTAATGAATCATTTATCATAGATGAAAATGAATCAGGTGCACCTGGGAAAGCACGCTTATGAGTAGTTGAAGTGCGGTTGAAAAACGTGTGAATTGAAAATTACTGAGTACTTATTCATTTGAATTACGGATATTGTATCTAGACGAAAAGCGTGTATACGTGATTACAAGTTTCCAAGCGCGATTTCGTGGAAGATGTTCAGTTTTAAAATAAATAAACTACTTTTCTATCCACAATTTCAATTGCTTTAAATCAAACTATGCGTTTCAAAACTACTCATTATTTGTAATCGTAAAATTATTCATTGGCATCTCAGCAACGTACAACAACCTTTTCCCCTATGGTAGTACCGTGTCCTCAGATCATGGTAATCTTGAGCCGTCCCTTTTCCATGATCTCCATAATGCACGACCTCCTTCTCCCCAACATCCTCTCCTTTGTGACCCTCCTCCGTATTCCCTAGTCATTCAATAGTATAAGTGATATATCTTAAGTATACGGGACGAAAGCCGATGTTTGCCGGAAGCTTGTAGGTGTATTTCTACAAATGTAAGATATCATAATTATTATTTATTTACATTATTTGAATGCGCATGCCTAAGAGTTACGTCCCAACCTGCTCAGTCCACTTTCTTTTTTTAGCACAAATTCGAAAACGGCCAATTTTTTGTCTTTAACATCGAATTTTAATAATGAAGTGACAGCAGGGATTATCACACAAGTTCTAGGTGGAGTAATAAAGCCCACCAGGACGGTAGTCGAACTCGCGAGAACGTTATCCAGCCGCCTTCAGGGTCGGCGGAATAGCAATTTCTTATTTTGTCAGGTGCAAATTTTCTCGCGTGCATACCTTTCCTCCCTCCCATTATGCTTTATCTCGTATCGCTTTAGGTTTGCTTTCCTCGAAACTTTTTCCCGTTTAATTTGGACGTCGTCAATACGTGTCCGTCGCGGCGAAGCGAACCTTCCACCAGACACCGGGCATCGTCCTTTTCCTCCATCCGGCCGCGCTCTCTCAATCTCGCTCGTCATACACCCCTCAATCTTTCGCTCCTGCCCCTTCCCGCACACCTCTCCCTCCAAGCTCTCCGTTTCCGATCAGATAGCCCAACCATCCTTCTCTCCCTCCTAACATCACTCGTCTCCCTTCTTCGTCCTTAACCCATCAGCGCCCGAGTGTGATTAATGCGGCAGCTTCGACTGCATCATGAAGTTCGTTTGTTTTCTCGAGAAGTGGGTACACATCACTTCACTTCAAATGTCTCCCTCGACTCCCGCAAATATCCATCTCTCTGTTGGTCATCACTTCCCCGATAAAACCATTTTTATAATCCATCGAGCGAGCATTTCTCTTTTCAGTAGTTAGCCAATTTGCTTGGTCGCGAGCCAGAGAAAGTAGTAAGTGATTCTTGCAGACTCATGATTCCTTGCGAATGTTTTCGATCGATGCAAGGTCGGTTAGACAGCTCTGATAATTCCGTCGTTCGATTTACATTATCTGTAACATATTTGCGATAGGGCATATTACGTGTTTATTAATTTACGGCAACCACCTGCGTGGCGTTCAAAAGAAATGTCGGCAGTGAAAAAACACTGATATTTATGTGTGGGTAATTAAAAGCAAATGATAAAATTTCTCGTAGAGAAGTGGAGGCTCACTAATTGGAGAGAAAATTCTTAGTGTGATCAGAAAGTCAATACCGTTTTAATATTTTTATTTGCAAGTGCGCAATGTGTTATCGATTTGTGATGTGCATCGACAATACATAAAATGCAATTTTATAATTACTAAGGTATCATAAAGTAAAAAGAAAAAGATTTTGATTAAAATTCCTTCATTTTGAAATTATTTTGCGCGACCAGGGTTTCAGCATAGTATGTCATCTTCGGATCCCTTACGCAAAATTCCAGGATTCCATGAACGAAATGGTTTATCTCAATAATTTATCTGTTGAAAGATTGAGGGGTCAATTTTCCGAGTAACCACCTAATATTTCCATGAAAGAAGGCATTGACTTTTCTTTTAAATAGTATGAGTTTGTGAATTGAGATATATTTTATTATATTTGATCGAATGAGGTAAATAAAATCATTTACCTTAAACTATGTTGCTGCCTAGATATTTATGAGACGCAGAGGAGTCCACCCGAGGGCGAAGACCAAATGTCTCAACATGAACGGACGGCACTAAAATCAATTACCTTCGCTGGGCCTTTCGACGTTGCCTGGCATTCAATCGCTCAACTCTACCATATACTTTACTACCACATTCCTCTATACTCTGTCGTTTCAGAGCTTCATTTCTAAAGTAGCCCGAAACTTCGGCCAAGCGATTCAGTCTGGCAAACTCTTTTTTGTAAAAAGAGTTTGCCAGAATTATTCTGGCTCTCGTGATAATCTGAGTCTTTTACGCTTCCCAGTCTCCATCCATCGTCCTTTCCGAGGTGGGAGGGATCGGCGTTTTCCAAAAAATACGTTGAATAGCCCGCTCAAGTGTCAGTTTGTGAAGGAATCTCCTCGCGAGCTCCTGCACGTCCTCCTCCGATTAGGAAGAGTCCATTACCGAGTCCGACCTTGGTCTCAATCGGCGCGATTCGTCTTGGGCCTTCCCCGATCGTTTTAGGTGCTTCCTGCTATCCCATCTCCAACTGCGAGGAGGCGATGCCTCCATCGGACGCAGGTCATGCCTCGGCCCCGCGATGGACTGCCGCGCTCGTAGGCGATTCCGAGACCGGAGGGGGCTCGTGATTCCGAGACCAGAGGGGGCTCGCGCCTCCACACCCCCCGAGACACGTGCAAGTGGACGAGACGCCCGCCTTCAGCCGGCGATCTTACCTCGATTGGAATTGATGGCTCGACCCCACTCGGGTTGGTTCATTTCGAATTCCGTGCGGGTATGCGTCGCGGAGCTCGGGCTCATTTCCACAAAGCGATTCTCATTTGATGCGAAAGGTGATCACGAGGTCCGTACCCCTTGCTCGGCGGCCGCTCGCCGGTTACGAAACACGGCAGGGCATCTGCCCCGGATGCAAATCCATGCAACCGGGGCAGTTCACGTCTCCAGATTCCGTTTCGTATTTCTTCGCGATCATTGGGACAGCCTTTATTTTGCCCGATATCGTAAGGCAGGTGTTACGGCAGGTACATGTTCTGTAGTGTGATTTGTCCTTATCTTTTTCTTTATATTACCCGATTTCGTGGCGTGATTGTTGTGAAAAGGATTTAGTTCGTTAAATGGGAATATGAATAAGTAGGCTAGCTGTCAGTCAAGTAATGGCTATCGGCAACCTGCCCACCATTATTCATATATTTATTTTTATTTATCGACTTAATTGGGCGAGGTTGAGACTAATAGTCCCTTCTTCCACCTAACCCTACATTACAGACATTATATTGAAGACAATCACTTACAACCAAGCCCTAGATGGAGGGAAAACCACGTAGGCGGGAATCGAACCCGCGACCTTTGGGTTGGCAGGCTAGGACGTTACCCCGCCGCCACCGAAATCGGGGTAGTGAATTGAGGGAGGTGATGCAGCCCCTAGTTGGTAGTGTATTCGGCTAACAAGATGAGGGATCGGGAATCCGGATGTCTCCGGAGGCATCGAGCTTCATCCAATCTGCGTGACCTTTCGGGTACCAGATCTTCCCGGGAAACAGCAAGCGAGAATTGGCCTCTCTCCATTACCGTGTCAGTTTCACACCCCGTGGACTTGTTACGAGGTGAAATCCAGCTTTACCCATCACACCGCTCGTCGGGTTAAATACTGTTATTTCGGTTCGTTCGTTAATTTACGTGGGTGACGTGCGACCGTTAAAAACTAGCTCAAATGTTAGGGGAGTAATTAGGGATTTATTTTGCGTGTCAAGGGAGGGGCGATAGCCATTTAGTTACTATTACCCAGCTCGTAATGGAAGGTGAAATGGGTTTGATGACCATTTAAGCGAATGAATACTTGAAATGTACCCTAGAGTTACCCGAAAAGGGAGAGCTTTAAACAACAGGACCTGAACCCAGGCCTTCCTTGGAGTAAAACATTTTCACTGTGACAGCAGAGAAATTTAATCATGTTTTATTTTAATAGAAATATATTGGAAAAACTGCTAGATATTCTTTCACTATTTAATTTCGATCCTCAATATTTATGTATCATGTAGAAAATTCTGTCATAATATTTTTTCAGAGAAACATTATAATATCAGGAAGTTTCTCATGGATCAACTAGTATGTCAAGTTTCGTATGTGGCAGTATTTTTTACCAGAGGAATCTCCACAGAGAATGGGGAAACGATCCCAAATATTGCGGAATATGATTTGTGGGGCTGTCATACCTAACGGTGATTTGAATGCGTGCAGCATTGAACTTAATTTAATAACGTAATTCTTTCCCACCGTGAGCAATCAAGTGAGAAGTGTTTAGTCTGGGAATGCAATGCGGCAAGATACGAATTGCAAAGTCACATTTCTTGCTCGTCTCCTAAGTACCCGATAGCCTTTAATTTATGGCGCACTCGACTGTACGTCAGCGTCACTGGAGTAGACGGTGAAATGGATTTCATAGAATGTCAATCGGCGTTCAGTACAAAACAAAGCTTTCTCGTAAATTACGAAATCTTTCTACTCGTTACAAAACTTAACAAATCAGAAATGATTCTTTTTCTGTCCTTGTATCCTACGTAAGTGCTGTTTTATCTGGAATCAATAATTATCGATCAATCTCTGTTATTTTGTTTTCCCCGAGTCAATTTGCTGCATTAACAGCGCATATTCTGTAAGTTGAGTTTGCACCGCTATTCACGAGGATTATCACGTTTCGATCTTAAACAGTCGCCTGCTTGATTTCATAATGCATAGTTTCTTTTTGCTACTAATTGTTTTCCAAATTTCAACAGGAAATACTAATTGTAATAAGCATGAACTGTAAAATAATATGCAGACTGTGGTAATTAGTCATGTTTTCGTTAACCTATACATTCACGGTCGTCATTTTAGGGCATCGAAGAAATCTTCCCTCATCCTAATACGATCTTCGTAAGCTCGTATTCAATTTTAGTAGCTTCTATGATTTTTCCTTCAATGCTAGAGAATAAATAATGGCATTATGAAAATTAAAGGTCGTTCACTTCGTTATCAATGCTGTAAAATGCCATGAAGTTCCCAAAATTCTCATTCCCAAATTTTGTCAATTTGGTATCAGTTATAGTGGTTATAACATTGATTCCTCTGTTGTCAAGCGAAGTCAATTCGAAAACTTTTTACCTAGTAGTAGAAGAGAAACTTCAATTTAACCACTTAACTAGTCTTGCCTTATCTAGTGTTAGGACCAAGTTGCCTTCGTATTCTAATTTTATGTTGAGCATATAAGCTAAACCTGAACTAGACTCCAATGAGATCTATTCCGGGTATGGCGTAAGTGGTTGGCTGACCCATAGTGGTATGTTGGTTCCAATCCCGTCTGAGCACGAATGCCTCACGGCCGACCACCGCGGGTTTTCTCTGATTTTAGCCCGCGGGGCGGCATGACCTCAAGCTTTCGGAGATCCGAAAAACTTAAATACTACTGCCACCGCTGTGCTGCATTTTTGCCCGGGGAATGTTTCGAACCCTTGACATTTAAGGCTGCCCGCCGAATGTATCGATTCTTATCGTGTAAGTGAGCTCGTGCTTCCTCGCGCGTTGCCCAGCGCTCCGTTTCATATGTTTACGTTCCTCCCTCCCTCGTCCGACATCCCATAACCGTAGAAAACAAATTCGCGGGAAGATGGGTGAGATTTCGTACGGGTTGCACATTTTTTTCGACATTTGCCTCCGGACCACTATCATGTGATGCCAGCTTTCCCTGCCCACAAGGAAACTGTCCCGAAATTGAACTCTAAGTCTAATACTCGTTTTTAGTCACTCCGGGACAACTGGAACAGGTGGATTACTTTTCTTACGTAGAAGCAAGCGAGGCAGCATTAGCGTCTGCCAATTAGCTTCTTTGGTTCGGCTGGCGCCTTATTCAGAAGGACGCAGGTGGAGTTTTCTCGATGAAGAAAGAAGTGTACGGTGTTCGGAGATATTACGATTTGCCACCTGGAAAGAATTACCGAAAATGTTTGTTGTGATTGTGACAGGAATTGGATCGGCAATCTGAGCAGTTTGAAAAGTAGGACCAGGCAGCAATCTGGATTTAAGAATAAACACCGTTTTGAAGATCATTAAAAATTGAGTGGAAAAAGTGATAAATGATATGCACGGGGAATTTAATTAAGGCAATAATTTTTTTATAAATCTAGAGAGAACCGAAAAATTTGATTGGGGGCTCAAGGTTACAAAATGGTGTGGGGTACTTACTGAAGCAAAAAATAGAAGGGACGGGAAGAATAGTAATATTGAGGAAAATGTGAATAAGCAGTTTAAGCAGCAGGGAGGAGTTTGGCAACCGAGATTATTTGCGCCATTAGGGATGGGTGGGTAAATCGGAAGAGGTAGAATTTTATGGGAATAGAGGAAAAATACTCGGTTTCGACAGCCAACTTTTGGAAAAGACGCCAAGGGGTCCACGTCCCATCCAACTGACAGCGTAGTCCACTTGAAGTGCTCTCCGCATAGCAATCCTAGTAGGGATCGGGATACCAATGAAAAATTCTTCCACCTCGGGATTCAAACCTGGATCCTCGTGGTGGGAAGCCAGTAAATGAGCCACCGTATCATCCCGATCCTCTGGACTCTAGGGCGTTGGATCCCCTAGGGCCTGGAATATCAATTAAAAAAAGGTAGGAGCAAAAAGTGTGGTATAGGAAATTTATATTTTTCCAACTGGACGGAATGTAAAAGTATATAGAACTATAATTAATTATTCTCGGATTAAAATACAAAACCACGGCAATGATCAATCGTAGGATTTAATCTGATGAGTGAGGCTTCAGCTCACCCTGCTTAGTACATCCGGCCTGCGTAATAAGGGCGTCTGGCACTCAAATTAAGGGTGTGGAGACCAGGTCCTTTCTAGGGGTACGATAATCATTTTCCGATATTCCATTTTATAAAATTTTCGATAAGTTTGTATATATTTATATTAATATTTAATCGATTAATTATATCGATAAATATCGTCGATATTACCCGTATATAATTGCCTGGGATACCAAGTAGTCGATTATCCACGAATATCCAAGAGTCCATATCGACGAAAATTATCGACACTCCATCTATCGGATGTTACAAGTTTTCGTATCAACAATTTCGATACGAAAAATATCGAAATTAATTTCAAAATATCGCCATATCTCACATCCCTTCTCCTTTCCCTGAGCCGTATACGATCTCCCATGATCTGGAACCCAGATCTGGAATCCAGAAAGTCACGCGAAGCCGGGAATTCCCAAATTTCAGTTCCGCAACTCCTTTTGCACGATCGAGTAAATTAAATGACGGTGATATTAGGGAAACAGGAAAAGTGTTTCCTCTGGCGCGTAGCGTAGCGTGTGCATGGGCGGAGTGGAAGGATTAGCGGGCGGTGGGAGGGAAAAAATAAGAGAGAGAGAGGGAGGTGGAAGGGCCGAGGAGAAGGGAGGGGTGTGAGGAAAGAATAAGGTCACGGCGAGACGAGCAACATGATGAAGCGGGGCGACCTTTTTGCGGCGACGGAGGAAGAAGCCCTTCCTTCCGCCCGCCCTCGCAACCAGCGGATCATCAATTCAACGGACGCGCTCCGTCCCCCCATCCCCTCTCTCTCTCTCCCACCCCACCCCCCATACATTCGCGGGCTACAGAGTCGAGGGTGGGGGCGACCAGGGGAACGCTAATTGCTTGATAAATCACGGGACCCGAATGCAGAAACTCCGTCGACGCCCGCGGGAAACGAGGAGGGATGTGGACGAGAGGTGGGAGCGAAGAATGAAATGTTTCCTTTTTTTTCGTCCTGACTATTATTATTACTTCTATTTCTCCAGAACTCGTGTCCGAGATGCGGAAGGAATGGTTGAGAGCTTGGAAGGTTCAAGGTGATTTGGGAAGTGGGAGGGAAGAGGGTGAGTCGTTCCCACTACGCGGTCTAGAAGCGTTAGAAGGTCGCGCGTTAGGTAACAAATATTGCCATGGTGTGTGAGGTTGGTAGATGAGGCTAGAGTCGTGTGGAGGCACTAGTATTTATCGACTACTAAACCTCACTCGCAGGCAATGCTGCTTTGAGCTGTTATAAAGATATCTCTGTATGTAACGAAATAGCGATATTTTCCACTTTCAGTGTCGATCCTTGGTATAAAATATTCCGAGGTATTGGCCAAATAGACCGGCTATGTCGAATACCATGGATATTCATCCTAAATATCCTATTAATTAATATAGGTGATCTTAATGATTAAACGCAGAGACAAAGACAAGAGACTAAGTGTTAACTTTATTATATTTTAGTCGCCTCGGAGGTTGAGTGGATGTCGTGAAACTTGGTAGATTTTTACGAGGGGCAGTCAAAATTGGTCGGAAGCATCTCCGTTTCATTCTCGTATAAAAATTAGATTATGATTTACCATTCCATATTCTGTAATGTGGATAATTAATATACGTTTAAATACTTTTTGCTCGTTAATGCTGTCGCATACCAAAAGAATAAATCTTCAATAATGACCCAACAATCCCAGCTTTCAACTGAAATAGAGGAGATAAAAATAACATCCATATTTTATTTCCACTGATTAGACCATCTGGCTAAAATAAGACAAACGAGGCACTCGTACTAATAGATTACAATACTTGTTTGTCCTCACACCTTTCGCGGTCGTAAAAAAACAAGGTAAATAATTAAGACATTTTTATGCGAATTCGCTACAATATTTTGCACCTTTTACCAACACAGTCTCATAAATCAATTTGCCAGATGTTCAATATTTCACAAAAAACAATTGAAGTCAGGAAATATAATATTTCCGGTCACCCGCAAATTTGGTGAGTTGCCAGATAAAATGTTGACGTGGAGAAGAGCGAGGTTATCGTACCCTTACTATTTTTATTTGAGCTCTACCCGAGTCTCTCAGATATATGTCCATGTGAGATGGGATTAATTACTGTTGGAGTTTTGATCGTACTTATTAATTTCGTGGCGCCTTAGTGGGATTTGGAGGGCGCTATTCCAACACCAAAGGACCACATATGCAGGTTCGTATAATACAACTAGCCATTCGATGGTACAATTTCCCCGTGCAGTAAGTGACTCCCACACCACCGGGGCATATAAGACTGAAAGCATGTCTTCCGGCGCTAAAACTAATCACTGATTAGTCGGAGTCCACAGAAGATACGAAGGGACTAGTTATAGTCGACACGGTTTATAGCCGGCGGTCGGAAATGTAGCTAATGTTTGTTGCTGTTCCACCTCTCACCCTCCGTGCCCATCTTCCTCCTTCGGAAGCGAGCCCAGAGAGAGTGAAAAGGTGCCGAAAGCATTGTCAGCCAGTGAAGAGGGAGCTGGAAGGGGGTCCTCTTTCGTGTTGCCACAAGATATTCCCCCGAGAGGCGTTGATGGGATCACGGAAAGAAAACTCCCTCGCAGGAGTGTGAGGGCACACAAAACAATATCCAGGCCTGCGCGGAGTCGTGACCGATAGGGAAGAAAAAAATACGCCTCCGTGTTCATTATGTTGTGTATATTGTACATCCCAGTATATATATATATATATATTTGTGTGTGTATATATATATATATATATACATGTGTGTGTATGCGTATGCACATGCATACACATGTATATACATACATATATATGCATATATATATACCAATGTGTGTATTTATATATATATATATATATATATACACACAAAAAATCGAAAAGTTGTCCAATTGAGTAAATTGGGTTGAAATATTGATTTTTATAGATGATAGGAGAAGAACAGAGGGATGGTAGACTTATCCGTGATGTGGATGAAAAGGAAAATAAACGAATAAATACTATGATTGGTGAGGAAGGAGAGATAGTTTTTAGGGGAAATCCAAAGATGGAAGGAATGATAAATGCAGAGCAATTTGATTGATAATAGAATGCTGAGCATCATGATACAGGGAAAAGTTTGGCATACGATAAAAATATCATTAGTGATTATACATATATATGATACTTTTTTTAAATATCTGCATATAATTGAAAATTACTTGGCTTTTAAGTTTGCTATGCTTTTTACTTGTGAGTCTCTCCTTCATTAATCCGCAAGACAATTTATTCACGCCCAACGGCTAATTCCATTTAGTAGATTTGTACGCACCCAAATTAACGCTAACCCATCCTGACATTGGGGAAAGAAGTTCGCTCTACCCAACCTCATCCTGGGGATTTTCGACCCTGAATCTGGCCAGAATTTGCAACGGATGTCAAATTCAGGGGTCGTGTGCGAGTTCCAGCGATTTGACGCGCAAATTTATCTTTACGTTGCCCGCGCCGGGATTGCTCTCGAAATGTAAAGAGGGCGACTGTGGGTCGGGAATGAATTTTGCGTGATAGGACCTTGCCACGAGGAGTAATGGGATGGGCGCGAGACAAGAAGGTACGTCGGGCATCTGCGGAGTGGACTCCGCTGGAAGGGATGATTTAAAGGAGATCTTCAACCAAGCAGCATCCTCCGTGATAATGTATCTTCTTCTCTTCTGCTTACTACGGTCGGATGTCCCTTCTCTAGATAATGAGCTTCGCGTAACTAAAAATCATATTTTTTTAAATTTTATTTGAAAAATATAATGGTCTAAATGTCCATTGAACACCATAAATTTTATTCGTGCTGGTCGAAGGGGTTGCTAGAGCTGTGTAGTTGGAGCACCAATTGGGAAGAATCTGCTTTTTATGAATCCTCTTATTCCTACTCCGAGTCAGTGATTGTTTTAGAATGAGAGAATCTTACAGATATATCAATTTTACTCATCGGGTTCCTCACGATTAAATTTATGGATTCTTCGCAAACCTGAAATGAATTCGAAACAGAAAAAATAAAGGAAAGATAATGACTCTTCTACAATGCGGTTTGGAATTTGTCGTCCGTCAAGGCTCAGTTTGGTATGAGCAGAACTCTCAACTATCAAAATCAGACTTCGGGTTGATTAGTGCGAACTGGATATACTGCTGTTTGCATCCTACAACCTTATCCATCCACCTTCGGTGACTTTCCGGTCATTATATGCACACATAGATCAATAATTCCAGTATTTTTATTCTCGACCTTAGGCAAAACCATCCGTTCTGAATTATGGTCGGGAGACTTCAACGACCGAGTTAGAAACTAAACTCAGCTTAGGGGCAGTAAAATTAGCCAAAAAAAATTTAATTTACGCAGAAAACAGTAAACAAATGTGATTTAGCGAACCTTTAGATGATCATTCATGGTGAACTAAATCACCATCATGAAAGCCGAAAACTGTGAAGTCTAGAACTTTCTCAACGTGGATCTGGATAGAGAATTTAATTTACACTCATTTACATCGGTGAAGAAAGTTATCCCTTAGTCTTAATGTTTCTAAAAGGTGTGGTCTTTCCTTATTTCATAAATAGGTAATAGTTGAAACTTAGATTAGATAGAGAGAGCGTGTATGTTACTAACATTAAAATGCTCATCTAGTACATCTGTTTACTGGAAGAGTTTGTATCAACACTTTTATTAATCGTCATAAGTAATTTGCAAGCCAATTTAAATATTATTGACTTCAATGAGTTCGTGCTGGATGGCATCATTAAGTGAGAATGTTAATTAAAAGCTTTGTTGAAGTGGTAATCGGTACCCAGTTAACTGGGAAATCGGGGATCATTTCCGGTTTTTTTGTCAAGATATATAAAAGAATATTAATTTAGGTTTTAATGGGATATTTAATTATTTTTTCACATCCTTCTTGCCAGGAATCATGAACATGAAAGAAACTTGAGTGTTTGAGAAAAAATGAATTATTTGTTTATAAATATTAGCTGGAACGATTTTACCCATTCTTGGATTTAGAAAATTTGTCAAGCGTCTCGAAGTTTCGGGTCAAAGGGATGTTTTAATTCCAAACAGGCCTTGAACAAAGTTCCAGCAAAATATTGGCACTTTCCCACTAAGAAGTGAATCAAGGCGGGCTAGGTTAATAAAGTTAGAATACGCTGTGGTTTTCAGCCTATCGATGTTTTTTGTCCCAACCTTTTGAAATTGCATATTAAGAAAATTGAAATGAATAAAATTGGTAGATATCCCGAAAATGTGCACATGGCATAGCCAGTTCTTCTTACATCGGACGCATTCATGGTCTCTAAGATGTCATCTTCGCGACAAAACTGCTTGTCCGATGTGATATATTTTTCATTAACCCAACAAAGTATTATCAATACTAGCGATTTTTAGATTAGAGATTGGCGACACCCGTGCGCAGCTTCTGATAATTTGCCGGTCTCTCAATTTACAAAATGGTACAAGAATTCTACCTCAGGAGCAAAACGTTTTTACAATTAGATCTTCAAACTCGTTCAGCCATCATTTGCATTGGTCGTGTACTGCTGGAAATCAGTCACCGTCTAATGATATCTCCAACATGTCGTGTACCATTTCCTGATCGTCCATCCCACCCTCACGTTTAGCGGAACTAAAGACTTTATTTGCGTGTAGGAAGAGATATAACACGATAAATCATTTGTCACACCCCAAATGGCGAGAAACAATAAATCACTAATGACTTCCGAAAGACGCTAAACCAAATCGTTTCATCGCGGCAGTTGAAATCTCCAATCAATCGGTCGCGGCGCTCTCTTGGAGCCTCAATCACTCCGTGGTGCGCCATTCACTCCCAATCGATGTTACAGATTTCTCATTCCGTCATTCAGATTTTTTTCTCCTTCTTTCCTTTTATCACCCTCGCTTTGTGCGCGCGAGATGCCTTTTAGGCCTTGAGGGTGACTGGCTGGGCTTGACTCAGCCGTTATATTCATACGTGTCGGCTTCTTTTCTTTTTTTTTCAACTTTATCCCCACCCGGGGAATAGGTCATTAACTCTGGCATTGAGGGAGCCATCAAAAAGCGCCAGCCGCTTGTTGCCCCCAAACAGGCGCAACTCGAAACGCGTTGTTTTGACCTCACTCCCCTTTGCCTTCGTCGCTCACCATCTCCTATCGTCTCCCCCGTCCTCTCTCTCTCAACTGCGCATCGACGGATATTTTTTTTATTAATTAACGCGTTCATGCCTCCCGTTAACGTCTTTCTTAAACCATTACCTTTCTCATTGGTAGTTGCACGGCATGCACAAATAGAGGCGTCGTGTGTTGAGTTGAACATTTTGTATGCTCTTGTTTTCCGGAATGATTCAACTGACGTAAATTAATAATGATTCTCTTCCAGGTTTCGTCCGCCAAACGTATTTTATGGCATAGCTCGAAATAACGTTTGAATTTTTCAAACTCAGCTTACTTTGTTCGGGCAGCCTAGTGTTACGAGACAGTTCCACCGAATTAGGGTATATCTTTACGATGACAGCGTGATGCTTTAACAACTCTTGTTGATATTACCTACAAATTATCTCATTTAATCTACAAGTCCTCGGTAGTATAGTGGTCATTATCCCCGCCTGTCACGCGGGAGACCGGGGTTCGATTCCCCGCTGGGGAGAACTTTTTCTTATTTTACAGAATCGAATAAAATATTTCAAATGTATACTGATTTTCAAGAAATATGAAATACATGCACTATAGCTTGCGGCATTTTAACGATGTGTTTGAATATTATTTAGAAGTATTTGCCAGGCTCGGACCCAGGGGCCGAAAAAAATCCGAATTTTATTTTACCGGCATTTTAATAACTCTTATTGCACTTGATTTCATACAAAAAACGAAGCAATTCCATTTTTATTGTTATAATTGTCCAGAAATATTGCTGAGGTAGCATAAAATTCTTGTTTTTTGTATATGTTTGCCTTTTAATTATGAAAATGAGGATTGTGCGAAGAAACGCCTTACTTAATAGATGCTTTCTCTGAAGTAAGGATTAACTAGAGCCGTTATTGCACTCTTGGCTAACATTTCCTCTTCCATGTAGCTTTGAATAAATTTAAATGTTTTGAAATTTTTTTGACACCCAAGCTGTTAAAGTTCTTTCTTCCCATGAAATACGGTAACTCTTTCCTTAACTGCCCTTCTATTCGTGCAAAACAAAAACCACAGATAAATTATCTCCACGAAGAGCAATAGACATCCATCTATCTTTCAAGACATATAAATCACTCTAGGCCAGACGTTTATGCATTTAATGAGAATATATATTACCACAAATTTCCCACCCCGTCACCACGCAGCAGTAAACAAATTTAACCAATCAACAGAGGGCCATGAAAATCTGTTACATCATCCAAAGAGCTGGCATTGCTTTAACCAAAGTGTGTGTAATGTCAAAGAAGATCAGATATATATATATATATATATATATATATATATATATATATGCATACACATACACATTCAAACATTAAATCCTTTTATCTACGAATTTCCCTTATGTCTATTTCCATGTGAATGAATGCGAATATATATATATATATATATATATATATATATATATATATATATATATATATATATATATATATATATATATATATATATATATATATATATATTTGTATATATATACATATATTATTATTATTTTTAGATAATCTACCGGTTAAGGTAGGTTTTTGGATGGACGTAATTACTAATTAAATAATGTAACATTCTACCTGGTAGTTTGGAGAAATAAGTTGGGATTAGAAATGCCTAAGACGCGTTTTCCTTCATTCCAAGATCAGCTGTTTGACAGTATTGAAAGAAATCTACAGTAAATGGGATGTTGATTCAATCGGTATAAAGGCAAAGAGTCAATAATCGCTCGATTAATTCAAAATCGGGGAAAATCTAAATTTTACAAAATTCGAGGGTATCATATACAAATATAATTCGCGAATTCCCGAGGAAAAATACGTTCCATGGAGTAGAGAGGAAAGTTAGTGTTTGGCGTTGGCTGTAAAACGTCCCAAAACAGATTTCATGCAATTCATGTAATAACTATAATTTTTCGCTGCGATTTAGTTGACTGGTGATCGTAACTTTGGTGTGCACCAAATTAATACGTGAGAACTTGTTAAGCCGCCACGCGAAGCATAGCAATGTCACGAGACTGAGTCGGTGCACCTCTCTCTGCGCATTGGATGCGTACTCTACTTTTTCTATCTATATGGTTCACCTCCACGTAGATGTCCTCCGAGGTGGACAATGGTGAACGGTGGCCTATCTCGTGAGCCCTTGTCCTCTCTATAGAGGGCGCTGCGGGCCCGTTCTCTCGCCGGCGCGCCCCGCTTCGCTTCTGCGCAGCGCGCGGAAATTGAGTGACAATGTTATAGCCTTCCTCGATCAGCCCACCCATTCATTATTCTTCCTCGTGAGTCTATGCGTTTTCGTAGGCTATCATGCCTAGCGCACGTGACTCTGCATCCCGGGTGCTCTTCTAGTATAGGAGGAGAGGTTGATATAAAAACAACGGGTTATCATCGCCTCGAAATTCCGCCGATTAAGGAAAAAAAACGTCGGACCTCTTTAGGTTTTTTGGAGCGCAGCCGTAGCCTGGAAATTTCCATGCATTCCTCCAATGAAAGGAAATCTCGGTGGCTTCTAGTCGAATCAGGAAAATACTATTCGAGGGAGATGAGATATTTTACGCAGTAGAACAAAGGTTTCGCTTAGGCTTCCCGCAGTTGCGTTCTGTGGCGCAAATCTCTTCTCTTTGTAAAAACTCCTCCGTCCAGTGTCCCTTATGATTTTCTTCCTGCTTTATCTATTTTTGTCTAAAGCTTTTCGTAAAAACAGTGAAGTGGTCGTATGTGTTGAAGAACTGATCAAGTCATATTTGTGGATGATAAAGCTTTACCAAGCATCGGTAGTCACCCTATAGACTGTAATCATTGTTAAGTGTATTGCAGAGCCAGTGCGTTTCGTATGAAATAGAAATAAATTAAAATAAAGCGAAGATGGTGAGGTACTCAAAAAAATAGGAAGGCTGAGATAAGAATTAAAATTGCGGGCATAGATAGAACGTTCGCCTTTTTCTAGCGTTTTAGTAGAAAGTGGGTACAGTGGTCAGGACATGAATAGAAAAATAGTGATCGGTTAAGAAACTTTTACAAAGAGCGGGAAGTGTATGAGAGGGACCTCAAATGTTGGGAAACGACCACTGAAAACAGTAAAATGTAGCGTAGCGAATTGAATAGCTCCGAAACTTAGGGTTAATGGAGGTAATGAAGAATACTCGTGAATTGAATCGGAAGAGAAACAGACGAAGTCCTATGTATGTATGAAGGGTGAGAGGGTCAGGGAGGTTGATGGGAGTAAATACTACTGTTAATAACCTGGTTATTACAACTACCTTACAACTACCTACAGCTGCCTTACTCTGACTGGGAAGCACTAATACGTAACCATAATAACGGTAACTTTTAAATAATAAATGTAAAGGTTTTTGCTCACTGAGTTTTTATTTACCCACTTCAACAGATCTTTATCGAGATAGAAAATAAAGATTATTTTGGATAATTTCCATTAACCTAAGCAAAAAATAATTTCAACAATAAAAAATTAAAGTTTGACATGTATACATTGGTTATACTACCAGGATGTTGTTCATGACTTAGAACTAGTCTCTATGTGGTACTTCGACTGAAAACTCCTGCAAATGTTATTTTTTAATGTCCTTCATGGCAATTTACCTCATCTCTAAGTTCCTTTTTACACCTTTCTATATGGTTATACTTTTAAAAAAAATAGCCCCTTCCTGGGCAGTCAACCCACTCGCAAACGTGTTTCCGATTAACTTGTTAATAGTGTGATGCACCATTTTCTGCTAAATGCCTACTCGGTTCCAATTTGTTTGATTCCCAAAACTAGAGAGGATAAAAAGAAACTTGAATAGTTGGGTATAAAAAAAATATTAATCTAAATCATGTTAATTCTATACTTATTCACTCATGATTTCCAATAATAAGGCTCGTACAGGATTGAGTTTATCCCTTTGATGCTGCCTACGTCGGCTTAAGACATCGATGGAAAATATTTAACTACTTATTTAATCATCAGTAGTTTTCCGCTTTATAATCTTATGACTAAAGTCTCACATATAATAGCGTTACCGCATAATTACAGCGTCTTTAAAAGTATTGACTATGAGAATTATTAATTTCGTAGCGTCGGGATATTGATCAGCACGGGACAGTAAATCTTTTGCTTGGAATATTTGCAGAAGCCTGTATTTGAATACGATGATATCGTTTTGATGGATGTTTTTACAATTTTCATGCAAGGTTTTATGTTGTTTACATAAATAAATTCCTACCTAATAATTGAATATGATGAGTTTTAGCGGTGTTATTACGACATTTACGAGGGTCATCCGGAAAGTAGTACCCGTTCGTGAAATAAAGACACAAAAGTAAATACGAGGGTCATCCGGAAAGTAGTACCCGTTCGTGCCGCATGAAGTGCTGACGACGCGAGTAGCCGCTGGACGAGGTCAGATAGCTTCAGTGGCTTGTCTGCCTTCTCTGAGCCAAGTTGCGTGACGCTAGCATTGCCTGTGTTGTTTCTGTGATTGTTTACAATGTTTAAAAAAATTGAGAACGCCGCCAGTTGTGAAGTGAGGGCAGTGATTAAATTCCTCAATGCAAGAAACGTTCGCCCATGTGATATTCATCGCCAATTAAAGGAGGTGTATGGAGACAATGTAATGGACGAGTCGTCTGTTCGGCGGTGGTGTCGCAACTTCAACATTGGGAGGGGGAACACACACGACGATGAGCGTCCGGGGAGACCGTCTGTCATTACAGACCAACTGGTGAGCTCAGTTGACGAATTCGTGAGGAACGATCGGCGCGTCACAATTGATGACATCTGTGAGCATTTTCCCAATGTTTCTCGAACAATTGTTCATGAAATTGTTAAACACCATCTGCATTATGCAAAAATTTGTGCAAGATGGGTCCCTCGCGTATCTCAATGAGCTGGCGGCGAAGGACTATGCAGCAGGAATACAGAAACTTGTCACACGTTATGACAAATGCCTTAATTTGCTTGGAGATTATGTTGAGAAGTAGTTTAAAGTATCCTCTTTCAAATAAAATTTTTTATGTTTGTTAATATTTACTTTTGTGTCTTTATTTCACGAACGGGTACTACTTTCCGGATGACCCTCGTATTTCTGATCTTGAAAAATGTTAATCTGATTTCAGAATAATGAGATTTTTGGGGATATTCACGGATAGTGGGTTGTCTGATACCTTTATCAGAAAAACTCGTTCTCTTTTCCGCAAACACTGTTTTTTCAGAGGATCTTCAACATTCTTATTTCCTCGTAACTTCCGTTATAACGCACTGGCCTAGTTGCCTAGTCCAGAATGTGCCCATCTAGCTAAACAGATCGTTTCTATTTTTTTATTGCACTTTTTCGTAAAACGAGACCCATTGCTTAGATTGAGTTTTTGCTAAATACCTTAGATTATTTAGCCGAAATGTGAATACGATACCGGAATATTCTAAAAACTGGTTCCTTTCCAATCTGCCGACCTTTGGATGAGTGTTGGTCTGGCGTCCTAAAAGATAATCTTTCCAAAAATTATTTGTTACCACACACATTATCATCATGCGACCTTATTATTTTTCAAATAATGCTCAGTAACTACACCCAATCAGCAGAATACGTTCAATGATTTGCATTATCATCATTTCTTATCTCATTACATGACCTACCTTTTCGTTCACATTATAGGCAGCGGTGATGCAAATGGTTACATTTCAAGTTAAAGCCATACGCAGATTTTACCGGATCAGAGATTACTGTTTCAATTGTGTTGGGAAAATCAGTGTACATTTAAATGAGATCAATTAATTTTAATATTATCTGCCCATTAATGACGACAGCTTTGTTTAAATGATTTATGTGAAGTTTGATTTAATTGCGAAAATTTAAATCCGGTCATTTGATTTCAATATCAATCCACTCGATTAAATTACAAAGGGGAGAGTCCTTGTCACACTTTAGTTAAGCCCTCTTTACTTGTTACCTACTTAGGTGGTCATTAAAGAATGTGTTTCACTCCGAAGCAGTCCGATTCAACTTCAGTTCTTTGTTTCTCGTTATTCCCATCGTCATTTTAAGGATTCGGCATAAAATTAATCTCAAAGAAACTGTTTTGTGCTGAGTAGGTAAATCGCTCGGAGGCCAGCAGGCTTCAGGCACTTCAGTAATTGGCATGCTCCTTGTTATAAACTTTATGTTTCTTCTTTTGAAAATTTACTCAGGTATAGCAATGATATTTATGTATAAATAAAAGAAGAATGCTGCTAATCGACCTGCGTACAGCTCTTTAAGTTTCATATCATTCACTCTCGTGTTCGTATCACCTCCTAACTTTCACATGGATGTGTCGTACCTACTTTTACCCATGTCACAACAACAGTCAAAGGTAAATAAGAAGAGTTTTGCATTCATTTATATTTCCTTCGTTGACAAATATGAAGTATAGTTCACTCTTACAGTTCGCTAAGCTAAACTTTGGAAAATCAACTTTCCTCCAAGGTTGACACAATTAATGTATGTATTTATGGTTGATTTACTTTTGTGCTTGTTGACAGGCTATGCAGTAAATGAATCTCGAATTGGCCAAACTATGCGTCGAAACTCGGAATCCATTCACTTGCATTGTATTCCAGTATTCCATTTCATTTTTATTAATATTTCTAGACAACAGTTCTCGATGCATCAAGGACCACTATCGGTTGTATCTACAAGGTTGCTCGTTAATGTAACTGCTTCTAACTACTCATTGTGCGAACGAACTCACCGTTGCACAGTTAATGTCGTAGTGAAAAAATTAGTTTTTAAGGCTTTTTTCTGATTGTAGTAGATAAATGGCAATCACTTTATACGAGTAAATCACTTTATACGAGCTCAAAAACATTTTTTTATGAGTCTGCCCAACGAGATACGATGTCTCGGAATTATGGCTCGTAGAATGAAGGGGCCAAAGTGACATCTCTATTTATTATTCTGTAAATCACAATAAATGTGTACCGCAGCATTCAACCCGATGGTTGGTTTTGATAGGTCTCCCCAAAGTTGACATATTCAGGGTACGTGGACTTTTTCTGAGCCACATCTATGTTTCCCACCAAGTTCGAATAATCAGAAAATATCCCTTATTGTATTTAAAGATTTAAATTTAGGAAAGGTATCACTCGGTCTAAGAACTCGAAACTCTCCGGTGAGAGAACAATAGGCAGTGAGTCTGCCTGCTTGGCTGCTGCGTCATAAACCCCTTTTTAGTGTAATTTTAATATTCTTTAAAGTTTGAATGCCTAGGTAGTAGGTATTGGGATCGGTTACACACCGGAAGAACCCGATTCAAACCCTGGTGACTATGGTCACCCCCAAATGTGTGAATTTTTAGGGTGTCATATCTTCCTGAGAAACCCCAGGCAGCACACGGTTAAGGAAGCAGCCACCCTACCCTGAACTGTTCATTTCACACGTTGTACTTAAGAGTGTGAAGTGATCTCTACATTCACCTGTCAGGGTGGTTGTTGCTACGACTAACCTTAGGAGCTCCTAATCATGAAAGGGAATTCCATCCATTTAAAAGCAGTGAACATGGAGGTGCCCAAGAGAAAATGCCTGCTGAGTCTGCTAGGGAAGAGGAGAAACGTCTGGTTCGGATTAATCATAATGCACGAAGGGATGGTTGGCTTCTTTCTGGAGGGTTCAGGGGAAGGAATGAACTATAGGATTGCTCTGGATGGGCTATAGACAAAATGAAATCTCGTGGAATGATACTAGAGAGAAAGCAGGGCACCGTCAGGGGTACCAGCCAGAAAAACCCTTGCTGGTCCATCTGCTCATTATGACGCTTTCCGCATCTGGGGCTCTCATCCCTGCCGTATTCTGCCGACGATCGGTTCTTCCAACCCGCATGGGGTTAGTCAACGCTTTCAAGCTGGCCACAGAGGATCCCTTTTCCAGGAAGGGATCCGATCACACAAACAATCCTTTCACCCATTTTAGTGACCTAGTTTCTCCCTTCAAAAACGGGACTACAGCGCTATTGCCCAGAGCTTTGGTTTGGTCCGTACATCGTACATTTGGCGCAGCTAGGACGCAATTCTCATGTCGAGTTCCTAACTCTAGCTTCAGACTGGGATTAACGTTGACGTCTACTGCGGTAAACCAATCTCTGGTTTGAAACCGTGAAAGAAGAAACCGGCAGCACGGCCCACCGTGGGGGTCGTCCTGACTGCAGAGATTCGGCGCTTGAAAACAAGTGTGGGTGTTTATGGTTTGGTAGGGGGGAGAGGGTGTACGAAGGGAGGTCACTCTCCCTCCAGATGTGTGCCACCGCCCCGCCGTAGGATATTTCGCGGTCGTCCTGTGGCTCCGCTGATCACTCCAAGGGCGACCTCCTCCCGGCCCACTCTCGCCGCTACTTTCACCTCCAACCCGGCGGGGGAGCCTCTGGAAGCAGTGTGAGTGCACGTACGGCACACGATACTATCGCCCTCCTACCCCGAAGACGATACCCCTCGGCTCCAATGCGCTCTCCTCACGCAGCGCAGCCCCTCCGCGTGGGCACGGCCGTGGGTCGGGAAGGCCTCCACCCCCGCCGGCTGACATCTTTCCCCCTTCGTTCACCTCGGAGGGAAAAAACAGCGGGTTGTTGTGTGCGTCGGAGTGGTTGTTGCGTGCCGAGTTCCTCGAATATCGGGCGAGTGTATTCCTGGAATGCGCCGAAGGCCGAGGAGGAAATTAAATGAGATATAAAACACGTGGATATTTTTAGAAATTTAAAAGGTTTCTTTTTAACTTCATCAACCAAAAACCACTGTAACCTACGAATATGATTAGAATTAATGATAGTCGACCGTTCAAGGTAGGTTTTGAATGGACGCATTAGAGTAACCACCGTTGCACTTCTAAGGCTCACTTAACACGACAAAACATGACATTCTGCTCATGGATGAGCCCTTCTTCGATTCCTTATACTTTATTCCTCCCTTCATTCCGCCCACCGATATTTATCAATAGGATATTAATTATGAGTATCGATGATATTTCATAGAGCCTTTTATTAGTTTACTGCCTCAGTATCTTTTGCATCATGGACCGATGCTGGAAGCTTTTCCTCCTTTCCTGTCATTGTCACTCATTACCTCCTACCTCGTTCTCCAAAACTTCCCTTCTCTATTCCTGTCTTCAAGATTCCAATCAAAATGTTCTGTACCCATTCTGTCATGACACTTTTGAATTTAAACTTATGATCCCATTTAATATTTTGAAGTAATCATATGAGTAAATCCATTCTTAATCTTCCCATTCCACATACTATTCCCTGCTTGGAATTATTTCGTGATGGGATACATTCATCCCTTTGTTCTTATTATCTAAATGTTATAAAAGATATATTTTGAATATTTTGCTCCTCACAAATAATAAAACTACCGTAGGCAAACTGAGGGCTACTTTGATGAGTAGGAGTACATCTCATCTAATCACCTACATGGTGTGCGAGATTCATACAGAAGGTTCCTTTTCTAAAGTGTCCCGTGGTTTCTCAGAGATGTACAGTATCAGAAGAATCAAAGTCCTTGGATAAAGCTGCAGGTGTCCAGTGGGGGCACTCGGAAACGAATCCGGGCCTTCCTGTTGGAATTCCAGCGCTCTAAAACACTCAATTAAAATTTACTGGAGTAACACTTGGCTAATCATTTGTCTTCATTGTATTAAAAACATCAGTAGAGTCAACGGAATTTATTTATCCGTTAATACCTATGAAACCACCATACATTTTGTAACAGCCCACCCACAACCAGCCCGACGACCGTCGAGCCATCCGCTGTGACGGAGTCAAGAGCCAGGGTAATCGTATACGAGAGGCGGGTGTAACTTAATCCCCTCGCCAATGTCACTCACATGTCGATGCTGAGTTCGATCTATCTATCCTTATTTTTTCTTATATGTCGCGAAGATTATCACGGTTTGAGATATTCCTTTAGAGCTTTCAAATTATTCTAATTAATCCTTAATGGTAATCAAGTTCAGTGTTTTTTTTTCAATAATATCATGACTGCCTCAAATTTTTGCGGATAAGGAATATTATGTTTTCCTACGTGGTTACACGTGAAAGCAGCTAACTTCCTTGCGTTCACCAGAACATGCCAAGGAATAAAGATAGTGGGAACCATTGATGGACATAGATCTCAGTTATTAAGTAAATTCAACGTAAAAATATTGATTCACATCGGTGAAATATCTAGCGATTTGTACGGGAAATAAGTCATTTTTCCATAAAGTTTACTTCAGATGTGTTTAAACTTGCATGTAATGTAAAGGTTGGAAAAAATATTTCAAACTGTAACCTTAATTCATATCTTTCGCGGATCCTACAGACCAATTCCATTAACAGTGAAGTGAATAATTAATTTTAGGGTACAGACTCTTTTAATGCTAGGGGAAAAGTAAGTGTCCATCTTGCACAGGCTGAGTATTTGCCATATCTAAGGCTGAGTCAAGGTAATTAGGAAATATAAATTTCCCCATTTCTGCGAAGTTCCCATTATTGTCTGCACCCATAACCCAATGATAATAGGTAGGAAAATAATTATACCAGCAAAAAAAATTGAGTGAATAACTTCTGGCGCCTGGAATTCCTCACGGTAATTGAGTTTAAATCAAGAAAATTATTTTTACCATCTCACTAATCTTAATTCCTTCGTGCATGTAAGAAAATCGACAAATTAATACGTTGTCTGTATCTAACATAAGACACCTAATTGTTTTGACTAAAATCTTTCGGGGAAAAATTAGCTTTATCGCATTAAGTAAACCTTCCTTTGTGGGTCTACTCCTTTATTTAATGCCTCTGGGTGTCGACTGTCAATAACGTTGCTGGATGTACGGCCATCCTCGTCACTTGTCTTTCTCTTTGACATACTCAGCCCACACATTGTATCTCGGTACACTCTACGTAATCATTATAGTGTAAATATACCAATCCTTTCCTTCTGGTTTGATCCTCCCAGTCTTAATTTCCTAATTGATATACTTCGTACCGTCTTAATGAGAATGATACCACATAGTACTCCTTGAGGTAATAATGCATATAACATAAAATCAAATGTTTGCACACTAAACCATACGAATAAAACTTTAATGACCACTCTTCTTTGAAAATCCCTCATAGTACGAGTAATGTACTTTTGCAGCTTATTGAAAAAACAAATAATACATCAATAGGGTTTTTGAGCTTCGCTGCAGTGCTCTGACCAACTTAATTGAAAGAATTTCATATAGTAAGCTTGGACGGTTAAATCAGATTATTCGATTATAGATAAATTAAAAATTATCTGGTGCAGTACATGCGTGAATTAGAGTTAGAGCATGTAGTTTAACGATTTACAGGCCCCCATCCACCGCTCCGTTGAGGCTACAGTGAACCAGTCACGATACTAATTGTACGGACCCTGTATTTAATGTAAATGCTTTAGAATTTGTACTTGTTGCTTGTTTTTTTTCGGCTGATTTATTTTCGCATCACCTCGTTACAACTCTGCTCTTTTACATGCGTATCCAGGAAATCAGCTTTGGTATCCAGCTTTTAATTGTGAATAAAAATTCTCTTGACAAGGTAAAAGGTTACTCAGATTAAGTCCCAAAAGGCGCCACTGCGTAAATGTCTCCCCCCCCCCCAGCCCTATTAATCGCCTCTGAATCAAGGAACGATGAAGGTCGGACATGTGAAAATGCCCTCGTGTTGATGAGGATAAAATCCTCCTTCCCCCAAAATAGGGTCAGGAAGAATTGATTAATTGAACACCCAAAAGAGAACTCAAAAACGAAATAAAATGGTGTGAGGATTTTCGTCCTTCCGGATAAAGGCGAAGAGTTTTGCTGCTTTATTCCAATCTGATCCCAGCGTGCCACTCGGTACAATTTGGGTGACAATTCTTATTTTTACACTTTTTCTCGCCCGAAGAAGAAAACGTTTACCGATTCAGTTCGATGCATGTGCCCGCGCGTAACACATTAACCGTCGTTATGTATCTGGCGGTGGTGGATGTTAAATAATTATCAATCTTCCGCTGCTGACCATGAAAAGTTTGAAAACACAACCTGGCCATTCGTATTCAAATTGATTCAACCTTGATTTAGTAACTCGCAGAAATAGCCATAAAAACTGGTCCGCTTTATCTCATATGGGAGATATGGTTTTATAAAATTTCAATTACTTTGTCCCAGTTGTCCATGTATATCTGGCACATTAAAAATGTTTCGCTGATATTTTCATACGATTATGGCTATTTTTGCTTGACGCTCCAAGATTACTCACTAGTTAACAATTCTATAAATGTGTCACAATTTCACTGTTTTTTCCATTAAGGTATTAATTTAGTAATAGAATTGTCGCTGACTTTTCACTTCGGAGTGCATAACATAGTACAGAGGTCTATTTAGCCTGCTTTATTTGCTGGCTCTGTTAATTATCTTTCTGATTCCTACTGTGGTTAACCCTAATGTTGTGTTTGCCCCAAATGCTGATTTGTGCGCAAAGCATCGCTCAAATCAGTCAATCATTCACATGTTGCTTGATTACCATGTCCTTTCGCAGAGAGTCTGGTCTTATATGTCAAAATGTGGTTTACTCTCTCACAAATCATTTCTGTGGATAAGACTTCCATTCCAGAACGTAAAGACATTTCCTCATTGTTCGGATGTGAAAAGGGGCATAATAATCACCCCATTCAACTTTCGGCCTCGTGCCCAAAAGTCTCATTTGCAGCCCTGGTTTCCACTATCAGCTGCATATTTACTGTAACATTAGATCTGTCAACCAGGGGGGGGCGGTCTAATGCAGACTCACACAGGAGTCAGGGAGGTAGTTGAAATGAATGGGCAAATCCTGGCTCCTTTACTGATCGGAGCGAGAGGGTAGAGGTAGGGTAACTGGGTGCGTGAAGTCATGAAGTTTTACATTTCTAAAAAGATTTACTCTCAGACATGTGTAGACATGTATCAATACTCCTCTCACATCTTTGAAAGTTTAATAGCCTGTCCAAGAGCACGGAGATAATTATTTATGCGAGCTTTGGTGAATTTGGATTTCCCAGTATCCCGGGAGAATGTTGGCTGAAAAGCGCCGGTGTTCGGATTCGGTGTGTTTGGCAGGCGACCCTAGTCACTGGAAATGTGGCTTTCCCGTGAATGCTTTCCCAAGTAAATTGAGTCAGAAAAAGGCCCAAGTTTCGGTTCACCTAGTGGGTTTTCGATTCCGTGAAGATGGGTCGCATTAGTATAGCAATGGAAGCAGCTTCACTCCACCTTCGCTAACGCTATTCCTCTCCGAACCCCTCGGTCGTTTCCCTCGAGCAGACTTACACCACACTTCAAAAGCGGACCATAAAATTACTTCTCAAACATTCGCATTCACGTGCGAGTCCACTTCTATCATCTTTAAGTTGTCGGATACTGGGTTCTCGAAAATTTCCACTCCAAAACTTACCCCACCGAAAGACAATCATTGTCCTCCTCTTCCTCTTCCCTGGAAACGTGGGCGGCGTCCCTTGCTCAAACACTGGGCGACGTCACTCCTTTATACCCTCATTTATCTCCTCCTACTTTCACGTCATCCATGTTGAGAAACCGAGGAAGAACGACGGTCCATGAGTGCGATTGGAGGAACGGAAAGGAAGACGCAAAAGCGTAGGAAGATAATACGCCATCGTATGAAAGGGAAAAATAATGAAAGAGCACCATAATCTAACAGTCGAAAGATTTTCTCGCCGGACTTCGCGCCCATAATCGCGTGGGGCTCTTCTTCGAAGCGGACGGACCGGGTCTCTTGGGTGGCTGAGGGGGGTGCGGGGGGATGGAACTCTTACGTGTGAGAGGGGGAGTCCGTGACGCATTGGGCTGGGGTGTGAGAAGGAAGATGGCTTCGGTGCGCAGCAGTGGAGTGGGCGGGAGGCCGGAGGATGTATCGCGGAGAAGAGAGAGAGAGAAGGGGGGGGGGGAGTCAGTCGCGAAGGGGAGTGGTCGCGGAGGGGAGGGAAGGCCACGCGTCTTTATAAAGCGCGCGCGTCCAACCGACAGGTTAGATTCGAGTTCTCGGCGTTGCGGGCCGTGGTTAAGGAGAAGTTTCTAAAGGATTAGGGAGAGCGAGTGCGCTCCGAGAGGGAATAACAAACCTCGATCGGCCACTCGTTGCCTGTAGGGCCGTGTTGTCAGCCTTCCCCGGCGTTTGATCCGCAGAGAGAGGAGAGTTCTGGAATTTCGTCGGTCGGCATCCTTTGTCCCGAGAGATAAAACAGGGAGCCCGACAAGTCGAATATCTTCACGCCTCCTCCCCGATCCGCGCTCTTTCGTATTGTCGACGCTCTTCGACCCGCACTGGTCGAAAGCGACGGTAGTTGGAGGAAGAAGGGGGAATCTCCGATAGCACCGCAATTGAAACAAAAATGGTTGGTCCCGTCCTTACGCCGCTCCGTCTCGTCCGCAGCAAGCTGAGGAAGAGGGAAGAAGCGTCGGCAGCCGCCGTCAGCGACGTCGTCGCCATGCAGACGCTGCCGCCACCCACCTTGAACAACTCGTCCAGCAGTCTGGGCCCGCACCAGCAGGAAGGAGTAAGCACAGTCCTGTGGTCGTATCCCGTCTTCGGAGCTGATCGACATGTAAGTCTGCAAAACCCATCCCTAATTATACAAAAATAAAATACGGTCATGTGTGCGACGCCATTGTTGGCCTAATAGACAGTTTCAGTTAGTGTCACACACTGTTTCACCCTCAAATAATTATTCTCTCATCGTCCGAAGTAATGGAGAATGTTTTTATACCTATAAAGTCAATTAATATTTCCAATGTAATTATGACTTTGTTAATAAACGTTAGGCCAACTATGGTGTCGCGCGCAAGGTTGGCCATAATTTGTAATCTTAGAGTTTTAATTTGTTACTTGAGCAAAGTTGGTCTCATGTTACGTCCGCAGTAGCTTATACAACTTAAATATTTTTTCAAAACAACTATTTCGAATCACCGAATTTTAGCTATAAGTGCAGGTTTATTTTAACTATTGTTGCTAAAAATAATGCCGGTTGTGTTGAAGCAAAACAATAATGAAGTCAGCTGTGTAAAGACCAAATGTTTTATTCCATAATGTATTATTTCGATGGCTAAATTCCAAATGTTGGATTGTAATTGCCTAAACAAGATCTCTAGTTGATTTTATCCTTATGCGCCAAAAAAATTGACCCTTGAAGTCACTGTAATATTAAACCCTCAAAGTGATGTTGAATATCTAATATGTGTTTAAGGTGCGGCTTTTTTTGATGGAACCGCTCTGTCCCACATTTATCGCTGACCACTTCGTAAACTTGAGTACTTAAACTTGCGATAAACCTTTTTCAACAGATAGAGAATAATTCTGGATCAGAAAAGACGATGGAAATGGAGTAAAATAAAATATTCTTGGAGTATCTTATTTGTATTCAATGATAATTATCTATCGTTAATTAAAAATCATACTTAGAAAATGCATTAAAAGGCATTTGCTTTTATTCTATGAATAAAAGAGCCCTATACATTTGTCTAGTTGTAAATTAAACTTTGATTCGGTTAAAGCAGAGGTGAAACCAGAGGTATGCCAAGCCGGTTGATGTAGTGTATGATGTTAATTACGTATTCACGGTGATCAGTTTTGTAAATTCTTACTACAGCATAAGAGGCAGGGAAGTGTTAAGTTCTGTAGTTTTTCATTTCATATGTAAGTTGTCGCACAAGATCACATAGCCATTGTTTCTTTTGTTTTTGTCAAATATTTATCCTTCCAAAAAATCGCTAGTTAAATTACCTAAAATCGGCAATGTAAAGTGTTCGGTAACATCACCGTCGCTCTTACGTTATCTTCTAAATGTAATTGTTGGAAGTCCAAACGCAACCTTGTCTATGAACCTTCCCCCTTCAATGTTCGCCATTAGTAAAGAAACTATAAATGTCTTACGGTATTCTTCCCCTTTTTTTGTGACTGGAGGGTGGGATAGAAAAGGTGCCTCACGCATAATACGACCTCAACGCACGGCACCAGGTGCCCTTAATGCCTCCGCTATCTAACTAGGACAAGGATAGAGTCTAGTTCCATTTCCCGTGGAGAATACAAAAGTGGACTCCACCGCAAACGAATCACGAAACAGGTATTAAGTGGACTTGTTAATTCCTTCGAGGAAGACGTCAAGTGTCCTCTCGCGCCGCGAAGATGCTTATACCTTGAAGCAGATAATGTGGTGATCAACGTTTATTGCCGACCAATGCCATGTTATGAGAACACTCTGCATCCTTTTCAGTTTAATATCCCTATGTTTTGCCGTAATTTGAGCCCGGTTTTGTGTAATAATTTTCAAAGTACATCCTCTTAGATCCAATTAGTTCAGGGATTTTCAATTTTTTTCCCGACATGTATTGGTTCCATTAGTGTAATTATGTCCTCATTTTCGAACATGCCTGATCAAGGGAGGGGAATGGAATGGAGGAATTCCACTTTGGATTTCCATATAGATGTATGTACTTATTCCTCAGCCTAGATTTCGGAAATCGAAATAAATAATTTTATGAAGATCCACTAATTGGTCTTTTAATTCAATATGAACCAAAATCGCTCGCGGTGCTAAGGTTAAATTACAGTTATTTAATCCCTTGAATCAATTGGAAGGACGTATCTTTAGCAGTAGTTTTGAAAATGTATTATTACTCCATCGTACTACGGTATGAGAGATCATGTCAATAAAAATTAGAGATATTAAATGTAGAAAAGATTGATTAAAGATGTCATTTTTCCACGAAAGATAAGGGATCAGAATAACATGGTCCGACCTCGGTATGGTCATATTTGGGTCAAAATTAGTCTGGTGTGTGTTCACCCCCTGCCACACACCCTAGCGGTGGCTTGAAGGGTACTAAAATTTATAAATAAAATAAATTCCAACAAGTAACATATGAATTCATCCAGTTTGGAGAAATTCAATCCTTGGAGTTGTTTTCCGGGAGGTTGTATCCATAAAAACGATTACAAATTAGCCAGTGTGCGACCCATCCCCAAGTGCATAAGAACCCCGAGGTGTTCACTCACGGCGCCTTATTTCCCGTTTTCATAGTTGAAGCTAAAAGTAGCATTATATCGTAAGGATGAAATGCGTTGCTGCATTTATCAGTAGTCCTAGCGGGCGGAGTTCATTTTCCATGAATGGGATCCCATTCATGTTTCCTCCGAATCGCTTTACTTTGACCCTCGCTGTAGTATCTCGACAATGGGGATCCTTACTCGCGTCCAGTCCGGAGGGAAAACATTTCCGAACGCACGTAAACTTATAAGTCACCTGCGTGGGCGTTCCCCAAAAACATATCTTTAGATCTTTCGAATGGGTGACTCACTTCCTCTCCCCTATCTCCCGCATCTCTCTCTTCCGTCACCCACGTCCCGAATAATCGGACTAATAGTTCGCTGTGACGCATAGGCGGGCGAGCAAGTAATCTTTCGCCGTCGCCCCAAATACTACTACCCGTGGTCGTTATGAATGTCTGCACCTTTTGTGATGCCACGCTGAAAAGAAGCCCGTCGCGTTCTTCACACACTTGTTCTTTCGCTGACCCCGCTTCTTATCATGCACACACACACGTACTTCGACATAAATATTATCGTGTGGTTCCATTCAAATTTCCCGCTTCTTCGCCCCTCCACTCTCTCTCCATCTATTTTGCCTTGCGAAACTTTTCGCTCTCCTCTTACTGTCCTCAACACATTGCTCACGAAATAAACATTAATCTAATGTCTACCCTTTTCATAATTCAAATATTAATTTTATCTCACAACGCCAGGTGATAATTCAAGACGGCACCGTTACTTAACAAAACTAATGCATGATTGATTTCTAATCAAAACACTACAACAATAGGTATCTTAATAATTTTTAAGCAAAAAATCATCTTGAATGCTTTCCTATGCTGAATTCCGAGGTTTTATCATTTAGTTAAGTATTGTAATGCCATTATCAGTCTGATTATTAAGATAATCATATACAATCCACCTCCTCAACGGGGCCTAATGTTCATTTTAACATGAGGGAGGTCATTCAATTGAAATTCCTCGGTAGTAGAAGGGTTAATCCTCACCTTTTGAATCCTTTCTTCCCGTCAAGAAAATTCTTATTTCCTTTCGTAAACTAAGCTCAATTAATCACCTCCTCTACTTTCGTCGGCTGGCCTCCAAAAACATCTCGGAAGTTACAGGTATGCCCGTGCATAGAAGTTACGAGGGATCGCAAGGCTATTTGTTTGCGGGAGGGTCGACGTGGAGAGCTGAAAGAGTGAAAGAATGAAAGTCTTATTTCTCGAGCATTAATACTGGTGTGGAGACCTTACATTTGAAATGCTAGCTCTCGCATAGTCCTCAAATCCTTACGGTACCCCCTGCGCTTGATGGAGTAATTAGCCGATAGCCATAACTATGAGGTGTTCGCATCAACTGTCTCAAGGTGCAGGTGAAGTGTCCATCATAATTTCCGCAATCAATAAAAAAAAACAATTTAATGATTGGTGCTTTGAGTCATTGTCACAGCCAAGAACCTTGCAGAGATATACGCAAAAGTCGTTAAAATTTTTATCACCGACAAAAAAAAAGGTCGTTCGCTGTTCTCGCATGCCATTTTTATTTTCGCGACTATTTCGCACTCGCTATAGAAAAATGGAGATTTTTTTCTTCGTACATGCGAAATCAGAGGGTAGTCGTGTGAGTATTCAATGCGATACACTGCATGGCGATTGGGTATCTAGCCCGCGCTCAACATTCCTGTGCGTGGAAATGTTTGTTCTGTTTTATCCCGAATCGAAATGGGAAAAAAATTCACTGCGGCTAAAACGTGGGTGGAGGTGAACAGAACCACGCAAGGCGATTTGCGACCGGTGGCCGATCGACCGTTTTTTTAAAATAAGGGAAGTGGATGTCTAATCAGCAGCATCGCTCTCATTTCGTGCTCGTAAATCTCCCCCCTCGACTGTATACACACACACACACATACTCACATCCACACGAGCGATGTGGATTTCGAAGAAAGGACTCGGGAGGAAGTTGGCCACCCTCGCCTTGAAAGAGTCCACCCCGTAGCGCTGTCGGACGACTCTTGTTCCCCGTCTGACTAGACTGCGGAAGCAGTCCTTCCCCAACCTTACCTCTCTCCCGCCGAGGGGACGAGGTAGGGTTTAGGAGGGGCTGGGGTGATCTCTTCTCCACGCGGACTCCCGGTGGTCCATCACCGAAATCCCCCCGTGTCTCCTTCCCAGCCTCTCTGCCGTGTCCTCTCCGACATCACCGATCGCGGCCCCGGCCTTGAGGAAGTGGATAGTGGATATATCCTCCTCTCCCGCCCAGTCAGTTCCTCTACCCTTCTTCGTTCCGTGACCTCGCCTAGAAGTTTTTCCGCACACTTCCGAATGGTTGCCCTTGGACACGTGATCTTTAAGGTCTGCGATCTCCTTATTCAGTTTTCCTCCCTCCCCAAGTCCCTTGCCATTCTCATGGTTCCCCCCACTCCCCTCTCTGTTTCCACCTTCCTAGTCCGATTCCTCGCTTGCCGGTTCTCTTCGTTTCGCCTTCCTCGCTATGTTACTTCCCCCTTCCCTATCTCACTGCCCACGCTCTCACCCCCCCCCCTTTCCTTTCCCCGCCTGTGACATTTGTCTTAGCGTCGGTCCCATTTGACACGTGGAAACGCATGGCCACGCACAAAGGAATCTCAACCTCCGACCGAATGCTCGAGTTTTTTGCTTCACTATGACAGGGAGGATAATGTATTATTCCCGGATGAGAATTGATTTAAAGTGGGCGCCCCAAGGCTCTTCCTCGTTGTCCGAATTTAAATTCCGAGGGTCAGGCGCTGTGATTTTTGCTCGAAACTTGAGCGTTTCTTGGGATTCAACGGCGTGAAGTATTAATTGGGTGTTAGTAAGTATTCCCTCCGTACCTCACGCTTACTGAACCCTCCTAATACGGCATATTTCAACCATGGATGGTTAAATGCTCCAGTCGACGAGGATGAGGGTTGCTTTATGAATGAACACCAAAGTGTTTGACTCATTGTTTAATTCATGCATTAATCGGGGAGAGTGTATGTATAATTCATTGCAAGGATCCATACGGATCGGTGCATTTTCAAATAGTAATTTTTAATAGTGTCTGTGTATTGATATTCTAGAATATTTATCGTATTTTTTCACTCAATACTTTCCGCACATATATTTTATGGAGTCATATCGGTGGTGAATGAATCCGGATAATCCGATGTGCTATCATTCATCGTGTTTAATACCTTACAATCATTATAAATTCATCCCCCACGAGGGGCTAAATTTTAACACCTTGCGTTGGCGTTGAGATTTCAGAAATTTAAGGGGTGAGAGGTGGAATGATACCTTAAGGTAACATTTTTATAGATTGGCTCATAATATTAGTGCATTTGGTAACTCCGAGTGCTGGGCCAAAATCTTTGTAGCGATTTGAAGGTCCTATTTCTTAGGAAACTGAACATGAAAATACGAATAAATATCCACATCCGAAGTGTTACGTGATTGTTGTATATTATTCCACGAAAAAAATCGCATTGTATTATTTGTGAAATTCTAAGGGAGGCGTTTCGATGTCCGTCTTAGGTTAAATACCTTATGCAATTAAATTTTAATGATAATTGTGGGAAAGTAACGTTGGAATGCAAAAGTCATTAGGACAGTGGTCAGTAGTGCATTTACAAAATCTTATTTTATAAAATTAATGCGCTGTTTCTGATAGTTTAACTAACCTGAGAATGTCTAATTGTAGTTTTTGAGTAGGTGTGGGACCAATCAGGTTCCATCCGTGCCTGAGGTCGTTTTAAGTCCGGTATTTTATAATCTGCCTGAATTGCCTTCTGGTATGGGTTTGTTATATAGTATGTATGACTGCAAAGGCGAGTTACCGACAACCATAAGTCAATTTAGTAATAAGTCTTCGTAGTTAGCTCATACAGAGCAGGGTAATAACAAATCATTCATTCCGTCTACTTTTCACAGTATACATGTGGTTTCGTACGGTGTAAGGTACGGCTTTTAAGAGCTTGTAAATCGACTTTTAGCTTTGTGGAATTGACCTCGGAACAATGTTATTTGTAGTTGTTACCATACCTACAAATTAGTATTTAAACATCTTGCCAATCATCCACAATTTTCTCGTTATAAAATCTTGTCTCTCATTTGGCGGATAGTGTAAAATCCACTCTTTCCATTCTCTCGCGGGGATATTTTTTCTCGTCTTATATGTTTCGAAAGTGGTTTTTTAATTTAAGTGAGTCGGATAAAACCGCTTCCATCGGAGGAGACTAATGGAACAGAGGTTTTTGTTGGCAATAATTTCTTCCGTGAACCTCCGCCCTGGAAACATTTTTGTCCGGGATGATTTCTAACTGTTTTGATCAAGTCATTCGCGGGCCGAATTTTCACCGACGGACAATTAAAATCAAAACGAGAACGCAAACCGTAATCCCATCTTCGGAGATCTGTTCCCGAATGAAATGGGCACACATTTGTTAACCGTCTCACGGAAATATTAATGTACGTAGCAAACTGTATCTTAAAGATGCTTGTTCCAGTTCGATCCGTGAATTAACCCGGTTCTTTTCTCTTCTCCTTCTCTCCCTCACAGGACTCTTTGTCGATGCCCTTGCCCATGGTCCAACCGGACCTCACCACGGCCATCACCACCAACACCTCGCACACCGGCTTCTGTCGCGGCTTCAGGCGCAACCTGCGCGGCCGCTGGAGACGCTTGGTCAAGAGGAAGCCGTCTACGGAGATCTACACGATACCAGCTGAACTCAGGCCACAGCTAAAGCAAATGTACGTCTACTGAAGGTGGCTCCCGACCACGTGGAGGAGATCTGCTTCGCCCGACGCGCAGTCCCGTCACCGGCCGACGCAGGTGCGACAATGAAGTGGCTCATATTGAGCTCGTGAGAGATAGAGAGTGCTTGAGGAATTAAAAAGAGTGGTGAAGACAATAAGTGAGAATTAGAGAGAGAAGGAAGGAGGGAGAGAAGGATGGTCGAGGAAAGAGCATCATCGTTTTGGCGTGCCCACTAACTGTTTCCTCGCTCCCCCAAAAGGAAGCTCGTTCCGTCCAGTCTCGTCGTTCTGGTAGTCCGATTGCCATGAGAAGAAGGCGGAGAAGATAAGATGGGTTTTTTTTTGACTGGGAACATATGCGAGTTTAACAGCATTAACCCTTGCCTGGGTTACATCTGGGTAGACGGTGCGCGATGCTCGATTGTTTCTCTGTGAGATAGTGGTGGACATTTTCGTTTTCTCCGAACCAGTCGCGACAATTTTACTATGCTCAAATAACGGATGAGTGTTCTTGAAGATCAAGTACTCGCTTCATACGCAAAGAATTTTGTGGATAATTTAGAATGCTCTTGTTTTTTTTAATTTTTAATATGTGATAATGGGGGTAATCACCCTCCTTTATGTCGTGCTTTGAATGATGAAATGGTTCCAGTGAGTTTGACCGACCTAGTTGGTAATAGATTAACCTTGCTATAAAGCTTCTAAGCGTTCTTCTGCAGTGACTGGTTGATAGAGAAAATGAAAATTTCCATCATTAACTCTTGAAATGAAACACTTTCTCTCTCAAAATACTTTTTTGTAAATATTGTACATAATATATTTGTTTGTGTCGTGGTCATTTGTAGACATTAAATTAGATCAAGAGGGAATGAGTTCATCGTGTATTTTCTAAATGCCTCGAGGCCTATCGAAGTTCCAGTATTTCTCCCACACAGTTTGGTTTCAAGTTGTGAGAAATCATAACCATTATTATTGGACTTCAAATGGCATTAAAAAAATTTCACTTGTGGAACGGCAGCCGCACAAAAATATGGAGAAAAAGTTTTGTGCAATAATTTCTTCTGCAGAGACTGGTCTTTAAAAATAACACAATTATAAAAAAAAGAAGGTCAAAAATATTTAGCTTCATTTTCCATAAGAAAATCTAGTTTCTATTTGTGGGAAAACTAGATGTAAAATTAATGGTTATGCATAATTGAATTTTTAAACGTTGCAAGTTCCAATGAATGGATAAAATATTAATATTAATTGTGAAATTCGAGATAGTTTTATATCAGAACGTACTTATGCCAATGATTTGTTTCTATTGTTTCATCGTAAATGTATAATATGAGGCTATTAATTGTAGAAAAACTGCTCTTGATGAATTGTGCCTTAGCATTCTTTAAGGTGCCCCTAGGACAACTAGTCAATATAAATGAAGTATTCTATGACTTGTAGTGATTTGATGGGAAGGACATGGCGACATGAGCCTAAACCACTCCTAAACATTATCCATCTGAGTAAAACGGAAACATTATGTTTTTACTTAAGTATGAAACTTTTCTTACCACTAGTATTTTTGTTCAAATTCTTTTGAGATGAAAAAAATTTAATATGATACTTTTTTAACACAAAACAAAGTATGCTCTTGGGTACCATTAGTGCCAATCAGCACACCATAATTTTAGACCAGATGTAGAGGCTAGAAAAATCTGTCATATAGTATTGAAATGAAACAGAATGAAATTTTTAGAGGATTTAAAAATGCCATTATTTGAGCCTTTTTTTTAATGATCCACACCTCAATGTGTCATCTTTGGTCATTCATTTGGACAAATTTTGAACTGCCATTCCTAACTTGTTTGTGCACTGCAAACTCTTTCTTAAGGAGTGTGCCAACCATTTAAATGCAGTTTCAATGTTTGGCCAAGGATAGCTCTGGAATATGGTAGAGCACGATGGAACTTTTGGAATCTCTATGATAATTCATTCTTTGCAGAAAACTTTCTCATGTGTACTCTTGATGAGCCCTTACCTAGTTCTCTAACTCATGGAAGACATATGAAAGAGTGACTTGATATGTTTTTGTCTACTTCAAAGTATTACAGTTGCACTGCGCATGTCTAATGTCATCAACTGTCACATATTTCACTGCAATGAAAGAAAAGTTGTAAAATGGAAGGGTTTTCATTGTCAAATGTTGTTGTGTACATGAATGATAAATAAAGTTTAATTATTTTCTGAATTACTTGCTTGTGTTTTGGTTTCCTGTACACATGAAGCCCACTGCTGTCCTGATGTACTGTTGTCCAGGAGGCAAGGATGTGGTAATTCGAAGGAGGAATTTAAAGAAAATGCAGCTTTAAAAGCAATGAATTCACTATGAATTAGTTGAATCACTAGTATAAAAAGATAATTTAATCATATTTAGGATGCCGAAAAGAATGTTTCAAACAATGTCCAATTTTAAATACAAATTTGTATTCCAAATTAATAGTTACTTCAAACTTTGATGAGAAGGGTATAAGATGGAATAAGGTTAAGAACTCTATAACCTTCCCTGTATTTTCCATATTTATTTAAACATAGAATGTTCATGTAGTAATACCAATGTAGCATGGAGGGAAGAAAACTGCCATTTTGTGCTATCCAAAGGATCTGAATAATTTTTGTGATAATTCATGGGAATGATAATCAGGTACCAGTAAGCATAAAACGTATACCAGCTCCAATGAAAATACAACCCCTCTTCTAAATTTCAAAGTGAAATTACAAGGTATTTAAACTATTTTTTACCAGATGGCACATACCGTAAGAGGTTACAGAAAATTCTTTCACCTATTATGGCTTTGATCTATTCATCATTTTCATGAGCAGTCATCCCCTTCAGCCAGCAGAGATACTACTAAATGAAACTAGAGTGCTTCCTTGACCCAGAGATGTATTGAGTAGAAGTAAGAAACCATTTCACAAATTTCTCCCTTGGATATGTTGTATTTTAATACATGAACAAACGAGTACATGCTTATCAAGAAGAATGCCTTTTTTATACATGAAACAGTCAGACTGCTCCATGAAATTAAACTAAACATCAAATACTATTAAAGCATGAGAAACTTGAGTCGAAAAAATGAATTTTTCCAACTACAAAGGAATCCTGCAAGTATACATTTTAACCATCTCCTGTGTGTAATTAAAGAGTTTCATCATCAGAAGAATTACTAATAGCTCACCCTGCTTATTCATTTCCCCCAAAAGCACCCTAAAAACCATTCATGGTAACCAATGAGTGGAATCCTACTATTTCTACTCTTCACGTCTATTCCCTCCATCAGCTAAATTAGATTGCCAGACTGTTCACCATTGCATTTTGGCTGTTAACCATGTATTCTGTAGGTAAGGTGTGAGCCTGGCTGTTGCCAGTCATCGGAGAACCAATGCTTGTGACATTTTGGATGTAATTTCCATGAATTGATGGTATAGTGGCAGGTTCTCCTTCAATGGCCATAAATATTGTCAATGGTTTTTGTCCCCAAATGGAAGCTTAGTCTGAACCTATAACTTCTCCAAGTAACTTCATGGGGTCACCCTTGTGTTTACTGAGTTCATTTCCTAGACCATGTCAACAGTGAATTATTTGGTTTAATATATTCCCAGGGGCCTGGGGGTCAGTCTAGAGTATCAGTCATAAACAATGGTGAATTCTATTGGGATAGTTTTGGTCATATCACTATTCGATATTCACAGAATGGTGTCCCTCTTAATGGACTACAACTTTGACATGGTGGCTCATATTAAGGTCACCCATTCCACAGATATGGAGAAGGGTAGGAGGGTAGCCAGATGGGGAGAAGGATGAAAGGTAGTCCACACAGCATCTGATCTTCAGTGAGGTGGCTACAAAGGCTATGCCATTAGAATTATTGTGTCATATTAAAAACACTATTGAGGAAGGCAATGGTTGAAAAATCTCAACTGCATGCTCATATCCCATAAATATAATGGATGGAAATAAGAATATGAGTCTAGGAAAATATGGGCTTGCTAGGCCATGTCCGGGAGCAGGTGAGGCAAAGCCAAATAAAGGATTACCAGCGGAGAAATATAAAAATGAGGTCAAGGAGATGGTTAAAATGTAGAAGAAAAATGGGAACAAATGAAAAATGAGGTATATAAAGGGAAAACAATACAAAAAGTGAAAAGGACAAGAAAACAATGAATTCAGGACGAGATGATAATAGGAGATAGACCGGTGGAGGAAATTTAAAATAATAAAAACAGAATTAAGATTAAGAAAGAACAAAGAATTGAATAATAAACTGAAACTGATAAACAATATATATGACCACTCTTTGCTGAACAATCTCGTAAAGGGCAAAACATTGGATGCAGAAATCTATAGAAAATTACTTAAAAATTATGGGAGGGGTTCCAGACCCATATGTCACAAGTGGTTTCCCCGAAAGTTCTGATGGTAAAAAAATGACAAATCTGGTATCACAAAAAATATCTGCCCAGAGATGTCCAACTGATTTGGACCAGGGAAATCAAATTTGTGTGCAATTTTCTATCCATCTATCTAGACTATCACTCAAACTTGTGAAATAGGTAATGAGTGTTCATCAGTGGTCATGAAGCTACTTCATTGAATGGAATAACTTCATGAGCACTGGTACTTCAATAATGGCCATTCAAAGTTCACCGTTGGGTGGTATCCGTATATTTTACTTTCAAATTATACGAATGAAAACTTTATTAATCTAAATATCTGCCCACAAAAATAAAAGATTCATTCTTATTTATTTACATTTAAACAATATAAACCCTGAAATGTTGTCCTCTTCATCACTCTATAAATGGGCGACAAATTAAGGCCGAAAAAGTATTTTGGCGTCTGATTATTGAAAATTGAGTTTTTGAAGACATCGCATGGCTTCACCGGCAGATTATTTGGGTAAGTTCTAAAATTGATTTACTTTAGCTTATATTAGTCTGATTACGAAGGTGCCTACTGTGAATATACCCATTCTCTAATTCCAATGCGAAATGCACATTGGGGTGAAAGTCAATAATTTTACATTGTTTCAGCTATCAATTTAACAGTTTTATATAATGTTCTTACGAATACCATTTAAACATTGTGGCAATCTAAGTTTATAATTCATATGGGTGAGTTTCGAATGCGCATTTATATATATCCTCGATATTGGAATTTCTTCCTTGTAACGTAGTATCGCTGCCAAATTTTAGCCCTCCCATCTTCACCGACTTTCGTTTATTCACGATAGCAACTGGTAATTGAATTTACTCGACCGCATGAATCATTTCACTTGGCAAACCATATCGATATACGAGTACATTAGCATGATTTGCATTACCCACTGACAAATTTCCGTCCTAATTATTAATATGAAGACGGCAATGACCTTAACGTTAGAAATTCGCCCGCATGAAGGCAGCAGAGGTATTTCTTCCCCGAGTACTGTTTCGTTACAAATAGATAATGTGTTCGAAAGATTGGATTGTTGATAACCTGATGGGAGTCGAGCATTATCTTAGTACTATACACACGTCAATCCCAGTTGGTGGTGTGCTCATTCTGACACTCTTGGGCAGGCGGCATTATCGGCAAATTCGCTGAAACGAGGCTTCTGTTGCTCGTTCCAGCCACCCCCGCCGTGGGTGAGTGGATGGCAGTTATATCCCCGAATTATAGATTGTCAACATGACACCCAACACCATTGCTGCGTCCGTTAGGTATCTTGATTACGCGAAGTAATAGAGGTGACCCCCGACCCCACACGCGTTACCAGGGAAATCGGCCAAAATTTCCCAAAGCAGGTGATTTATCATTGCTCCCATTTGGCATTAACTTAAGCCCTCTTCCTATCGGTGATATTTCTTGAATTCACTGGTTGAACAATTTACTTAGATGTATATATTCAATTTTCTATAGGGTCTGTCAAAAAATAAGTAGAATAAATCTGTGTAAATAAATTATTGCAGATTGCAAAATTTCTTCAAAATAGCACCTGTGTGCATCGACATCCCGATGCCGGTGCCTCTGACAGTCATGGCACGCTTCCTGGAAGGCGTCGACGGTAACTTCGTTCAGACACGTCGTCAGGGCCTCTGACTTTATCCAGCGCTCTAAAATTTCCTCATATCAAGCTCCTTTTTATTCTTGGGAGCAGAAAGAAGACAGGCGATGCCACATCGGGGCTCTAGGGTGGATGGGGCAACGTTGCCACCTTGTGCTTGGCCAGATACTCGATAACGAGGAAGGCGGTATGTGACGGCGCGTTGTCGTGATGCAGCCTCCAGTTGGCAAGATCTGTCTGATGCGTTGCCCACTCTTTTCCGCAGCCTTTCGAGGACTTCCATTTTAAACTATTCACTGTTTTCAACTCTTTGCAGATAATGCATTTTGAGTGGAAAAAGACGACATATATACAGGATGAGTTCCGGAAGTAATACAATTTTTTAGTAATTTATTGAACGGATTTGCCCATACACTTAAAGTTCTTCAAAGTTCGGTCCTTGGGCCTCTATATATTTTTTCAAGCGACTCTGCCATGATCGGTACGCACCATGGAAGGCGTCTTCGGGGACCTCTCGCAAGGTCTTAGTCGCGGCTGATTGGATCTCTTCTATGGACGAAAAACGGGTTTCTTTCAGGGCTGTCTTAATCCGAGGGAACAAAAAGAAGTCTGCTGGGGCTTCACCCTGGAGCTGGGACTTCAGGACTATAGGCGGGGTGGGACAGCGTTGGCACCTAGTGTGTGGCCAGGAACTCGCGGACTCGTGCCGCGTTGTGGCAAGGCGCGTTGTCGTGATGGAGTTTCCAGGTAGCTTAGATGTTTTTTCTCGTCCTGATGAGGCTTTTTCGTAGTCTTTCCAGCACATCCACGTAGTAGGTGGCGTTTACTGTCTGTCCTTGAGGAACAAACTCCTAACGGACCTCTCCTTTACTGTCGAAAAAGACAATGAGCATTGTTTTCACTTTGATTTGCTCATTATTGCCTTGCTCATTCGACCTCTACCCGGCTCTGATTAAGGGCCTTTAGCCACCTAGCCAGGGGAGAGTCCCCGCAAGCCTCACGAATCATTTTGTAAGTCTCCTTAGAGATTTTATGAGTTTAGCACTAAACTTAATCGCGTAACGTTGCTCGACCGTCGATTCCATTTTTTTCGTGATACGGTCGGCAGAGGTTTGCAATAACTGACGTCCTGCCGCTTTCACAGCTTGCAGAGCACTGAGACCAGTTTCGCGGCAAAGCTTAGCGTTCCCCCACCTACTCCAAGTTGTTTGATCCCACTCCGGCCAATAGGAGCGGTGCGGTAAATTTAATTGCATTACTTTCGGAACGCACCCTGTGTGTGTGTGTATGTGTATATAATAGGGCGTTCTTGAGGGATGTTTATGTTATCATCGTGTGCTGCCATCTATCAAACGACAGTGAAACATATTTCAGACTGATTTAAAGGTCAGTTTGGATTTGGCAGCCATTCGAGTAAGAAGTGTTTCGTGATTTTAGCTAAGATGGAAAAAGAGCAGTATCGTTGGGTAATTCGCTTTTTGTTTTTGGATGGGAAGAAATGCGAGGAAATAAAAGCAAAGTTGGATGCTGTTTATGGGGACACTTCGCCATCTATGACCACAGTTAGATATTGGTTCAACGAATTGAAACGTGGGCGAATATCTGTTTTTGATGAGGAGCGACCAGGACGCCCGGCAGACGTGGTTACCGTGGAAATCATTCAAAAAGTCCACGCCAAGATTCTCGCTGATCGACGAACGGAAGTGCGCGAAGTAGCAGAGGCCGTGGGTGTGTCGACCGGAACGGCAATTAATATTTTACACGATAAGTTGGCGATGAAAAAATTGTCGTACCGATGGGTGCCGCATTTGCTCACAATGCCGCGCCGCGATTGCCGCCAAACTGCAATAACTACGTTATGCATTGCTTCCGCACCCCCCGTATTCACCCGATCTGGCTCCCTGCGACTTTTTCTTATTCCCTGACATGAAGAAATGGCTCGCGGGAAAAAAATTTATCTCAAACGAGGAAGTTATCGCCGAGACAGAGGCGTATTTTGGAGAGTTCGAAAAATCCTATTCTTTGGAGGGGTTAAAAAATATGGTCGGAACGTTGGGAGACGTGTATATTTTTAAAAGGAGACTATGTTGAAAATAAAAAAAATGTTTTTGAAAAAATGGTTTCTTTATTTCTAACACGGGTACTTATTGAACCGCCCTCATATTGCTCCTGGTAGGGTCACCCATGCCAGATATGTCGAAGGTTAGGAGCCAGACGAAAGGTAGTCCACGCAGCAGCTGCAAAGGTATCTGACCCTAGTGGGGTGGCCATTGACTGATTGTGTCACTTTACAAACACTATTGTGGAAGGCAATGGGAAACCACCTCAATTATAAAGATTGATAATGATGGACACTAGAGAGAATATGAGTCCTGCGAACTACAAGGGCTCAGCCCAATCAGCCAACTGTCGTGCCCGGCAGCGGGGGAGGCAAGGCTTTAGCCCACGGTTGTCAGCCCACGAAACCCTTGTAAGGGAAAACCAACAGGAGCAGGACAGATGCAGAAGAAGAAGACCAATTTAGTTAGAATAGGAACTTGGAATGTTAGGAAAATGTTGAGGACAGAAAAATTAGAGAATATTAAGCAAAAGATGGAAAGGGGGAATATAGATATTTTAGGTCTATGTGAGGTAAGATGGAAGGACCAGTTATTGGAACAATGCTACGCCATCAAATTTTGCGTGAAACTGGGAAAAACCAGGAAAGAGACTCATGGCATGCTCAAGGCAGCTTATAGTGAAAACACCCGATCTATCTATGGTGATAACACCATGGATAGAGCAGGTGTTTTTGAGTGGCATATTTGTTTCAGCCGGTTAGAGAAGATGTTGAAGATACCAAATGTTCAGGACCTCAAAAAGTGATTAAAATATTCCAAGAGTGAAGGTTTTGTTGGACAGGGATTGAGGATTAAGTGTTCAAATGGTTTCTGATGAACTTGGTGTTCCTAAAAGTGATATGCATTGACTTGTCAGCGAAAACATTGGCATGAGAAAGCTATGTGCGAAGTTGGTGCCGCGAGTGCTCTCTGAGTAATGGGCCACCTGTCATGGAATTACATGGCAACCCTGCCTCAGCCACCCTACAGCCCTGAAATTCCACCGCCAGGCTTCTTCCTCTTCCTTAACCTCAAATCTGTGCTGAAAGGGGGTCACCAGGGCTCGGTGGAAATTTGACAACAGGCCGTGACAAGGGAGCTTAGCAGCATTCCAGAAGTCACCTTCCAGAAGGCATACAAGGTATGGAATATCCACTGGCAGAGGTGTGTCGATGCACAAGGGTTCTACTTTGGAGACTTTTGAGTGAATTAATCAATCCTGGCAATAAATGTTTTTAATTGACTCTAGCTCTACACATTTTCCAGCTCCCTCAATTTCACCTAAACACCCATTCTTTTCCTCCCTTTACCTTGATTTCCCACTATTATACCCTTTATAACTTCTTAACTATTTATCTTTATCCTATACCACATTCCTTTCCCGAGTTGCCAACACCAGCTATATACCTCTCTCTTCCACACAAGTCATTTTATCATTCTTTCCATGAGTTTCCTGTCACTTCACTAAACACCTCTCATAAATCATTATTTTTTGTATTGAAAGCTTGAAATTTAACCACAATGCAAAATCAGTGCATGTGCCAAGGGAAACCCAACATTAAAACATGAATCGGCTACAAAAATCTTTCTAATACTATGCAAAATGTTTAAGTATTATGGGCTGGCAAAATTAATTTTAAAAAACTAAAAGCAGTATATTAAATAATAATGGACTCCTAAAAATGTTTTTTATTGTATTGAATATTATTGCCATTTATTTTATTATTTACTATTCATCTCTAGTATAATTAAAAAAAAATATTGTGAGCAAAAATGTGTGCAAGTTGATGACTGTTAAGTTAAGGTAAGGCTTCCTCTGTTAAACTATAGGAGTCTTATGGGTTCCCTCTTTGAAAAATACAATCGGTCTCATTATTTAATCGACTTCAACAAGTTTTAAACAATAAGGCTCTAGTATACTGTTCGTTGCAGGAATTTTGTGTTGTATAACATTAATATGGCTCTTCCTCTGCCAACCCTGTTTTCAACACTGACTTGACATGCAGTACAATAATGGTTATCACAAATCATAGTAGTTAAAAACTATTGCAGCAGTTTGACCAAAAATTTGGATAGGTAGAACATTTCGAGACCCGCTACTAGAAGTCAGAATCAGACGTTACAAATAGAGTTTCAGTTGCCTTAGCGAAGGTTCAGATTTAAAATATCTACATGAAGATTCTCATGCTAAAAAATCAAAACAAGTTGCAAAATCAGGGCCAGCTTCTACAATTCAGGGCTGACCAACTGTGAAATATCAAGGTAGATAGCATTAATTCATAGCAGATAACAAAACAATTCATCCCCTTTTATGACCAGCCATTGTACAAGCAAATTCAGGACAAACTTTGAAAACCTGGACCAGTTGTTGAAACTTATATGATAATAGATTGAACAAGAGGTATGATGTGCAGACATATGACAAGAGGCCCTGATGTTAGACTAAGTATGGAGGCTAAGCTTTTGCTTATTGTGTATTGCCTATCAGTATACTCCTTTGTGATTTTCAGAGAGATGAATAGTATTAATTTGGAATCTAAGCCGAGAATTTTTTTCAATGACCTGCCTAGGTGCTACCAAGAACCAAACAAAGTAGGTTCTTACTGTGGATCTAAGGTTTTGCTCGTAGAGATTGTCAGGGGCTTAGCACATGAAGGATTTGTGTAAGGGTTAGTATTTAGTCCACCCAGTGTTTTTCTGTGAAATAAAACTCTTTTTAACTTTGTTTGACATACTTTATCACAGTAATCCAGTGTAATCAGGTTTGTGTTGGTACAATCAGGTTGATGTTTTATAGTTTGTTCTGCAAATGAGGGAGGTGTGGACTTGGCTTATCATGGAAAATTCAGTTAACCCTTAAATTTTCTGTTACTATCTGGATAATTGAAAAGCTCTTTCTATAAAGACAGTATGCTTCAGACACATAAATTATTTAGTTTATATTTTTCCCCAAAGTATCAGATTTGACCAAAATGGGATTAACAGCATCCTTAAACATAGCAGTTCTTGGAGAACCAGTTTTGTTTAATTTCCTTAAATGCATTTTTTTCTCACAATAAAAGATACTTGGACATACACTGCATCTTTGGCATCAAATTCTCATCATATGTGTAACATTTCTGAACTGATATAGTTTTACCTAGTAGATCTTATGTGTACTCTCTCCACATTACCTGAATTTTCCTGGGTTCAATTAATATTTTTCAGTCATTTATCTAATATTGTGTACATATATACTTTTTTTGAATTCCTAACTCTTCTTTCACGTTCTAGCAGGAAGGCTAAACTGTTCATGAATATTGTGTCCACTTCTCCTCATATTTTGCCCTTTCAACATCCTACTTAAGAGTTTATATAGGTACTTTATAAATTATAGTGCATCCAATCACGAAATATATTTGCTACACCAGAATGGACTGGTTACTATCCTGCTCACAGTGGTAACATGGAGAGTAACTAGAGAAAAGAACATTAATATAAGCAATGGAAGCCCACCTTAAGAATCTTCATACGTATGACAATGTAAAAATTACTCTGATTATAGTGGAAGTCAAATTAATATCTGAAAACCACTATCACATTATGACTCTAAATGAAGTAATCAGAAATTTATCAGCACCATGTTTCAGAGGCTTCTATTCTTTGCTGGTCCTCTTTTCCAATGTTCCATGTCTCTGATTCATAGAGTACTATGCTCCCTGCAACCATGTTGATGAACTGTCTCCTTGTTTGCAACCTTAGATCCTTTGGGCATATTATCAGCCTCTTCTTCATGAATGCCTGTTTAGCTTGATGTCAGTTCAACTTCTCCCATCCCAAGTAATACTGCTTCCCAGGTAGATGAAGGATTCCACTTGTAGTTTCACTCCTCAAGCTGTGGTATCTCCGTACAGCTTCTCTTTTCCACACACAAGGATTTTAGTTTTCTTCTTGTTGATGCTTGCTACTACAGCTACATCTGCAAGAACATGTTCATTTCCATTCTATTCACCTTGTTGCTCTTAGATGCTCAACTGTAATGCTTCTTTTATTGGTTCTGCTGCATGTATATAGAATAGTGCTGATGAGAGGTTGTTTCCTTTTCTAACTTTTTTATTGACCAAAAATTGTAATTGAAAAATGATAAAAATTCCTTAGTCTCAGATAGGCATTATTCCATTTCTTACTACACATATTCAATTATAAGAGAATTAGATCTTCATTCCAAGAACATAGTTGGGAGTGCTCTCCATAAATGCCAGATGCAAAGGACTTGTAGGCAGAACTGCCTTTGCCATTGACCATATCATGCCTAGTGAATTTTTGTGGACTTCAAAGGGGAAATGTCATTACTTACACATGTATGCTGAAAAATATGGTCTTCGTTTGGAATGTACATCATTAGATCCCAACTTTCCCCCAAAAGAAAGATTACTCTTCGGACAACATATCCCTCGAATTCACTTTGAACAATACATCATTTCCAAACTATGGAAATGATTCTTTTTATTGCTCTCATAAATGGTTATCCAATGACTTCATACACTTTACTTTCATCACTCATACAATTAGTTAAATGGTATTAATAGTAACATCACCACATGCCAGTAACTGATTGCTGATTTGCATAATGTACACAAGGCTAAATTTAGTATACATCCAGCTTAGTTATTCCTTTTTTAAAATAAAAAATAAAACAAATATAAATTTGCTGATTCTCATAATTACACATATAATTACAGACCTATGTCTGACTGAGGAAATCAGCATATGTTAGACTAATAAATTTGGCAAAAAACGCCATATCCTTTTATAAAAAAACTATGTAAACCACCTTGGCTTAATGACATCACTTTAAAGAAACAAAAATAAAAAAATGATGGGTTAAATCCACGCATCAGCTAAAACTCACATTTTCACAAAGGACTATAACTTTTATAAATATATTACAAAGCTCTCAAAGGCAACAATGGTGTAAATATAAAATATTCAACATAGAACCCCACATTCTCAATCAGTTCCTTGGAATGAAAAATAAGGTCCCCAAAGACCTTGCATCGAAGCTTAAAATTCACCACCAGCATTTATTGTTGTTATAATGATGCTTCAGCTTCCTCCACACCCTCAGCACTAGATGACGCAGCACAGCCAAGCCTACTTGAGACCACTACCAGAAAATTGAATGACAAAAGAAGGGGAAACTTCAACTTGCCATCTAACTGAACCACCTTGAACTGAAAATGAAAGAGAAACGGATCATGAACAGTCGGACAGTCGTTTAGGATTCACATACAAATTCCAATTCATGGCACTAGTTTCTCACAAGAGCGATCGAAACATCACCCCTGTTCTAACGAAAATAAAGCAAAGTAATTTCATTGGAATTAAAGATATTAACAAAGCAAAGTATTATCACTTACAAAGATACCTAAGTATCAATTAAAAGTAATGACTATAAAATGTAATATTAACTTGTATCCACCTATTTTAAAATATGTATTATTCAAAGTTAAGCCTAAGATCATGCCAAGCACACATTCCATTAGTAACCCATTGGTTGGTTTTTCAAGGTGAATGGAGGGGAACTAGTCCCTTTTCCTTTGTAGCATGCCATTCCTCAGGTTATCGAATACCCAGAAAACCACACTACTTGGATTTTAACTGTGGTTATGATGAGACATTGCATGAATTTGAACATGGAACCCTCTGGTCAGGAATCGGGCAACAACCAATTATCATTACACTAAGGGATACTACCTTATTCATTTAATTACCTGACTTTCTACCCTATTTTCCCAATCTCATATTCACTTGATTTAACCATGAACACAGCCCATGAAGGAATGAAAGGCCTTACCATTCAACTATATGTACAAAGGAGGGCTCGTTAAGAAAGAATAAAAAAATTCATTTTTTAGCACACAGTGTATACACACGCATGAAACAGCATTGTCATTTCCTTACATAAAACCACTAATTTTGTCTAGCTTTTGACCAACTAATGTAGAGAAATAGAGGAATGACTTGTGCATCAATTCTTTGGCATAATAACTTGTCATCGATATAAACTTATCCTAGATTTTTTTTTAACTCTTCATTAATTGTATTTTAGGATCCTGAAGTTGTGTTCAATGCATTAAAATACTGACAAGCTTGGATAGGGTATTATTGAATTATGAGACCCATAGAAACATTTGGGCAAATCATACCAGATAGATTTCTTCAAAAATTGATCAGATATGATGCCATGTGCTTGAAAACATTTGTTCAATGAAAATCAACCATAAAATATATCAATTAAGGTCATTAAAATATTAAATGCATACATTTGTTCATTTTAATCCAACTTATTACCAACCTGTCCCCCATAATACAAATATTTAGTTGTCTTTGGAGTATGAAGTAAACTTAAAGCTAAGATACATACAGCATTCAATTAAATTTTGGACTGCCCCAGACATGTAAGGGACATTTTAAAGCCACAATCTCACCTCTTCTCCCTGGCCTAAAGACAAGGACATCACATCAGTTTTTTGAGAGTTGACCACTTGAAGCTGCCCATCCAATGAAGCTATTGTAACCCTATAGGGATGAGAAAAATCAAGATGCTGTCACACTGAAGTTGGTAAGATTCATGTACTCAATAAAACTTAAATTTAATGACAGGGGTATGGTCATGCATAGAAATAAGCAAGGTTCATGAAACTGTATAAGGCTCATTCAAGTTCTAAGCTATTCCAATTTTTTTCTCGAGACTGGGAGTAATTATAAATATGAGACTGAGCTTAAACTATGCAGACACTCATTGTTAATACAAGATACAGATGGCTGAATTTTGCAGTGCATAGAGTTTCCATAATTGCCACTAGAGAAACTAGCACCTTCAATATTTAAAATGGAATCATGGTGTGCAAGAACACCAAATAATGGTCTGTTTTCTCTACTTTCATGGTTTAATGCCCTTAGAAAGTCATCATCAATTGAGAAGGACATGTGGTAATGGTGTTACGGATATGAAATATATGCATTCATGGGTTCATCAATTCAAAGAAGTTGGAACCTCATGTGACAATGAAGCCAAGGAGCTTTGGCCATGATCCAGCCAGTTTTTCCAGTGGACAAAAGAGATCCCTCCAGAAGCATTCTTGGCAGCCATGAAACCATGGTGTCAATGCAGTGAAAAATGTGTTTGTCACAATTTACATTGTTTTGAGAAGTTTAAGTCCTTGTGTACATAGGTTGTCTGAAAAAATTAGGAGGCCTTAGAGTTGGAATGCATCTTGTATAGTACAGTACACAGCATAATATTGACTAACCGTACGAGGAGATGCCTGCTAGGCTGGTGACTAAGTAGAGCTGTGCAGTCAGCTCTGTGGTTTCTTTTGATCTTCAGCTTTCTGTTTGTGAGGTTCATGATGATGTCAAGACCGAAGTTGAAGCCAGTCCACCTCCAGCAATGGTGCCCTTCGCTCAAGATGGTACGACCACAACGCAGACTCTCCTCCAGGAACTCTGCAGAGCTCACCTCCTTGGGCCTTGGCATAAAATGGAATCATATCATAAGGCCACTGACAAGTCAATCTAAAACAATACTATTCAAGTTTATAAAGTTTTAATAGGAATAATGAGCTTGATGGAAACTCATTTCTTCTGTGCCACATTTGATAGATGCCCTCTTTTCTAAAGATATGGCTTTAGACCACAACTATAACCAACAGCAAGCTGCAGTCTCAGAAAGGAATTTGACCCAAAAACAAAGTGATACTAATGGGCCCAAATTGACTCTATTTCTCAATGAGATTATTACTGCAGGGACATACAATGGAATTCAGTTGAGCAGGTACAAGGCTCAAACCAGCTAAGCAAATCAGAGTACCATTAATCATTTTGAACATTCAGTCTACTTCATGCCTTCTAGTGCTTCTCATGGCCACATTCTGTGCCCTGTGAAACATAGGAGCTACTGAGTAAGCAAAAATTCATCGGTCTGGCTATTCCTCCCATAAGTTAGGCCACATTAAGACAATTCAGCAATTATTTCAGTCAATTACCGAGAATGATTAGGAGTTCAAACAAGATTTGTGAAATAAAAGGCTACAGGAAGAAAAAAAAAACTAATTTCACGAAGAAATTGTCAAAGGCACCCATGTTTCAGGAATAGTCTCTAGTATCTATACACTCTATAGAATGTTATTTTACAACATACATTTCAACTCCCTGAGCCACATGTCTACTGTACTAGCAAATCATTCATAAGTTTTAAGTAAATATATACTGATCAAGGGTGGGGAAGGAGACAAAATAATGAGGTCGTAGCCAACTCCCTCTACTTACTTGTATAATTGAGTAAACAAAGCAAACGTAGACAATACTACAAGTTAAGCAAGATATTGCCTTCTGAACATGGCAAAATTAAAATTGTATCAACAGTTACAGTTGGAAAAGACACTTTTCTCTCAAATCTTAATTTGAAGTGATAAAAAGAATACTAAGCAAGTTTATTAGGGCAAGCTATTGTGATATTATACTACGGATATATAGCTTAAGATATAATAATGATTTAGTAGAATTTAATAAACAAAAGGCCAATTAATGCTGAAATCGTATTTTATCACACTAAAGATCCATCTTTCCCCATAGAAACTTAATTTACTTTTTATTAAAGAGAACTAATCAATTATATTAAGGGATTACAAATTTATACCTATTGCCTAAGGTTTTTTGGAAATTAAGGGCAGGACATTTTATCTCCTTCAATATCCAAAAAATTAACCATAAATAAAACTTCAACATACCCTTTATCCACACCCTGATCTATCCGCAACATTTTATACCATTGCTGTTCTATAACTGGCCCAAGCCAGCGAGAAGGAACAATATTGTCAGAATGAATTACTTCAAGGTCAATATGGTGGTTGACTAGGTGAGGCAGCCTTAATTTGCCAAATGCCTTTTTGTATGCTCCACCGAGGATGCTATCCAAAAATGCCTCCTGCCCTGAAATCAATTCACGGAACAATAGGTTATCAAGGATGACTGCTTGGACTTAATATCATAGCAGTACATATAAGCTATATATGCAGTAAAGGTTAAAGGCATGCAACATTGAGGATTTTTTGTGACATTTTATGATAAGTTTGAATGTGATTACGGGAAGGGAGAGAAAATGGAGGGAAATATGACACATGCATAAGTTCATCCAGAATGAGGAGTTATACTACATTACATTGTACCATTAAGCATTCGGTGCATTCAAACTTACGGCACACATGAATTAACACTGTAATACCAGTGATAGATAAGGTTATTCTTGCAGGAATAAAATCTGAATGTTAAAGCTTTGAACGGAAAATCTGTTAAACATCATGGCAACCTGATCCTTTAAGATAATATTCTTGCGCAATAAATATTGAAAAGAGACCAGTGAGCTTATCTCCTCCTTTCAGTTGAGTGCCTATTTACCTGAGTCCATGTTACCAAACATTAAGTGTCATCAAATAGACAAAAGCAATTGCGCGGAAGATATTTCACAATGTGAAAGTATATTAAATTATCAATCTTCAAACAACCTTACCTCTTGTGGGTGGGAAAACCACACAATAAAAGGTAACTAGACATGTGAAAAAATCAATAAACAAAAAATTTGGTGGAAAATATAAGATAGCAACAAAGAGGTGCAAGGGAGCCTTAAAACACCTATTTTCAAAAATTAATAAATAATTCCACAAAATATATATGCTCAATACTAATTAGTGCAACTTATTTTATTAGTTGTAATGTGTGTAAACCCAATTTTCTTAAGCAGCTCTCAATTGCGTGATATTTTTGCTCGATCAATCAAACACCTACCTCTTAGTATGGATAATAAACTCTCCTTTTAGGGTTTTAGAGGTTGCCCAGAGTTGGCTAACTGATGCTGAGGGTTCCAATTTCAAATTCTTTTTATGTCAAACTATTCAGCTTTTGACAAAAAAATCATTGTGATTTTTTTGTTATGAGGTAACTAGAAAAATGGTGACTATCAACCCAACCACACGGCAAAACTGGTGAGGCATCATCCAAAGGCACTAATGGCAGAGATAAAGGTGATCAGACCAGTATCCATTTCAGAGTGATTGAGGAGAGTAAAATTCACTGAATTGACCACAGTACTGAGACGAGAAAGGTGGTGAGAAACCAGCACATCCCCATTACCCAAGAATATGTAACTGTACATTGGCAAATATGTATTATGTGATCTTTTAGCAAAATAAGTCTCTACACAGCTCAGGTTGAGAACCAGGGGAAAAGGCAACATAAGTCAATGTGGACGGTATTTCAGGTTACAACAGATTCATCAGTTTTACAAAAATACAAAAATAATGAAAACTAAACTCCAAAGTAAATGTCAGTGCTTCTTAAGAAAAGATACCTTTCCTAATAAAATGGTAAGATTACACCATAGCAGCTCTAAATCTATTTTTTAGAATACTGTTTCAAATTACGTCCATGAAAAGAAGTTAGTACCTTACACAAGATAATATATTTGAAGTACCTGCACAAAATACACCTTAAAAACGCCCAGCACCACAAATGTACTTACCCTTACGACTTTGAAAATACTTTTGAGCCTCAGGTAAACCGTCGTTAAAATTTCCCTCCCATGACTGATGTAGCTGAAGGAAGAGCCAAAATTTCAGCATGATGTACACTGAGAATTCAGTCTGCATCACAAACAAATCAGGACTCCCTACCAATAGGCTCATTAAAGTTGGACTGAAATCGAAAACCAAATATTAAAAGTTTTGTCTCACCTTAAAGCTGTATTCTTGAGTTAACTGAACTATAACTAGTTCATCAAAAATGAACACTTTGACAACATGCTAGCATATAAATAATAATGAAAATTGAATCAATATATAACCTGATATCCCGAAGTTTCTTGGGAAAATCCATCATATTGCTGAGTAAATTAACCTTAAGCCAATTCAGACACGCTTCTTTCACTAATGGTACGCCATACTGACATGATGTATTGTAGTAGCTAACTACGGTCTGTAAATAAGTGTTTATTTCATAGTATAGAAATTCATACACAATATAAAAGAACTGACAAAAATTACAACCAACAAATTAATACCTGAACATTCGTCGAATCTTTCATTATTTCTGCACATTCGGTAATTATTCCATCCAATTGAAAAAGTGTGGCAGCTGCAAGGACAGGAATAACTTCAGCAGGCTTTAACACGAACTCATCTCGGTAAAGTGAGCCCAAAACGATAAATAGCGCTGAAATTTAAATTGAAGTTATTATTATGTCGTCGTTGGCCAAACAATATGTCCACGCTGAAATAGACACAATCAGCCAATTTCTTTACTGACTTGATTGTTGTTATGCTTACCATCTAAGTTTATATTTGGGTCCTCTATTTGGATATTTACATGGCTCTCCGTTGACTCTTTCCATGATCCAGAAAACATACTGTTGAAGTATGGACTCTAAATTAAAAGAATGGTGCATGAGAAATGGGAAATAATGTTGTACAACGTTATTTATTTTATTTTACGTACAAGTTCATTTAAAATTGTGTTACCTGGGCTAGGTAGACTTTATGCAATTTCCATTCTTTTCCCAAAGCTACAACGGTTACATCACTATTTATGCCTTCTTTGAATAGTGTCTGATAAATGTAATCCGCGGTAGTCACCAGCATTTTTCTAAAAATGATACGAGCAGGGTTATTTGAGTTAGAATCCACTCGAAATTAAATGCCACCAATGAACTTCCTGATTCAATAATAAATGATAAATTGAAAAAAACTTCCAACTTTTTGGAAAATATCAATTGCTTACCGTTTCGGTGTGTGCATTGCTTCATTAATCATTGGATCTACTTCGTCGTCCGATTCTTCATCTCTTTTTCTTTTCCTTCCGATGGTACCTAAAATGCCTCGGGATACCCATGAAGAATAATCAACAGCCGGTCCACTCCAAGAACTTCCCATGATGTAAATTCAGAATACAATATTCAAATTCATCAGTATTTTGCCGGTATGTCTACTTCTACCATTACAATGGAAACATGTTATGTTTGTAAACACTGCCTAACCAAGTAATGCGCACGCGTCGGCAATCTTACCAACCGAATGTTTCACTCTCTTTTAAGGTTCGAAAGAATTTGCAAATTTTTAGACATGACCCGTCATCGCTAAATTTAAAGTTGAACGCATTGACTATTAACCACCCAACCAGGGTACCCTTTAATTGTTTCGCGAAGATAAACTGATTACTTAGGTATTAAAGTTCGTTTTCGATCGAGTAAAAACTCTACCTTTTCCGTCGGTATGAATTACTATTCACCCTATTTTAACTTTGGTTCTGATGAAGTAATGGTACTTATTATTTAGGAATTAGCTCAGGAAAGTTTTGATTTAAATTATCTACATGAATTTCAGTATCTAAAGCCGTAAAAAAATATTAGGATATAGGATTGTGGAATGCATATTTTATTGTATTTTTAAGATCATGGGCCAAGTTCAGTTAAGTTGTAAAACATGTGACAGACATTTTTTATCGGTGAATTTTCCCATCAAAGAATTACCAAAAGTAAATCTGAATTGATAGAAGTGTGATTTTATTTTTACCCATTGTTAAAATTTGAACACTATCTTCAGAAAACTCGAGTTCAAATAAAACAAGAAAACGTCAATTTCTACCATATTATATCATAATTCTAATTATGTTATCACCCATGCCCTTCCCTCAGGGAGAAGTTTGTCGATGAAATAACAAAAATGAATTCTTAAATGAAAATCGTATCGGTGACCTGATTTTGAATATTTTCCTTGATAAGCTCTACCCTCTAGGAGAAATGATTCGGAAAAAGGGACATTTCCTAATTCTCCGAGTGTAGTAATACATAAGTCGTCTACATGTACATATATGAGCGAGTTCCACTCGGTTGGGGTGAAATGTTTCGTAGGCTAGGAGATAAGATCTCTTTGTCTGATCCTAAACAGTCTCATGCATAAGAAAACAGGAGTCTTAGCATCACATATCTGCTAATGTCTTTCTTGCATTGAATGAAGATGGGGAGTATTGGAAACCCAACAAACCATTGCAATAATATTTGGAGTTGCCCACCCTGATTATCTTGTATTACCACGACTGTCAATTTTAACAATTGAAGTTACTTTCGCGTATGCATAAGGAAATGCGGGGATTTTGTCTCCAAGAAAATGAGTGCATCTCGATGGAAGCATTCTGACTGACATGTTGCTGCACTTGATTAATTCCTTACTGTAAGCTGGGATGATTTGGTATGCATTTGGCGAGTCCTGTAATTATTCTGCGTTGATATTTATTCTTTGGTCGACAAGCGCCTGCAGACCACACTATTTTATTTGTTGATTTACTTTCTTAACATAAATATGTAATCATAACGCATGCAATTGTGGCTAGCGGCAATTTAGTCAACGGGATCCAAATGAAATTAATGCATGATGGTCCTGTATTTTTTAAGCCTGTGACTTCACCCTTCTGAATGAGACAATTATAGCTGTTATTCATTGTAGGGGTCGTTTCGAAAATTAATGCATTCTACATTTTTTAATTGGCTACATTTCCCATCGTTATGCGGTATTGATTTTATCATCTTAAGGGTTGCTTTAATATGAAATTTTGAAGTCGTATATGAACTTTTCTGGTAATGATAGTGATTCTAATCGGAGAATGTGATTGTTATATGTACAATTTTTATCATCTTTAGGGAAATGATCATCTTGTAATAGCAAAACACAATTTTTCTCAAGCACAGTATTTATCGCCACCATTACTCGCTGAATGTTTGAAATTCCCTAGTTGATAATGGGCTTCTGAAGACTTCTTGTGATTGTTTGATATGTGTACCTGTGTGTGTATAGTTATTATTATATATTTGTTAATGCATATAATTTTATTCATTAAACTTGTTTATTTTCTTAATAACAGAGTTTGAAATGTATCAGTTCATGGATGATAAAGTGTTCATGATTCTCCCCTTGACAGGTGCACCTTGGTGATGGAAAGCCTCCAGCCATTTGCATCATGTGTAACAGGAAGTTGGTGTAGTTCAAATATTTCCAGAATATATGAATCAATGACTGAGCTCCTCAATATGCAGATCAATGAAGGCATGATTGTGAGTGCACATGACATTTATACATACATTTTGGGTGGAGTCTCTGCTAGAAAGTAATCAATAAGTTATATAATGAACCTTCATATGTATTACTTGGAACAGTCTGTGTACTTTTAAAAATTAAATGGAGAATGGTACTAGGTAAAAATCCAAACAATATAATTTTTAATGAATTGATTAAATCCAATAAATTATTTTGATTAATTTTTCTACCTTTTTAATACATGGCATTACATGCAAAATATTTTTGCAGAGTACATTTACCAAATTATGTTGGTTTTGTTGTTCTATGAGACATAATTGAATAGGTGGTTAATGCTAATTTGTAATATAACTGAGGAAGATCTGAAATTAAAGTTGAATATAGTGGAAGGACTATTTGGTGAATGTGTGGATGTTCCCTTTTGTTTGAGGTGGTGAGAGAGGGGAGGAAGCGATTGTTCTTGGGAGCAATTGAATAGAGGCAATGTAAATTGGTGCATGGAGGGGATGTATGATGGATGTTGACTGTGAGGTGTATAGAAAGGGAAGGATGTTTGGTAAGAAAGAGGATTAGGCATGCTGGTGAGGAAGAGTGGAGGCAGAGGGATTTCCATTCATGTAGTATATCAATGAATTTGAGCCCTGGGACCAGGGTTGTATTGCAATAGTTGACTTGAATTCAAAGTCTTAAGGGGGTAATAATATTCTTGTGTGATAGTCTTTCGGATAATATATCATTGAGTACATCTTGTACTCTATTTTAAACTACTGGAAGATACTTTACTGACTTGGAAAGATCTGTGGAAGCAAATGGGTCTGGATAACTGCCCCATATTTGTGGCATTTTGTCATTTTATTAGGGGATGCCATGTTCTGATTTATTGCCGTACATACACCACCACAAGGGTAAAAGTCCAAGGCAATGTGCTGCAGATTATATGGCCATTGTTGTGAGTGGAATAGATTGATTCATTTGGTTATCAACTGAAGCAATCAACCAGCTGATGAGTTTGTTTTTGAATTCTGTCTAGATAAATGTTTTTACAGTTTAAAAGTTTAATTTCATTTGCCATTAGCTATTTAATTCCCTGGAGTTACTGTTGGAGCATATCTCATAGAGTCTGTGAGTTTAATAAAATCGAACTCGAATGCATTTGTTTGTAAATTGGCATTAATCTAATGGGCTCAATTGCCATTTTGCATGAATCTGGTTACAGAATGATGTTGTCTCTATGCTAATTTATGGGAACATTTCTGCCTGAAAAAGGCTAAAAAAATATGCAGTGGATAAAGATGCATTGACATAATAACTGGCATAAGAAAAGTTGAAATGTTGGAATTGAGGAATCCTGGTTTAAATCTAATCAGTGTAAATCATTTTCCACCTTAAATTTTTTTGCATGTATATACGTCTATTTTGGGGGTGGATAACATTCCCGTGGAACTTTTAAAATGCTTAGGAAAATGTGGGAGGAAGAGGCTATATGGGCTGATCCGTAGTATTTATGAGGAGGGAATCTGGCCGGAAGACTTTGTGAGATCAGTTTTAGTTCCTATTCCGAAAAAGGTAAAGGCCACGTCATGTGAGGACTATAGGACAATTAGTTTGATATCCCCCGCAGCTTAAGTTGTTCTCAAAATCATAAACAAAAGGATAGAGAGTAGGGCAAATGATTACTTAGGGGATGATCAGTTTGGGTTTAGGAAGGGGAGAGGTACGCGTGATGCTATTGCAGTAATGAGATTATTAATCGAGAGGAACATAGAACACAATAAGGAGGTATTTGTCTGTTTCGTAGATTTTGAAAAAGCGTTTGATAGAGTGAATTGGGAAAAACTAATGAGTATATTGCAGAAAATAGGAATAGATTGGAGGGAAAGGAGGCTAATCCGCAACCTGTACACTCAGACTGCTCAGGTGCGAGTGGGGAACGGGGAGTCCAGTTGGGCAGTGTTAGGAAGAGGTGTAAGGCAGGGTTGCCCATTATCACCGTTGCTGTTCAACCTGTATGCAGAGGAAATGATTAAAGAGGCATGGGAAGAACTGGAGGTAGGAATGAGAGTGGGCGGGGAATTCGTAAAATCAGTTAGGTTTGCTGATGACCAAGCTTTAGTTTGTCAGTCAGCCAAGGGGCTGCAAGCATCGCTGAGTGAATTGGAAATTCAGTGCGACAGGTATGGGATGAGAATCAATATTAATAAAACAAAGGTTATGCGATTTTATAGACTGGAGTAGACTGGAGGCTTTTGAGATGTGGGTGTGGAGAAGAATGGAGAAGGTGAAATGGACAGAGAAGAAAACAAACGAGGAAGTACTTGGTATGGTGGGCGAAGAGAGGGGTTTGCTGGGAGCAATCCTATGGAGGCAGGAAAAGTGGCTGAAAGGGGTATTGACCGGCAGCGGGATGTTGAAGACTGTAATAAAGGGGAGAATATTAGGTAGACGAGAAAAGGGAAGGAACAGGATAGGGATGTTGGACGGGATGAAGGGAGAAAGAAAGTACTCAGAGATGAAGAGGGACCTGATGTAAAGTAGGATGTTGTGTTTTGCTAGGGGTCACAATTAGTAATTATGTCCATCCAAAAACCTACCTTAACTGGTAGATTACCTTAAAAAAAATACGTCTATTTGACTTCAGCATCCATGGAAGTAGAGAGAAGGGTGATGTCTGAATAGATGAATTATAGGCTTACATTCACGTATGTTCATTCGTAAGTTTCCTTCCAGTGGCCACAAAAGCTTAACCCTTCAGATAACCCAAGGAATCTTTACTCAGATGAAATGATCAAATGTTTGTTGATGGTTTAAGATTAATCATTATGCTTTCCAGTGACCATACCTCTGCTTCCATTACTGTTGGACTGGCAAAGGAGAAGTAGTTGCCTTGAATACTCATCTAACTAGCCACCCTTGCTAATTTCTCCCATTTATGGAAACCCTCAACCATTTGTCCATCCATTTGAAGGTTGAGCCAGATGAAGAAATAGGGGATACATCCAGTGCGAATTATGGACACCCAAAGGAAAATATGTACATGCAATTCTGGTACCCACAGCAATGTACTTGAAGTAAGAAACATAGGAACAGTTGGGGGAACCAATTGGTGTATTTTATTCATTGCCATCCTGAGTTATAATTCCAATGGCTACCATTTGTCCAATCTACGTATAGTCTCATCCCAATCTGCCAGACTCTTCAGTCCTGCCCTATACTCAACATATTCTCATTCCTTGCTTCTCTGTATTTGTCCTTGGCCTTCCTCTGCACCACTTCTCCTCCTTTGCTTCATTCAGTGATATTACTCAGTAAACTATAGTGCCTCTGGATTTGATTAACTCTGTAAAATGCTACAAGTGTAACATTTAAAGTAATCACCTGCTGGTGTATACGCAATCAAGGGAATACACAGGGCAAAAATCATTCACCTGCAGAGGGATTTGAGCCATCATTTCCAGCGAGGTGCTTTTTTCAGTTAAAATGCCAATGACTCCTTTTGTATTGTGGATTTCTGGAGGACAATTATTGAAGTTTATTTGAATTTTTTAAGGCCTACTGCCACATGTTCAAATGGTTTTTTTTTATTTTTGTGGACTTTCGCACCTTGAGAACATTAATGAGAGCTGCATGGTATTAAATTTTCAGTGCTTCATCTTTGTAAAGTAAAAAGAAATAATGCTTCTATCCTGCCGGAGGCTTTGAAAGAGGAGGAGATTGACCTTGACAAACAGCAAGGAGTGCTCTGAATAAAAACCTTGAAATACGGACAGCCATCCCAGAAAATCAAAAGTGAGAGTCATGATATTGAAATTCTGTAAACTGGTCATTGTTCATGTTTTTCCTGGGCAACAGCTTATCATCCATGTGCTCATTTGAGTTTTCATTCGTGATTTAGACTTTAAGTAAAGTTCAGAACTCACTAGTTTAACTATGCCATATGGAATTATTATGGCCCCATACTTTTTGGGTAGGTTATTTACTTATTTAACGACTTCTTTGGGGCAAAATTAAGACTTTATAGCACCTTCTTCTGCCTGATCATAAAGTATTTGAAGACATTGACAATTGATTAACAGTACATTGAAGACAATTACAAACCTCCAAGACCTAGGTGGAGGAAAACTCACCTAGGTGGGAGTCGAATCCACAACTTCTGGGTTGGCAGGCGAAGGCATTATCCCTCCCCCTCCCTCCCACCACCAGGGCCAGTAACCACACCACAAAGACCTAGGTTATACCCCAAAGTAAAGGGTGATAATAACTATAGAACAATAGATACCCTTAATGGGATAATTTGTGTAGGACTTGATGTCTTGTTTGCAACAAAATAAAAATGGAAAGGGATTTTCTTGGTTAAAATAACAGCCGCTTATATCTCATCAAAATCGTATCATATATTTACAGGACTACATTGTTATCATATTTCCATTATGCAATTTCATCTTAAGGGTTTATAAAACCCACAAAATGTTCACTGTTCCGGCTATATACAAACCCTGAATAAATATTACATATTTGCCCAATGGGAACAAGGTTCAATCATATTAAATAAAATGCCATCAGTGGTATTTATTATGGTACATTCCTCCAACATATATTGGATAGGTAAACATTAGTGACAGTCATATGACAGATAACTGTAGAGTTGAAGGGAAAGACATCCATTTAGAGATTGGTTGAAAAAGCAGTTGAAATGGAGTAAAAATGTAAAGACAAATAGGCAGGAATTCTTACAATGACTCCTCTCATTGCCTTTATCAAATTGTGATGATTGAAGTAAATTTCAACTCAATACAGAGTAACATTATTTATCATTGCTGCTTTAAAAGGATGATAAAACACATTCTTTTTGAAAATTTTGGAATACAACCATGAGAATATTAGTTTATACCAACTGTTATTTAATACAGTAGTTACATTAGGTAAGTAACATTAGGAAACTGACCAAGGTTTAGACAAAAAAAAAGCGTTATCAAAATATTTGAACCTTAAAAATTTTTAATAAAAAATGTATCAATTTTTACTAAATTTGAACAAAAGATAGGCATTTATTTAATTGAAATGAATATTACAAAGTATGGATATTGAATGAAGTTATAAGCTACGCCACAAGAATGGTGAGAATACAATTCCTAAATGCATAGCTTTTTATTTTCAAATATATCATTCTGCAGTACCTCTCTGGTGGTACTCGTGGCACTGACTGAATTTTGGTACACATTCAAGCTCTAACCATTGATGATAATGATAAATACCCTGAGGTGATCAAAATAAATATTGATCATTTACAAAATCAAAACTACCATCAAGATTATGTTTATTAAATTTAGTTTATTTTATTTCTTTCAGTCAAATTCTCTTGAGAACTTTGATTTAACATAAATTTAAAAGTGCTAATACACAGTAAAATTCAGGTACAGACCAATGTATTAGATCAAATTGTGCACAACTATGAATGGTAAATTATTTATTCAATGTTATTGGAGGACAATGCAACAATTTCAGGGAGTTATAATCATTTGCCTTGACCGGGATTCAAACCCGGATCCCTCAATGTCCGGCCGAGTGTTGTAGGCAGTTGAGCTATCAAGGCTTCCTCTTTAATTCTGAAATTTTGGGGGCTTTTAAAGGAACAAGATGCTGTGACGAAATATCGTACATACAATGTCACAGGCATCCAACGTTGTACGCGATACACCACAGTCCACGAGGTTAAAGCCAACTTTAAACATTTAGACTGTTTTTTTGAATTATTTCTGCACTCTGAAATTGCTGCAATGAAATGCAATTAGCAGATGACTCCATAAAAAGTTACTGTTGCGGCATCTCCCACAGTTTCTTGGAAGTTATTGAAGGTGTTCAAGACCCTCATCTTTTTTATGAGAGTATTGCATTCTTTGGCAGTCTCTACATTTTTATTGCAGTCAAACAATGACCTTCTGCAGTGTAACTGAAGAAACAAATCCTGTATACACCTGCCATCATCATTTGGCTTGGAATGAACCAAGTGGAGAGCATCCTTCACCTAAGAGAACTCTTGCTACATCATAAACCGTGCCCCAGCATTTCACTGAAAACTTTATTGGCAAAAGAAAAACCATGTTTCCCTCATGATTGGATTGGAAGAGAAACCTTATATGTTTCTTGGGAAGGAAAACTACCAGAATGCTTGGTATATGTCCTGTTGGCAACTGATTTCTGTAAAATACCTCATGGTGCAGTATATTTGGTCCATCTGTGAATGGCAGGCTTACTGAACCCTCCAGGTGATGCACCAGGCCAATTTCACCCAATTAGTCTCTGTCTAGTTCGACTTGCTTCTGAATTACTGTGACAAAATACTTAAAATTGTCCTCATGGATCCTTTCACCGTTAAACTCTGTTAAGAAACCATCTTTGTTGACATTAAAACGGTCTGTCAGCTTATATTTATCTCTGGATATGACCTCTTCGAATGCCTTGTCAATGACCTACCTCAGATAATTGCTGACAGAATGAGATCCCGCTTGGTACAACCATAAATCCCCATAGTAGAAACATTCAGTTGCAGCCTTTACCTGTTTTATTTGGTTCCTAGAAAGGTAATGGCTAATGGATAGCACAATTACACATTAACAGCATTAAACAGTCCATACGGGCAATTCCTCAGGATTTAGTGGTCCTTATTCTTGTTCTCAGACATTAGTAATTGAAATAGATCAATTTCCATGATGGAACTGTTTCTTACCAGGCATAAGACTAATTCATAGAAACCAAAATCTAAGAGTTCACATCTCTGTTCCCAAAGCTGTCTAACAGTCATTGATTTCTCTTCTTTGCACCCCAGCCAGATCCCAAACAAACTGGAGAACTCTTTGATGATCATTGTAAGCAGAGTGGACCAATGCACTCATTCCATTATCTTTCCAAATGAGGTTGTTACGCTTCAGTTTCTTATCCAATAGCCTTCTCTTGATGAAGTCTCAAAATGTCCTCAATTTTATCAAGTTATCTTCAGTTACCAATACTTCAATCCAAACACAGTAGAGTAAACCTAACTGCTTAAGCATATGTAAAATATCAGATTCATCTCTGGTAGAATCGACTACCAATGTAAGAGCATTGAAATTTTTTATTCCAATTGGCGATATGGTGTTCGAGTTAAGGGAAGAATGAAGTTCTTTCTTCAAACATCTGTGAAAATGTCTTTATGTTTAATCATCAAATTGACTCTTTTTTCATCGTAGGCCTACATATTATCAATTTTTGCCCCAGGGTATGGGAAAAGCCAATCATACCCCTTTGTATGGAGAAATTTCTCTATGTCTCCAAGTATTTTAAACTCCTCCATGAGAACTAGCATCTCCCCCACCAGTTGCAAATAGTACTTGGATTATGGACTTTTAGGATGTTGGATGCAGAAGATTGCAAAAGAGAAGGCTTTTTAAAATGTTCGCCTCTCCATGCAAGCTTCTCATAAGTCTTTGTTGCTTCCGACATGGCTGCACTGTGTGGAATATGCCAGTCTTTTTAATCAATGCCTTCTATTAGAAATTTTGCCACGTTCACACCAAATGAGTCGGCAAAGTACTGCAGAATATAGACGTGGCCATAGAGGATAATTGCATAGATTGACACTTTGATTTCATTCAGAAAGAGAGATTCAGGAAGGTGCAATGGTTTCAAATCTGACTTCTGTAGCATAAGAATATCTCTTGGGTCCTCTGAATCAACACCTTCTTCTAACAGGGGCAACATATCATCCAGGAAGTCTCTTATCCTTGGAAATCCATCAACTAGAAGCAAATGCTTTATGCATAATTTCATTACAAGTCCTATGCGCACTTCTCTAAGCAACCATTTTGCCAAGAAGAAATTAGTGAAAGTCTTGTGGATGAATTGGTAAGATCCTTCTTTGAATGCCATCAGGTCTATGCTCTGTGCATCTCTGATGTCTGCTTTTTCGAAAACATACAACTTGTCATCAAACAGTAATTTGGCTGACGATTTCTCCAACATGTTGCTGGTTCTCGCCTGAAATATCTTCTTCACATCATCTACCTGAATGTTGCCAGAAAAGTGGGCCTTCTCCCAACCAAACCTGTATTTTCATGTTATACAATCATTGATAGAGATGAGCAATGTTAATTGTCCTCTTCATGTCAAAAGAGTCATAAAAAATTATGTTTGCAACCATTTGAACATACAGTGGTGTTTCTGTGATTCTATCCAGGCCTTCTGATAAAGTATCCTGTTTCAATACAACTTTTGCCACTGGTTTGAAATCAATTCTTACAAACTTGTGTTTCAACTCAAACTTTGTATCAGCTAAGATTTTGTCCATGTCGTTTGTGAAACTACAATGCTCTGGATCATTGACTTTAGTGAGCAGTATTAGGAACTTTAGAGAGCAGATGCCCAGTGTTAGCAATGATGGATTTGGTTTTCTCTTGCCTACCCTCAAATGACAAATTCCCCAGGAATGCATTCAAATATGCATTCAGGAAATTAATCTGGGCATCCATGCTTAATGGAGTCCAGTTGGTACAAAACTGCATTTAATGACTTTTCTAGGTCATTATTCTCTTGAAACCGCGTTAAAACTAAGATTTTCATGTTCCTGCTGTTTAATCTAAAAAAGCTCTGTAATGCTTGAATGTCTTACCGGCTACACACCTGATCTCGATATGCATTGTGTCAATCAAAATTCAAGCAGTGCCATATCCAAAGAAAGAAAAATACCATGTATTTTCCACAAAATGTTTTATTTAATTCAACTAGTTTCAAAGCAGAGTCATCATCTTCAGGTGCCTTACCAATAAGTTACTTGGCCATGTCAAAATTTTTTGCAGCTGAAGATGATGCCTATCCGTTGATATTAGTCATGTTATACCTACTAAAAGTTTTATTATAAATACTTAGTATTCTTCTACCATTCAATTATGAATTTCCGCCCAGTCAAGCCCAATACCATCAAGTGTAATGCTATATGCTTTTGCTAATCTTGCCCAGGGACACGAATTTATTTTCGAGGAATTTTTCTTATCGTCTTTTCTCAATTCCACTCTGATATTAGATGTCAGACATGTTACCGATGGCGGCCACTTCGGTGATGTTTGATGACGCTTACCCAATGCTTGTTGAATTATAATTATGAAGGCACTGTGTGTGTAAGCAATAATTGTCGCTCTTTGAAGCAAGCCATATTATCATCGCATGCTAAGGGTGGTGTGGTCCTGACTTGGCTGACAATGCTGATGCCAATATACAGGATCCGTACAATAAGTATCGTGACTGGTTCACTGTAGCCTCAACAGAGCTAGATGGGGGTCCAACTGGTTGGCTCAGTAGAGGGGTCCCCCACCACTCAGGCGCACTTTAGTTCTGTCGCCTCCGGGCAGGCGTTGAGACAGGAGGTGGATTTTTGTGATGTGTGATTGTTTGTGGTGTCGTCGCGCCAGAATGGAGTGCACCGTCGAGCAACGCTACGCTGTGAATTTTTGCGTTAAATTTGGGAAATCCATGTCAGTGACCCTTGAACTCATTGAACAGGCTTATGGGGATGATGCCTTAAGCCACATCAGAGTTTTTGAGTGGTGCAAAATGTTTAAGGAAGGTCGGGAGCTCATTGAAGACGAGCACCGCATTGGACGTCTGACGACCGCTTGAACCAGTACTCAGGTGGCCAAAGTGAAAAAAGTTTTGGACCCTGACAGGCATTTAACCATCGCCCTTATCAGTGAGAAAAGTTACAGACTTGGGCCTCTGGCAGGGTCAGCTATGCCAGATAGATTGAAGGGTAGGAGCGAGACAAAAGTTAGTCTGCATAGGGTCTGTTCTTCAGTGAGGCAGCTGCAAAGGCATCTGACCTAAGTGGGGTAGCCATTTGAGTATTGGCATCATGCAAAACACACTATTTAGCAAGGCAATGGGAAACTATCTAAATTATTATCCTAATTCTTCAGAATTCTATGATGGGGTATTGATTATTGTCTCTAATTTTACACACAACAAAAAGCATTAGTCAATTTCAGTGTGTGTGAGCCTATTCTTACTCATTTGTATGCGAATAATTATTGGGCATTTGCTGATATTGTCCCACATTTTCATTAATTGTATCCCATGTTTAGATAGCAACCAAGGGTAGTTCAAAGTGAATAAAAATATATTTTGAGCAAGATGAACTAGTAATGAACAAATATTGCACCAAATTGAACTTGTGAATACATATAACACAAAGCTCTGAAAATCAAAAATGGTGAAAGTGTAAAACATTTGACAAAACAGCCAAAAATCATCATGCGATTCTTTGAATGAAAAATTAAGTCTGGTATGACCGTGAATTGAAGTTTAACATTTACCAAAAGCATTTATTAATGCTATGATGACGTTTCAGTTTCCTCCACACCCTCAGCTCCAGATGAGCCATCACAGTCAATTCTGCCAGAGGTGACGACCAGAAAATTGAATGACAAAAGAAGGGGAAACTTAAGCTTGCAGTCTACCTGAACCACCTCAAGCTGAAAATCAAAGAGAGATGGAACATTAACCAACGTCTGACAAATGTCGACAGTTCACTGATAAATATCAACAAGCAGTACTTGTTTCTCACAAAAATGATCTAAATGTCATCCCAGTTCTATTGAGAAGAAAATATATACTACAGTAAGTTTGTTGGAGTTTTAGTGGTTAACAAAGTGAAATTATATGAAAGTGATTGTTTAAACTGTTCATAAATTGCATTTTAGGGTCCCCAAGTTATGTTACATACATAAAGTACCAAACAGGTATGGATAGGTATTCCCTGAATTAAAAACCCAATAGAGAAACTTTCGAGGGCAAAATATTCACAGATAGAGTCATTCAAAACTTCATCAGAAATAATGCAAGAAGTTTAAAAAAATTTATGAAATAAAAATCAACCTTAAAATATATCAATTACTAGTAGGTTCATAAAAATATGATATACATTAACTCATTCATTTTAGTCCAGCTTATTACTAACCTGTCCCCATATAACTGTAATAATTAGTTGTCTTAATAGTATACAGTAAACTAAAAAGATAGAGACAGCATATGTCTTAATTTTCTTTTTTCAAAAAAAAATAAACGATATTTTAAAGCCACAATCTCACCTCTTCTTCCTTTCCTAAAGACAAGTGCATCACATCAGTTTTTTGAGAGTTAGCCACTTGAAGCTGACTATCCAAGGACACTATTGTAACCCTTTATGGAAGAGAGATAAAGTTACTGTCAACAAAAAAGTTGGGAAGATCCATTAAACCAACACAACTAAAATTTGATTATTAACAGGAGCATGTCCATCCATCCTTAGACACATGTTGTGCCTTTCACTGAATCTCTCAGAAAAGAGCTTTTAACAGTACATATTTGATATAGGCAAATTAAAAGAAAAAACAAAATGGAGAGATTAACATAAATATTAATAAAGCATTACCTACATTTAAAAAAAGCTTGATTTGCAAGTTTCAATAATCATATAATTAATTAATTTCAAAGAGAACTGTCAAGACTACTACCCCTTGCGATGTAATTGTAATTCCATTCTTCAAACATGGATCTCATATGATTTTCTTCATTTACAAATCTATTGACCAAATATATTCTTTTAATGGGCGATCTTAAGAGGCTGCACAAATTTCTTCAGCAAAAATTGAACAATTGAAAACTATATATGTGTACACACACTGTCATGGATTTTATGCTCTTGAGGCAATTTATAGCATATCTTCAAGGGAAAGACTTTGTCCAGGGAGATATGCAAAGATTTGCAGTGACTCGTAGTGTAAAAGTGTATTTGAATGAGTAAAGATTTTGGTTCTATAGATACACTTATTCTAATGTGAGAGAAACACTTAGCCAAAGAGGTGTAGCGTAGAGCTAACCTTAGAAGCCCCCAGAGTACATAGAGGCATACTGTATTTCAATTCATGTATGGAGATAGGTTCTATAGCCCAGTGATTTTAGACATTGACATCAAAAGTGTGCTTTATTCTAATCGAAGAAGTAAACAAAAACTAACTTGGGCAACTGCAAAAAGTAAACAAACTAGTTTCTCAAGTTAGTTTTTCTCACATATTGTTCATAATGGTTTGAAAGGAAATCACAGCACCTTATATGCATATTAAGACTGGTGCATGAACTGAAAATCCCATCCTTCACACATCTCGATATGTTACAGAGAACAATTCCATCACTTATCAATAAACTATTTTGCTGAGTTAGGCAACAAATTAATATCCAAATAATTCAAAAGGAGATGTATTCTGGCGAAAGCTTTATCTCTGAGGGCTGAGCAAAGCTCAAACTCTACCCCAACTTCAAAACAATTATAATAGCATGTTATTAATAGCTGGCTACCAATACCAAAGTCATATGAGTGGGGCCCAGCTTTCTTCAAATAGGATCAATATAACTGTGACTTAATATCATAAATTAAATACCTATATAGCTCAATAAAGGCATAATAGCATTTAATGTTCTTCTTAAAGTCTCGTTGAAGTCCCTAATTAATCTTTATAAAATGGTGGAATGGTGTGATTATTTAACAAGCTAACGTAGTGTAATCATGACTAACTGTACAAGGAGATGCCTGTTAGGCTGGTGACTAAGTAGACCAGTGCAGTCATCTCTGTGGTTTCTTTTGATCTTCAGCTTTCCTTTTGTGAAGTTCATGATGATATCAAGGCCAAAGTTGAAGCCAGTCCACCTCCAGCAATGGTGTCCTTCGCTCAAGATGGCACGACCACAACGCAGACTCTCCTCCAGAAACTCTGCACAGCTCACCTCCTCGGGCCTTGAAAAAAATTGGAATCAAGGCATAAGACCACTGGCAGCTTGAAGTATTTAATTTAATTCAACTCTTCAGGGCTCCAATGGGAAGTTCACATTATTACATCCCACCAAGAAGTAATTATTGACTGTGATGCAAAAATATACTGTTGTTATTATTGGTAATCTAACAATGCAGGTAGGTTTTGGATGGGGAAATCATACACAATGTTACAAAGAAAATTCCTTTACCTCTCCTAACAAAAGATAACCTGACATCCAACCCTACAACATGTTCCCATTCATCTCTGCATACTTCCTGCCTCCCTATATTCTACCCCTGATCCCTATCATATTCCTGTCCCTTCCTCATTTTCCTAACACTCTCCCCTCTATCACAGTCTTCAACACCCCATTGCGAATCAAAATGCTCTGCATCCATCTTTCCTGCCTACCTTGGATTTATATCTGCAATACTCTCTCCTCCCCCACCATGTATAGCACTTCCTTGTCTGTTTTCCATTATATCCATTTCAACTTTTCCACCATTTCCACACTGGCATTTCAAAAGCCTCCGATCTACTCCCGTCATTCTGATTTGATGACTGTTTCCATGGTAATCCATGGTTTCAATGGTTTTCATAGTATAAGACCACTTTTCGCATAAAGTTTTGGCAAACCTTTTCTTCATATCCTAACTCAATGTCCCTGTCATCAATTCCCCCTCCTTGTGAAAGCTTCACTGCCTCATGCAATCATTCTTCTTATGTCCCTACTACTTAGACGTTTTTGGTTCAGAACCTCTCATCTATGTCCATGGTCAGCTAGCGGACCAAACTATCAGTATAAAGTTTCACAAAAAATCAATATTGGCTAGAGGCTTGTCACCTTACAAATTCACAGCCAATAGTTCACACCCTCTTTGTTCCATAATTGTTTATAATCACACTAAAGGTCCATCATTCCCCATGGAAACTTAAGTGTAATTTTTAATTATAACTAGGAATTACAAATTCATAACTAATGCCATGAGGCTTTTTGGAAAATTGGAGAAGCAAATTCTTAACTTCATGCTCATCAAATTTTCCATCAATAAAAACTGAAACATACCCAATATCCACACCTTGATCAATCCCCAACATTTTATGCCATCTCTGTTCTATAACTGGCCGAAGCCAGTTCGAAGGAATAATATTGTCAGTATGAATGGTTTCGAGGTCAATATGGTAGTTTATTAGGTGTGGCAGTCGTAATTTTCCAAATGTCTTTTTATATGCTCCACCAAGGATGCCATCCAAAAATGCCTCCTGTCCTGAAATCAATTAACAGAGCAAGAAGCTATCATGGATGATTGCTTGGATTTAATAGCATAGTATATAATTATAACAATACACAAAAGCAATATATACCACAATAGTGAAACCCATGCAACATTGAGGATCTCTTGTGACATTTTGGATAAGTTTGGTTTTGAATACAGGAAGGGATAGAAGATGGAGGAAAATATGACACATGCACAAGTTCATGTTATTTTTGTAAAAATTAAATCTGAATCTTAGGCACAGAACGGCAACCTGTTAAATATCATGTCAACTTTATCCCTTAAGATAATATTCTTGTACAATAAATCCCAAAAATAAACCGGTCAGCAAAACTCTTCCTGTGAGTTGAGTGCCCATCTGCCTGAGTTAATTGTTAAAAACATAGGTCGACGAGACAAAGATATTAGACAAAAGGATTTTGGCAGACTGTATGCAAATCAAATCATGACTCATTAAACAACCTTGCTTCTTATCAGTAAGAAAAACCACATAATAGAAGGTAGCTAGGAAATTAAAATATTAATTTTGAATAACCGAAGGAGTTCAATTCAATTTCAATAGTAAATAGGTCCAAAGAAACCTTATAGCACCTATTTGACATGGTGAAAGAAGTTATATTCCCTCAACCATTTTAGACTAATAAGCTAATCAGGGTATCTTGCATTTAAATGCTGAAAAAAACCCAGCCTATTGTATGCAGTCTTAAATCAAAAATAACTGAAATTGAAACTGCTAAATTAGTAGGAATTTATATCGATACAAACAGCACATTGCCAATATTGGCCGCATTAACTTTTTGAGAGAACAAATTGTCTACAACAGCTTTTGATAAGCAGAATATGAATAATAAACCCTCATCAGCCCAGCATTTGTAAACTTATGCAGAGGGTCCCTGCTTGTGATGCCCAATTTTTCTGCTTTTGAAAAAAAAAATATTTCCTGGTATGAGACAACAAGAAAAATGGTGACCAACATGACAAAACTGATGATGCATCAACCAAAGGTACTTACAAATGGTAGCGATAAAAATGATCCTACCATTATCCATTTCAAAGTGATGGAGGAGAGTAAAGTTCATTGAATTGACGACACCAATGTGATGAGAAAGGTGGTGTACAACCAGAATGCCCCGCCTACCAAGATATTTTAACAGTGCGTTAACTAATTTTGTGATCTTTCAGTAAAATGACTCTTAAAAGAGCTCAGATTGAGAACAGGGAGCATTGATTTTGAATAAAAAAATATCGTTTTCCAAAGAAAATGGTCAGATTAGATCATAGCAGCTGTGAAATTTTTTGACACAGTTTCAAATTAGATCCATAAAAAGAAAGTATCACATTACACAAAATAATCTATATAAGGCAATTGTATGAAAGGAACTGATGAGAAACTAAGAAAAACTACCCTAACAGTACTTAGAACCACAAATGTACTTACCCTTACGACTTTGAAAATACTTTTGAACCTCAGGTAAACCATCAATGAAGTTTCCTTTCCACGACGGATGTAATTGTAAGAAAAGCCAAAACTTTAGCATGGTATACACTGAGAATTCAGTCTGTATCACAAACAAATCAGGACTCCCTACTAAAAGGCTCATTAGTATTGGACTGAAAGTGTGAAGGCAAAATATAAAATGCTATGAATAAACTTAAAGTTGCATTTTAGAGTTCACTGAATTAAAACCACAATATTTTACATGATCTATTCGACTAAAAGCTAACATAAAAGTAATAATATATACTGAATCAATATATAACCTGATATCCCGAAGTTTCTTGGGAAAATCCATCATATTGCTCAGTAAATTAACCTTTAGCCAATTGAGACATGCTTCTTTCACTAATGCTACACCATACTGTAATGATGTATTGTAGTAACTAACTACGGTCTGGAAATAAGCATTTATTTCCTAGTGCAGAACATGGTAAAGAATAGATAATAACAAAATTGACTACAAAGAAATGCATACATGAACATTTGTTGAATCTTTCATTATTTCAGCACATTCAGTAATTATTCCATCCAATTGAAAAAGGGTGGCAGCTGCAAGGACAGGAATAACTTCAGCAGGCTTTAAAACGAATTCATCTCTATAAAGGGAACCCAAAATGACAAGGAGTGCTGGGGAAATAAACCAAATGAAATAAAATGTAGCTGAAGAGAAATATCAGTGCCAATTACATTAGAGATATATTTGTGAGGACATTTACCATTGTAGTTTATATTAGGGTCCTCTATTTGGATATTTACATGGCTCTCAAGTGACTCTTTCCATGATCCAGAAAACATACTGTTAAAGTATGGGCTCTAAATTGATGGAATGGTGTATGATGAAAGGGAAATGATCTATTATTACATGGATTAATCTAGTAAATAAGTAACCTTTAAAGCTGCATTACCTGGGATAGGTAAACTTTATGCAATTTCCATTCTTTGCCCAAAGCTACAACGGTGACATCACTGTTATTGCCTTCTTTAAATAGTGTTTGATAAATGTAATCCGCTGTAGAAACCACCGTTTCCCTAAATTAAGTATGCACAAGCTTATTTTAGTAATATTCTAAGTGATCAGCCACAAATGCATTTCCTCGGTCAATTAGAGCAGCAAAATGCAAATGAACTTGTAAGTTTAAAGAATGCCAATGCTTACTGTTTGGGCGTGTGCATTGGGTTAACTTGATCATTAGATTCTTCATCTGTTTTTCTTTTCCTTCCTATAGTGCCTAAAACGCCCCGGGATATCCACAGAGGATACCCAACAACTTGGCTACTCCAAGAACTTCCCATGATGTAAATTAGAATTAACTTTTTTAAATCACTGTTACCTTGTCAGGGTTTCTAATTTTCGCTATACAATCGCAACATGTTTGTTTGCTAACCCTGCCTTAGCAATATAATTTATCTCAATTTTTTGCGTCCGCACCCCGTACGATGGTATTGTTGACAATAGTTTCACTGGTGTTCCAGCCTGCATCTTCAGATCTAAGATCAACAGGAAACCATTGTCAACGTAAGCGATGATGACCCGAAATATGGAGAGTTGTTTATTGTTTTGGCAGTGTTTGCAAACAAACGCTGCGGTAAACTGGTAACCAACTGAGTGAGCAAGTAATTCCAATTTTTTTTAATTTCAGTAGCCTACAATTTTTTAAATCTCTTTCGAACCATGCGAGTGAGAAAGGAGAAACTGGGTTGAACGATTCGAGCAACCCGGGGTTTCTCCGTTCTCACTCGAAAGGGTCGAACGAGATTTAAAAATAGCAGGCTTGGCCAACCATCACTAATTTAGAACTTGAAATATTAATGACTTTTCATTTAACCGTACTATCCCATATTTAACGACGAAGTTGGACTAATTACTCAGGTATTAATTTGCATTCCCAAAACAGTAAAGAGGCCTTCTTTTACCGTCTGAATGAAATGCCATTATAGCCATATTTCAACTACGATTTTTGGAAAGAGGCAATATTCGTCATACGTGAATTAAATCAGCAAAGTAGCGACTAAAAAAATAATCGTCATTCATTTCTGTATTCACTCCTGTTATATGGAATTTATTTAACTTCATTTTTCAGGAACACTTAACATATGAAACCGATTTTATTACCTTAGGAGAAAATTTCCCAACAGAAAATCACTAAAAGAACGATACCTTTACTAATGGAAAGTGTAGTTTTTATTTTCATCTTTTAAGGTTCAATGCTAACTTTTAATACACTCGATTAAAGAAAAATACTATTTCAATACGATACGGTATTTGATATCTTAACTTACAAAATAGCATCATGATATTCTTAAAGAGCAATCGCATTGAAAACTTATTTATAAATAAACGTCATTATAAATATTCTTCCATCAAGGGAAAATTTTGTGTATATAACGGAATAACCAAAATGAATAATTCTCCAAGGTCAACCGATTTGTGAATTCCTTCCGGTAGGTCGAAATATTTTGGACGATGTGAGGAAAGATTTGTCCAACCCTAAACCGCCTCTCCAATAAGAAAATAAAGTTTCAGCATCATATCACAGCAGATAACTTTCTTTCATTATTATGAAAATTCAAAATTACTCGGCCCCGCAGATTGGTTAGGACATTTATGCAGAGAGATTATTATAATTTATTTTAACTATAACTCTGGATTTTGAGTAGCCCACCTTTTCTTGCATTATCACCGGCGTCTGTTTTAACAATTGAAGTTAGTTTCTCATAAAAATGGCTGATGGTATTTGCGGGAATTTTGTGTCTAAGAAAATTAATAAAGTTCGATGGAAACCTCATCCTGACCGAGACGTTTCAGCGTCTGATACATTCATTACTGGAAGCTGGGATGATTCGGTATGTATTTGGCGAGTCGTGTAAATATTCTGATTATATGTCCAATCTTTGATCAACATAATCGTTCCTCAGACCGCATTTTGGTTTTTGATTCACCTTCTTATCTTAATTATGCAATCATATCACATTTAATTGTGGTCTGCATTAATTCAGGTTACGGGAACAAAAATTAAATCCAAGCTTGATTGCCCAGAATTCCTTATAACTGTTTTGAATAGACGCTTTAAAAGGAGGAAATATTAAGTTATTTGACACTCAAGTTTCGTTTTCGGCAGTGTATACGTGATATTTGGTTTAGATTGCTGTCATGTTTGAATGATTTAATTATATAATGTATTACTGCACTATGGATTTGTGAAATGTTGTATTATTTTTTACTGGCAATGACAGTGATTTTACCTGGAGATTGTGATATGAACAATTTTAATCATATTTAGGAAAACGAATTGGCATTGTGGCAGTTTGCAACCTCCGGTGACCAAGAAGGAGACCTGGTGAATCTCACTTCGGTGCCACATTTGGGAGACGTTACCGAACTTAAGGTAGAACATTGCTAAAAATTATCTAGTCTCATGTGCCATAATTATAATAATTATCGCATGAAACTTAAGGATTAAATAAATACTAATTATAAAATATATTATTCAATTGGGGATGTGGTAGTCTAGTTGGTAGAGCTTTTGTTGGACTGTATTCATTTCTGACCGTTGGAATGTGGTTGGATTTTCGGAGTCTCCTCATAGCAGCTCAGCTTTTAACCGATCCGTGAAATTTTTCGGGCTCCAGAACTTCCCGGGTACCCATTCACTTGCTGTTTGGCATAGTAAGAGATGAGCTCTACCCTCACCAATCAAATCGACCTTAGGGCTTATAACTGTGGTTTGGTGATTGTTACAATATCAACACCATTCATGTCAACGAAAATTGCTCCACTTGAATTACTAATGTTACTATTTTCAAACATATTTTGCAATATTTTATATTTGTACTTAAATAATGTCTTTATCATGAGAGCGAGTTAATCTTATTCTTATTGACATCTAAATACTTAGGGCATTCAGTCCCTTGCCAGTTGTCAAATTTAGTGATATTTGTCATATTGTATTTCTCCTGTTATTAGACTGCCATCTGGGGATACTTTAGTGATTAGTTCTTCAATTTGGGCCCTCCTCGCTGACCCTATACTGACTGAAAGGTCAGCCTCTCTAGGTAACTGTGGAAAGTCATGCCATCATGATATGTCTCAGTCCTACAAACCATCATGCTCCCAGACAATCTCTGCACGCCTAAATTGATCCTTGAACTAATGTCTGACTAAATAATTAGGAAATGAAATGAAGAAATCCAGCCCTCTTTCTCATCACCGTATTTTACTCTCTATCCAATACCAGTAGTGGTAGTTTTGAGGGGAGGCGACCGACAGCTGAGATCATTCGTGCCATTAGGGATGGACAGGAAAGGATGAAGGGTGGAGAGAAACCCAGCGTCGGCATTAGCCTAATCTTTATGAAAGGTGCCAAGGGGTCTGCAGCTTAACGTCCCATCCGACGGACGGCGTACTCACTCAAAGTGCCCTCCACAAAGCACCTCAAGTACTGATTGAGATACCACGGAAAAATATTCAACACCACCGGAATTTGAACCCGGGCCCTCTGGGTGGGAAGCCAGTAGGATAGCCACCTCACCATCTCGATCCCCCTCTATCCGATACTTCTTGATATAAAATAACATATGGCATTTTGCTTTTGAAAGAATTAATAAGTATTTGCCTTGTAGATGAACTGATAATAGACGTACAACAAATAAAGTCTCTTTAGACTGATATCTTATGTGTGTATTAACATGTAATCTACTTACATGTGTTTTCTAAGATCATTCAATATCATTGCTTAAGCAAATGTCTCAAGTACATGAAACAAAGATTATTTAAGCTATTTTTTGGGTGATATGTAAGGTTTTTGAGACATTAGTTTAAAACTGAGAAAACTATAAGTATAATTATTGCACTGAGCATAGGGTTTGATATGGGAAGTTCAATATTAATAAAAACACACAAGTCAGTTATTCATATAAATGTAATGTCTCAGTTGGGTCATCAAAACAAATGTTCAAATCTTCCCTCTATCTCTAGGTTTTGTTGAGCTCATTATAAAAAATATACATATTTTAATAGCCCCTGAAAACTTTTGTAATCACACTAATTTTGGCTAACGTATTATCATTATTAAAATAAACCAGCGCTGGTAGACAGTCAGTGGGGCACACAAATCCTTAAGATGGCAAGCAAATTTGCCTTTCTGCAACAATTATGAAACATTTCGATGCCAATCTCCATCCCAAGGAACACACATTCTCATTCATCAGCTACTAAGTCTCAATCAAGCATTCAAAACTAACTTGCAATGTACAAAAGATAGTTTAAGTAAATTGAAATAGTTTAAGTAAATTAAAAGAAGTACCTAATACAGTTATGGTATCTCAATACCACACACTGTCACAATAAAATGTACTTCATATGCAAGCATTGCCTAAAGGACCCTAAACATATAATTTGTTTTAGTATCAGAGTACCATTTTGTAATTATTTTTTTTTTTGCAGTTCATAAACGCGGAAAATTTTGTTTCCTCATCATCATTTGGTTCTGTGAAACTTTTCCGTTTGGCCAAAAGTGGAATAAAGTCATCATGGTCAATTATTGAAGAAATATCATGGAATAAGCTTCACTATTTTGAGTAAGTTTTTAAAAACCTTCAGCAAAGATGTGGAATCACTCTTAATAGCATATATCCTGAAGCCTAGTTTTTAATTCAAAATGTAAATTTTGAGCTATTTTGTATTGATTTTAAGTAGATAAATTACCGGTAAAAATCCAATATTTTTCCAGATGATTTGTCTGTGCTGGTATTGGTAAATAAAATCTTTTAAGGCTTGAATATTTACATTTTTTTCAAGGCAGTTCAATGTTTGGAGTTAACAGTTTACCTTCTTCACAAGATCTACTATCACATGAAATTTGAAACAAAGTTGAAGCCTGGAAAGTACGATTGATATCAGAAAAATCACACACCCCAAAGCATGTTTGGAGATCGTTTACTATACATTTTAATTTAAAATTGCTTTCCCTGTCAGGAGTAAAAATTCAGTTGTGATTGATACTAGTACTGCTACAGGAAATGTTTGTAAATACTTGTATTTTTGAGGTACATTTGTGAAGGCTGAGTGCAATTTGTGATATGGAACTTATTTTAACTTCATGTCCATTTTATAATGCAACCTTTTTATTCAAATTCAGGTTGGCATTAATGCATTGTTCACTCTCCTATCACACTGATGGGCCATCATGTGCTTATTGCATCTGTCATTAAATATTTATATTTAGAAAGTAATTCTTTGAAGAGTAGCTAACGAATGATTAGGGAAGTAACCGAATGGTTGGCCACTCAATGTATTTATGATTATGTAACATTTTCGCAGTACTAATTAGTCTGCTCCTATTATTGATTTACAATTAACTTTGCAGACATGCTAGTCCATGGGAGAACTGTTCGTGCACTGCATTTGCATCATATGATGAAGACATTGTCACAGTTGGAGAGGATGGTCGGATGGTCCTCCTCACAGCTCACCAAAGAAACCCTGTTAGGATAATGAGTAAGTATCTGTAAACATTGCTTTGACTGACCAGGAAAATTTAAATGACTTTATTTATTTGCATCATGTAAATGTTATATGGAAACCAAGTAAGATCTTATGGTCTTGACAAAAAGAATCATCCGTAGATATTAAAAATGATCTTCTATGCAGGGTACAGCAGTTAAATCCTGGAAAATGAAACTTTTGTTTAAAAGCAAATGTATTAATAAATAATACAGATGGAAATGAAAATCCTTTTGCGTACAAGTAGTGGTACCTGTCAAGACTAACATTACTCAATGTAACCCCCTTCAGCTGCAATGACCGCCTCCAATCTTGTCCTGAATTGATCGCATGCACTCTTTAAAACAGCGCTGTCCATATTTGCGAGTGCTGCTACAATAGCGGTGTATAGAAATGCAACCTTAGGGTGCCTCGTCTTATTGGTAACTCTTTCGACTACGCTGCAAACATAATAGTTGAGGGGGTTCAAGTCCAGGCTATTCGGGGGCCAGAACTCCTTTGACCAGAACATGTCAATGTTATCTGAGAGCCAGTTTTGGACTAAATGACTCAAATGAGCTGGTGCACAGTCCTGTCGAAAGAGATATTGTCTCCCCGAGGCCACAGTTACCATCAACAGTTTCACGACATTCTTCAAAATTTGCAAAATTCCTCTGAAATCAGCACCTGAGTGTTTTCTCGAATGAGGTTTCCTTGTGGGGTTAGCAAAACCTTCCCCAGACTTCTCCAAAGCATTATACTTAGCCACAATATCGTAAACAGTTGATCTGGTGACGTGAAGAATCAAACTGTATCACTGGGCAAATGCCCAGCGTGAACATTTTAATTAATGGCGGCATTTCGATTTCACTCCGCGCATGTACGTAGCATCTCGGCCATTTTGAGGCTATGACTGTTTACCAGATGCCTATAGATTACAAGAATGCAATTCGTTATCTCCAGTGGAACTACAATATGTTGGGAAATTCAAATTGAAATTTGTCCGGAGATAACCGTCACGCCCTGTATATTGAAAAATTATTTATTAGAAATGGGAAATGTTATAGAGCTGCAAATGTAAACGTTTATGGGTGTCCTGAAAATGGGGCACCCTCATTGAGTATCATGAGGACAAAATCAAATCATTTCAAAGGTGACTTAGTAATCTCCACACTGATGAATGTACACTGTATTGTAGCTACTGAAACCCATATATGGTGATGGTGAAAGTTATCAGAATGGTACAGTTTGTGCGGTTTGTTTCCATTGTGTGTAAAGTTATCCATGCGTGCATATCTAGAAGTAAAGCAGACTTGTTAAAGGTTTTCCGTCAAATTTAATTTCAAATGAATCTATGTTTGTTTTTTCAGATGGTGCTGATAGTTGTTCCCTGCACTGTGTATGCTTCCTAAAGTACAATCAAGTAATCACTGGTAATTTAAGAGGACAGCTCAAAGTCTGGGATTTTGGTTCACCCAACAGCCACAAGCCAGTCTCGACGTTTATGTTTTCTGGTGATCAGGTGAGTAAAACAAATGTACTGGGTACATCATCTCTCAATGTTTGTCTGCTTTCCTAAATGATGAACCTTCAAGTATATTTGTATATGATAGTGTGATAGTCAGTGTCATTCTATAGCTATGCCATGTTACTAGCAATGTACCCAGGTAATCAAATGTTAGTCTACTCTGTGCTTTTTAATTGTAAAATCTCTTCACGAGAAAACATTTTTGTGAAATCTCGAGTTGGTGAAGACACCTGAGGAGTAGGTGATGCAACACTATGATGTGAATCAAACTAGAATACTTGATTGTTACAATAGTCCTGGCAAAGTCACAAAACAATTCCTTTTATTTGAATCCATTTAGAAAATTCCCCATGGTAACCAAACAGGATTCTTGCCTGCATTATGATAAGATTGGATCAGAAAAGAATAGGAGCTTTCAAATCCTGATACTGGAGGTGGATCCTAAAGATAAAATGTATAAATATAATGGGAAGCAAGGAAGTATAGTAGAGATATAAATAAGGAGCACTATAAGGAAAAGAAAATACATATTTGAATTGTTTGTTTTTGAAACATAATGTACTTGTTATAGCGGTAATAGAAGGGGGAATGTCAAGGGGGTATATGTAGGCCAAGTAAAGAGGTATGTCAGATTGAAGCTCTGTGTGGGCATATGGGCATGTTTAAACATTCATTAGCAGACAAAGTGTTATGCTTATTCTTGAAATGAATATTGTTGAAAGTTAAAAGACTTCAGAGTTCCATATTGAAAGTAGTGCAGGGCAGGCATATAGAGTTGCAAAGGAATGTTTGAAGACAATGATGGAGGAAAGAAAGGCAAGTGAGGCAGGGGGAGAAAAAGATGTGTGTGTTGGACAAAACAAACGGAGTATGTGGAGTGTAAGAATGGTCTTGTGTAATCCAGGTTTTAGATTATTTAAGTAGTATTTAGTGTCATCTTAGATGCAGTTTAGAAGTTCTTAGGTAGGGAATCCATAAAAAGTTTAACATGACTAATAGACTACTCATATTAATGAAATGTGAATGAGTGAGTTTTAATGTAAACTAATTTAGCTAATACCGTAATACTTGTAACAATTAATTATCACCATTCTAGGTTTTCTTATAGCATTGCCTTTTAGGCATACAGATAATACAAGTATTTAAGTAATTGAAAATTTCGGTGCATAAAATGGTCACTTTTGTTTTTTTTATTGTCCTACCAATATTTTTGTACTCAGGTACTCAAATGTAGCAGAAGCATTCCACGACAAGAGGAAATATGATAAACTGTAAAAAGGTTTTTTTGACCGAATGAAAATCTTATCAATTGTTAAGTGCAACTCTTAACTTATTTAATATGAATATATGCATCAATTTTTTAAACTAATATTTATATTCTGAATGGCTACTGTAATTAAATATGACCACCATTATCTGAAATCCATTGCATACTGTGTTCTTCTTGTTTTCCCAGAAGAAAGTTTCTTTTTAATGCCTTGAAGGAATATTTTTTTAATTATTGATAAATGATGCTCATCCATCTAACATTTTGAAAAGTATTGATTGACATTACAGCTTTTTACGGCTGTTTTTAATTTACCCTGTATGTGATGTCAATTGTGGGATATTGAATGCTGTAAATCATAAAAATTGAGTAAAATCTGTAAAAAGTAAACCTTGAAAACATCTGTGGTAACTCCTTAATTGGAAAATAATTTCCTGCCTCAATTTAACTGAAAAGTATTGGACAAGAATTGCAATGGAGCTATAACTCCCCATTAAAGACACATGTACAGATGAACTTCTTAAACTGGCAACTCTTGACCTACCAGTAAAAATGCTGGTGTGTATTCACCCCCTGCCACACACCTTAGTGATGTAGGGTACTAAAATATCTATATCTATATGGGTATATGTACTTCAAGTTGACTTAGCCGTGAGTATCAAAACATGATTAATTTGTCTTTAGTCACATGCCGGCATCCTGTTATTTATTTCTGTTATTTTATGAGAAAAGAAGAATAAAGCTTACCTACGAGGGTTGTCCCATGAATAATGCCTCCCCTTAGTTTGTGTCTGTGCATAGTATCTGAGCTGGATGTGTTGTTGGTTGTGTTGTAGTAAAGGTTAAACATTCCCTGTATGTGTTTTAACCTAATGATAGCCCAGAATCTGCAGAATATTAGTTTGCTGGTTTTCTTACTGGCTGATTACTTTTCAGGTGACAGCCATGTGCATTACTCAGCACCCTACGCAGAGACATGTGGTGTTGGTTGGAGGCGAAGACGGGTCTCTCACTGCCTGGGACCTTAGGCATTCCAGATACCCTGTGAATCTGCTCAATGCCCACCCTGATGCTGGTAAGTGGTCAATGCATCGAACTTGATTAATGAGCAGGGTCAGCCTATGGCTTTGTTGGTCAAAAAGCTACATCTCCATATGGTATTTTATTATTATTATTATTATTATTAAAAATACACATGTGCTGATAGACAGTGTCAGGTGGCACACAAGTCCCAAATAATCACAAAAAATAATAGATAAAATCAGACTTCAAAACACAAATCTCTTTAACAAAACAAGCGAATCCCCATCTCATTTACATCCATCAATCAGCAAGAAAAAAAGGTAAATTAAAAAAAAATTAAGCTGTTACATATAATGCAATACACCACACATCAATCAAATTATTACATATATACCTTACATCTTTTCTTAAAAGTATACACTCTGTTAGGAAAGGGCTCAAATATTTTTGCAGGTAAGGTGTTCCAATCAACAATTGTTCTATTTAGAAAAGAAAATTTTTTTTTATTTGTTCTCTGTGCGCGGCATTTTACCTTAAATTTGTGGTCATTTCTCCCTATAAAATTTGGGTTCCCTGCCTCTTTCCTAAGATCTACCCAAGCTTTCTCCCCCTTCAGAATGCGGAACATTCCACAAAGTCTGCTTACTTTCCTTCTAGTTTGTAGAGGTTCCCAGCCCAGCGTTTCTAGCATGTCAGACAACACTCTCCATCCTCCTATGCTTCTCCAGTACATATCAGGCAGCCTTTCTTTGCACCTTTTCCAGTTTTTTAATATGGCCTTCTTCATGAGGGTCCCATACAATTTATTTATCCGCCGGTATGTGCACTATAAAGACTAAGGAACCTTTCTTTTTCCATGAATTAATGAATTGCATGGAAGATGGTAAGCACCATAATCAATACACTTTTGTCGCAATTGTACTATGGAAAAATATGATGTTTTTCTCCATCATCAACAATATCGTGTAGAGAAATTTTTTTCAAAGATATAATTCAATAATTAATAGCAATATATAATAATATTTAATGGTCAAATCTGAATGCTAGTTCCTACAGAAGTTTCATTATTAGGCAAATGCACAGTCAAGGCATTTAGACAGATAGCAGAGCTTTGTCAGAATATAAAATTTATTATTAAATTGGAGGGGTACCAAAGGTTAAATTTAATATGTTTTGAGTCATCCTGATCCATGATATCATTTCTATTGCAATGGGGAAAAGCTAAAAGCTAACAAATAGTCATTAGTAGAGTTTGATGCATAGATTTCCCACCATAGCTAGTGGTTTCATGGGTTGTTGACATTTGCTATGGCCTAATTGAAATTCATTTCTGATCGTTCTGTGTCATTAATTTACAAGGTTCGAAATACATTTCTAACTGTAAATTTCAGTAAACGAGGTGAAATTTCACCCGATGCAGCCAGAACACCTGTTCACCTGCTCTGCGAGTGGTGAAATATGGCATTGGAACACAACCGCCATTTCCAATGCTGCCGCTGGTGGGGCTCACCTAGGCCGAGGTGGATCTGGTATGTATTCATTTGAGATAATAGTGGGGCATTATAAATTAATGCATGCAACGAATTGTGTGAGTGAGGAGTAATATGATTTCTGAAGCATATCTCTCATTCTCATTTCATACATTCTTTAATTTCACGTGAATTAAGTTAAACCAGTGTGTGGGTAATTATTGATTGGTAAGCAGATTACATAAAACATAGAACTCAGTGGTTCATTACCTCAATTTTCTTTTTATAATTTTTAATCCAGGTTTGGTAACTAAAAGACTTTAAATAAGCTTGTACATTTCCTGTTTTCATGCCTATCTTTGTTGATAGTCAGCTGTGGAGTAAGTAATTTGCCTTTTCCGGAAGAAAACTATACCGATTGACTATTCATAATCTTATTTTCACAACATTGCTTATCCCCATTATTGTGAGAATTTTACATTTTTATACACTTAAGGACTGAGGAATTTACATGGAGGGAAATGACTTGAAATGATTCAATTCTTTTAATTGGCTGACCACCAGCCTAGAGAAAGAAGTGAGCCAGGTACTTAATAGTTACTTCAGTTTTCAATGGGAAAACACAGTAAATTATGCAACTTTCAAAATCACTTGGAATTTTCTAGTATGCATTCTGGATACATCCTGAAGTTTGGAGTGAAGATTAATTATGGGGGTCGTACTCAACTGAAGTTTTATTAAAATTATGGGGCTAAAGTTAGGAGTGATAGAAACTGAATTAGAAGGAACTTTGAGTAGGATAAGTGAGGAATCTTCATTCCGTTGCCTGTAACAAAGCCAGACTTAATGCTTGGATGCCATGAATATTCTTGCTGCTTTCTTGTATTTATTCTCTTGTTAGAGATAACTTGTTCCTCTGACAGATGCTATATCTTCTTTTGCCTTCTATCACTAGATCCCATAACCCTGATAACTTATAGAAAACGCCTATATTTAGATGTGTTCTGAATGACAGGTTGATCTGTTGATGCTGTTGTATTGGGAGATATTGTATCCCTAACTTTAATATTCTTAAATATTTTGCAACAATAACCCATAATGCAAGTGAATATATTTCAATGGGGGATAGTGAAATTTAAGTATTCTGGAAAACAGCAGTTCATTATAACTAATAAGTGGAAAGGAAAACTAGCTCCATTTTTCTTAAGTTATGCTTTCCTTTATTTAAATGAAAATTGATCACATAGTTTTCTTAATGATTTTATGATGATAAATTTGGTTAATGATATAATTCAATTAGCACTCATTACCGCTGTTTTTTTTTCAAAAATACTTACAATTGACTATCACATAATTTAAAAGAGGAAATTGACAATGTGCTTTATTTTAATAGGTTAATTTCATATTTAAATGAGATTGTCTTATGCTTTGGGGCTCTAATGCATGATATGGGAGTTGGAAGGTGCAGTGAGGGAAAAGTGAAGGAAGCATGCTATTTTTATTTATTAAGGCCTCGCATTGAGTATGCGGTGAGGGTTTGGGATCCTTTTGAAAAACATTAATTACATAATTGAATAGGGTACAGAGAAAGGCCACTAGGTGGGTGAAAAACTCGTAAGGACACAAAGCATCACATATTTAATACAGAATCTGGTGTGGTAACCTTTAGATAAGTGAAGACTCAGGGCTGGATTTGACTTATTACAAAGGTATGAAGTGAGCAGTTTTGCATCCGATATTGGAGGTATATGTAGGCCGCCCAATTACATTGGCTGGGTTGACAATGGTCACAAAATTAGAGTTTGATTGTCGAATTGATAGATTAAAGGTATTCGTTTTTCTTGCATACTATTCGCGACAACATTAAAGGGGGAACACCTAAGAAAATAATAGGTACACGCTGTCAAAAATAGGGGTTTACAAGATGAAATTCCCACAAAACACTCTGCTAGTCTGGCGTCCTGATGCCTCCCACTGTGTGCCCTAGTGCCAGGTGGGATGTAGGCGACTGTATATGAAGTATTGTATTCGTGAATTGTCCGTATGGAATGTGTAGACTACTAACTGGTTATACTACCTTGATCAAAAAGTTCCCGGAATAACCACCGTGTGGCGCTCCCATCGTTCCGATTTGAGTTCTGTTTTTTTTTTAAATTGGTACATCTGTTGTTGATATTCCCTTTAAATCTTAGTGTCATAACTTGACATTTGCAAAAGTTACGTAGCCAAGAGTACATCTATCTCTGTGTGTGTTGGCGATTTTTTACAATTGCAGAAATGGATTTAAATTTGCAACAACGAACTTGTATTAAATTTTGCGTAAAAAACGGATTTAGTGGCGCACGGACGTTGGAAATGTTGGAAAAGTGTTTCGGCAACGATTCTCTAAAAAAAACGGTCGTTTACCAGTGGCACGAGCGGTTCAGAAGTGGTCGTGAGTCAATCGAAGATGATGAACGCAGTGGCAGACCATCGACATCGAAAGTCGGTGAAAAAATTGATAAAGTAAAAGAAATGTTGGTCAATAACCGCAAATTAACCATCAGAGAAATAGCGGAGGACTTGAACATTGCCTATGGATCCGCCCAAGACATTGTGGTTAATGATTTGGGTTTCCGTCGTGTAGCAGCAAAGTTGGTGCCAAAAGACCTCAATTTCATGCAAAAAAGAGACCGTGTTGACGTCGCAAAAGACATGATTTGCGAGGCTGAATCCGATCCCACATTCATCAAAAGGATCATTACTGGAGACGAGACGTGGGTTTATGAGTACGACACGCAATCCAGACATCAGGCAAGTGAATGGCGTTCACCAAATGAGCCGAGACCAAAAAAACCACGTCGTTTTCAGTCAAAAAAGAAGGCAATGCTGACGGTTTTCATGGATTACAACGGTGTAGTGCATCATGAATTTTTGCCAGAAGGCCAGACAGTAAACAAAGAGTATTATTTGGGCGTTATGAGACGTTTGCGTGAAGCAATTCGCCGAAAGAGACCAGAAATGTGGGCAGAAAACTCGTGGATTTTGCACCATGATAACGCACCGTCGCACAGTGCTATCATTATTCGTAATTTTTTGACGAAAAATGCAACAAATACCATCCAACAGCCACCGAATTCACCTGATTTGGCTCCCTGTGACTTCTTTCTGTTCAATCGAGTTAAAAAACCATTACGGGGAACGCGTTTTAGCAGCCGAGAGGAAGTAATGGAAAAATCGCAGGAAGCACTGATGGACATACCGAAAACCGAATATAAAAAATGTTTCGAGGATTGGATCAAGCGCTGGCATAAGTGTGTTGCAGTCGATGGGGATTACTTTGAAGGGGACAATATAGATTTAGATGAATAAACTTGTATTTTTAATTTTCTGAATAAATTCCGGGAAATTTTTGATCAAGGTAGTATGTGCCCAAATTGCATGTGTGCCTGCCCTCTTTTAATGTACTTTATTGTCCTCTTTGTGTAGGCATAGTAATAGCTGCTAACCATGTAATACTAGGGAGAACGTTTTTGGTGAATCGTAGGGTGTTAGGTGCATGAGGAAATAGAGTGAATATATCTAGAATGACTGTTGACCCACCACCCCCTGCCACACATCCTTGGAATGGCTTGCGGGGTATTATGTTGATGTAGATTGAGTTGTTAGAGGTGCCAGTAATGAATGGTGCGCAACATTAGAGGGAGGAAATGTTTCAAGGGATAATGTCCGTCCTAACCTTAGATAATTTGGATAGACCTTAGCCCCTGTATAGTTCAGATTAGTGAGGGTTTACTGTAATTATTTAAATTATGTGGAAATAAATACAGTGGAACCTCATTTATTAAGTGTCTTGCATAATGAGCTATTCCCATATGGAGCAAAACTATTTTTTAATGACTTGGTTAATGAGCAATGCTTTGTGTGACAAGGAGAGGGGAAGTCCTGGATTGATTGTGCGTCTGCTGCTTCAGTCTGTCTGTAGCACTTGTTCCACTAGCGTCTTAGCATTGCTAGTGATCACACATTTTCCCAGATTGTGTTCAGACATAATATTGATGATATTTTGTGCTAAGTTACCATAGAATATAACCAAAGAAATCCAAAGAAAAATCATTGAAAAGCAAGAGCAAGGTATGAGCATGACTGATCTAGCATGCACATATAATGTCAACATCAATGATTTGTACTATCCTCAAGAACAAGGACAAGATTAAGTAGATAGATACTCCAAAGTGGGTGACATGACTATCTATGCAACAGTTACGTATCCTCAATAATGCTGGAAGGTTGCTTATCATATGGATAAACAGGAAGCAATTGCAATGCAACATAATTAATGAAAATATCATTTGTGAGAAGGCAGAAGTGATTTTTGCTGACCTCGTTATGAAGATTCTAAGATCATCAATGGCCAAAGAAGTATTTGAGGGAAAACGTGGGTGATTAGATGATTCAAGAGATTCAAATGAAGAACTGGCATCCTCAGCATTGTGTTTCTATTATTTCAAAGGGAAAAATTTGTCTATAAACTCTAAGGGATTTGAAATTGGAACAGGGTTTTGAAACCTTCAAGTTCATATTTGAAGGTATCTTTGCCTTTGAAATCTGGGACTGGGAGCAGATACTGACATTCAGAAGGACAGAAAATGCGAGAAGTCAGTAAATAAATTAACAGGCAAGTAAAAGACTTAATGAGCACCATACAGGAAATAAAAAACCTAATATTCACCTCAAGGTAAAATGGATGTTATTGACAAATTACAAGGGAAAAGGAAAAGTATTTTAAGAGGAGCTGAGAAGAATAATACATGAGCCAAATAGAAATGGATGTCAGATAGAGGTAATATCTGGACCTAAGACAGTATTAAAAAGGGATGAATAGTTGAGCAATGTTTTGATTAAAAGACAGATTAAAACCCATTCCCTATCAATTTTAACCTATTGCTTTGGCCATGCAGCCAACTGAGGAATCTCCTCCCCCAGCAAAATTCTATGAATCAATCAGTTGTTATGGAATGATAATATGGATATTTCTTTGCTTGTAATTTTAGAATGTGCACTGCCTTAGAGTCCATGAGATTAAACTGTCTTCCTTCATGTATTTTTTTACCCTACAGTAACATGCACACATTTACCTTAAACTAATTTCAGTTTGGAGGTTTTAATTAGAGCAAGCTGCCACCTCAAAGTTCATTGCAGGTAGTTATTATGATTTTGTTGATTTAATTTTCTGGTGCGTTTCAGGGACCTCAATGCCAGAGGTAGATGGTGTTGGCTGGCTGGGTGGTGAAGCATCTAAGCATCGTTTGGAGGTCTTCTCCCTAATCCCTGCTCTGCACAAGCCCATAAACTCGCTAGACATAGACAGGGACAGTTTGGTGTGTGGGTGTGACAATGAGGCTATTTACCTTCTCTCAAATATTACTCTGTAATTTTGAAAGAGGGAAAATGGAATTGTGTGATATTCCAATGGTGAATTTTTTTACTTTTGAAACTGAAATAGCATCCCGTCGTGTGCTCATCTTCCATAAAACATTGTGATAGCTGGCAAGAGTTTTTCATCCGATGTATGGATACATGGTGTAGTTAGTTTTCTTGCTAGAAAGGGTGCACTCAAAGTTTCATCAATGTGGTGTCATTCACCTTGAAGAGGGAAACCATAAATGTGGCAGTGTTGTGTGAATTGTTTATTCATTATGTTCTATATAAATAAATAGTTGTTGCGTGTTTACATCATCCTTTTTATCATATTTTTAGTGAAGAAACAGAATTAAAAAATTGTCGTGGATGATTTTATTATGTAATTAATGAAAATACATCTTTGTTCAAATGTTTTTTTTTTCCTGGCAGCCTATTTAGATTTGTAGTCTTAATTGGATTAAAATTATGTACACATATTAGTTAACCTTCTGCATAATGAATTGTAAGTTGCCTAACTTCTGTATATCTTACACAGTAATAGAGGTTATGATTAACACTTCATGTTTATTTCCCTACTTATGAGCATATTTAAGAGAAATCATAAAAATAAGTCTTCCCTATAGCCCAAAATATTTAGGAAATGTTAAGAAGTCTTCGATTCTTACAAAAAGTTGCAGATTCAGGGTAATTGCACAAGTCAAATCACAGTAGTTCAAACAATTACTCCCTTGATCAGGTATTTGCACCACAAATTGACCTTACTGTTACCTACATATTTTGGCTCCGACTAATCATTCTTCTCTGAAGAGGCCTGCTTAGCAGGCGAAACACCTGGTGTCAGGTTTTTCGGCACTTTCCCCTCCAGCCCTGTACTTTTGTGTCTTCCGAGTTTGAGTGACAGGTCACTGGCGCCGGGTTTCCAACCCCGTAAACCCTGTGTGTGTTTGTGACTTGCGAAGGTCAATTTGTTTGCAAATACCTGAGTGAGGGAGTAAGTGTTATATAATTTTTTATTTTATTTTTTCATTTGTTTGAGTGACGGGTCACTGGCGTCGGGCTTCCCGCCCCGTAAACCCTGCGTGTGTGTGTGGTTGCGACTTGTGAAGGTCAATTTGTGGTGCAAATACCTGATCAAGGGAGTAATTGTTTGAACTATTTATTTTATTTTTTCATTTGTTTGAGTGACGGGTCACTGGCGTCGGGCTTCCCGCCCCGTAAACCCTGTGTGGGTGTGTGGTTGCGACTTGTGAAGGTCAATTTGTTGTGCAAATACGTGATCAAGGGAGTAATTGTTTGAACTATTTATTTTATTTTTCATTTGTTTGAGTGACGGGTCACTGGCGTCGGGCTTCCCGCCCCGTAAACCCTGCGTGTGTGTGTGGTTGCGACTTGTGAAGGTCAATTTGGTGTGCAAATACCTGATCAAGGGAGTAATTGTTTGAACTATTTATTTTAATTTTCATTTGTTTGAGTGACGGGTCACTGGCATCTGGCTTCCCGCCAAACAATAACTTTCCCACCCCCTTCTATATTCCACCTATAAGTGCCCTTAAGTGTACGGCTTTGGGTTTTACATTCTTTCGAAACAATGTGGTACACTCAAAAAGGCCTCTTGAATTTTCTAAGGGTATTGGGTTGTTAGTAATAAACATTTTTTTTTTAATTTTGTTCCAGGGTATGCTATCAATATTTTTTTGTCATCTCCCATTAAAGGTTGGCTTTGGCCGGTCACAAACTTGACAGACCAACATTTTCAAGTCTCACCTAACAAGACACAACCTGACACCCCACATAAAATTAAGCTCTCCTTCAATTCCTTATACTTTCTGTGTCCCTTCATTTCATCCAACATGCTAATCCTTTTCCTCCCACCACCTCATTACTATCAATATTACATGTTCATAATGATAGATTCCACAATCAATGGACAAATGATATATTTGAGATACAAAATTTGCTTTCACAACTTTCTTAAGTAGGTTTTACTTTATTATAAATATAAAAATTTTACTTTAACAATTGAAAAAAAACATGTATTTAGAAAAAAATAGAACATGCTTTTATCACCTAAAACATTATAAAACAATTCCACAACCATATTCTTGAATTATATCTTTCATCCATCTATAATTAATGTGTGAACAGAATTTAATATATGAACCACCTTTACAACTGAACTTTGAATCTTGCAAAACAATATCAAGGGCAAGATTTTAATTCAGAAAAAATGAAAAGGCTCGCTTCTCTGAACAGTAATAACTATAAAAAACAAGACAATAACAAATAGAAACTGATAACCACTTTTCTGCATTCAAAACATAAAAATTATTTTTCTGAACCAATGAGAGTGAAAAGTTTTTACTGACTAGCTTATGGTTCAGCGAGATTTTCTGTAGCGTTTAGTTTGCAGGTATAAACTTTTTTAGTTTATTTGCTGAGCAACAGAAAGTTATATAACACAGAAAGTAATGCATAATAAAACATTAAGTAATATTAATCAAACAACAACAGTGAAGAAAACATAGCTAAGAGGAAATATTTTTTCTCTGCTTTAAATCCTTCAAAGAAATGATCATTTCCAGAAGAAAGGTTAGGTTAATGCAGAATAATAAAACCAAAGACCAAAATCTCTTCTTAATTGATCATAGCACCATCTGAAAATATGGTGGTTAAATAATGAGCTTTGTAGCCCTTGAGGTTGGGTTGTCTTCCTTCAAGTAGTATTTTTGAGTGATGGACATTTGTTCTTGCTTAGTTGAGCTGGAAATTATCTGAGCTTACCTAAGCGAGGCACCTGTAAGTGATCAATTATTGTAGCATGTATCATTTCAATTGGTGAAGTGGACAGAAAGGAAAACAAATGAGGAAGTGCTAGGTATGGTGGGCAAGGAGAGGGGATTGTTGGGAGAAATCATAGGGAGGCAGGAAAAATGGATGAAGGGTATATTGATCGGAAGTGAGATGTTGCAGACTGTAATAAACTTCAACATGCAAGATGGAATTTTGGAGTTTAAAAGAAAGTAGTGTATTTCAGTTGTTCCCTAAAAACAAACCTAGTTCCTTAGACTACCTCTAGTTTACCAATATGATATTAATTTAACAACACGATAATACTTACTTCCAAAATCATTTCCATGATTAAAAAAGAATGACATTTCTCAAAAAGGAAGTTAACTCTAAAAAACATTTTACCCAAAAAAACAGGATACCGAATATGACCTTTTAATGCAAAAATAGATGAACTATTGTTAAAATTATTATTTGTATTTGAATTTTTTTATAATAAACTGCATATTATACCATTAGGCCACGTCATGTGAGGACTATAGGACAATTAGTTTGATATCCCACGCAGCTAAAGTTGTTCTCAGGATCATAAACAAAAGGATAGAGAGTAGGGCAAATGATTACTTAGGGAATGATCAGTTTGGGTTTAGGAAGGGGAGAGGTACGCGTGATGCCATTGCAGTAATGAGATTATTAATCGAGAGGAATATAGAACACAACCAGGAGGTATTTGCCTGTTTCGTAGATTTCGAAAAAGCGTTTGATAGAGTGAATTGGGAAAAACTAATGAGTATATTGCAGAAAATAGGAATAGATTGGAGGGAAAGGAGGCTAATCCGCAACCTGTACATGTCTCAGACTGCTCAGGTGCGGGTGGGAAACGGGGAGTCAGGATGGGCAGTGTTAGGAAGAGGTGTAAGGCAGGGTTGCCCATTATCACCCTTGCTGTTTGACCTGTATGTGGAGGAAATGATCAAAGAGGCATGGGAAGAACTCGAGGTAGGAATGAAAGTGGGCGGGGAATTCGTAAAATCAGTTAGGTTTGCTGATGACCAAGCTTTGGTTTGTCAGTCAGCCAAGGGGCTGCAAGCATTGGTGAGTGAATTGGAAATTCAGTGCGACAGGTATGGGATGAGAATCAATATTAATAAAACAAAGGTTATGCGATTTTCTAGAAAGAAAAAGGCCAAGCTTAACATTAAAATAGGAGGGCAAAAACTAGAGCAGGTAGAACAGTTTATGTATCTCGGTAGTGTTTTGGACCAACACGGTCAAAGTAGTATGGACGTAAGGAGAAGAATTGCCCTAGGCAAAGAGGCTTTCACAAGGAGGAGGGAGTTGATGACAGGGACGTTGAGTAAGGATGTTAAGAAAAGACTCGTAAAAACTTTGATATGGAGCATAGCTATGTACGGTGCGGAAATGTGGTCATTGAAGCAGGAGGATAGACGTAGATTGGAGGCTTTTGAAATGTGGGTGTGGAGAAGAATGGAGAAGGTGAAATGGACAGAGAAGAAAACAAATGAGGAAGTACTTGGTATGGTAGGCGAAGAGAGGGGTTTGTTGGGAGCAATCCTATGGAGGCAGGAAAAGTGGATGAAGGGGGTGTTGACCGGCAGTGGGATGTTGAAGACTGTGATAGAGCGTAGGATGTTGGGCAAAAGAGGAAAGGGAAGGAACAGGATAGGGATGTTGGACGGGATGAAGGGAGGAAGAAAGTACTCAGAGATGAAGAGGGACCTGATATAGAGTAGGATGATGGATTTTGTGTTTTGTTAGGAGTAATAAAATATTTGTTTGGTAGTTGTGTCCATCCAAAAACCTACCTTAAACGGTAGATTACCTTTAAAAAAAAAATTATAACATTGTTTTTAGACTTGTTGCCACATTAAAGGCGGATTATAACAGATATATCCATTCAGTAAAGAATACTAAAACATCAAAAGAATGAAAGCTAGGAAAAATCCATCATCTCATAACCCCCAAAGAAAATGGAATTCTAATATTCCTGAAAAGAATTTTTTTCCCATAAATAATTTTTTACCACCGAGTGATAGGCATTTGAATAACCAAAATTACCGGTACAAAGTATGTAATTTTTAACTACCTACACACATGCAAACCTATGAATATGCTCTAATAATGTACGTATAATTTTACTGTATGTTATTGGGAAATTATGGTTTTAATAGGTTACAGTCATGAAAATAATTATTTCCACCTCACTAATTATTATTCCCTCCCCAAAGACTACTACCTTGACATTGTGCAAGGGTTTGAATGTTCATACGAACCATAGATATGTACAGGCAGGAGCAATGCTAATTGCTACAAGTGGGTCACCAAAGCTACTTAGATTGAATGGTAGGAGCCAGATGAAAGGGAGTCCTTGTAGTACCTATTCCTCAATGCAGCAGCTGTAAAGGCATCTGGACCCAGTGGGGCAACCATTTCAGTGATGATGTCATTTTGAAACACTTGTGGAATGCAACAGGAACACCTCGTTAATTATCCCAAGAAATGATGACAGGACAAAAGTTTAAAAATGAGTCCTGACAACCATGGAGCTTGGCTAAAAGGGCAAATTATCATACATAGCAGCAGAGGAGTTTCCTCAGTCATCATCATATGAAACCGAGACACAGCCCAGCAGATGGTAACAGAAAAGAAGAAACTGAATTCAAATATGAAAATGGAGACTCCGCAAGTTAAGATGATGCTGATAATAGAGTCTTAGGAAAATATGAAAGAAAAGATGGAGAGAGGAAATATGTACATCTTATGTTTATTAAAGATGAGATGAAAATTGCAGGGATTATTGAAGCAATAGTTGCAGAGTAATGTATAGTGCAGGGGTGGAGAGTCAGAATGGGGTAGCCATAGTAATGAAGAGGAAACTGGAGGGAAGGGTATTGGATGTGGAACAGCAGAATGAAAATATTAGTAGAAATAAGAGGATACTCAGATAATCAAGTGCTAATCCAGGTGAACAAACCTACCAGAAATCATGGAGAGGAAGAAGCTGATAGTGTGAACAATCAGATGAAATAATTAGCACAAAAATGTACTTGGAATTTGCATAAAAATGCAATTGGATTGAGAGTGATGGGTAATTGTAATATGGTAGGATGTGAAGGAAGAGAGAGGAGTGAGGTATGAGATTATGGTTTACAGGAAAGGAATAACCCCAAGATAAAAATTGTTTTTCATTAGAAATAGGTTATTTGTGATTATGTAACACATGGTTGAAACACCACAATAGACAGGAGGACACAAAGAAAATTTCAAGACATACAGGGATATATCAGTTGGATTACATTGTGGTTAAGCATTAATTTAAGAATACCATGATAAACTCTCAAAGTTTCTCATGGGCAAATGTGGATTTGGATCACAATGTAGTTCTCGTGAAGAGTTATGTTTAATTTAAAAGATTGAGAAAAAGGGAAGGCATATAGGAAAATGGAATGTTGAAGAATTAACTGGGGTGAAAAGGAAGGAGTATCAGAAAGCAGTATGAATAGAATTCTGAGGGGGGATATAGGGATGGGCACAGTATAAGAACTATAGAAATATCTCAAACATGGAATTTTGACAGTACCGAACGAAATAATAGAAAGAGTAAATGAAAAAGGTAAGGAACGCATGGAATACAGAAGATATGATTAAGAAGATGACTGAAAGTAATAATGCAAGGACATGAACACCGAGTTGTGTTGGAGAAAGTACAAAGAGCTAAAAATAAACTGTGGCAAGAAACTAATTAGTCAAAATAAGCATAGTGGAAGATGCAGTGTAAGGATATGGACAGTGTACAGATTAAGGGTTAAATAAGCAAGGTAATAAACAAGGGTGAAGGAACTCTGGTTTCAAGAAAGGCAAATCCTTTAAGACACTATAAGAGATACAATTAAGTACAGTTAAATATTAATCCAAGCCCAAGAGCTTCTGCTGGCTAGCTTTTAGGCAAGGCAACTGACAGCTGAGATCATTTGTACCATTAGGGATGGATGGTAATGGAGAAAGGGTGGAGAGAAACCCAGCGTCGGCATTAGCCTACTCTTAACAAAAGGCACCATTGGGTCTGCAGTTAAACATCCCATATGACAGTGGCATACTTTATCAAAGTGCTCTCCACCAAAAACCTCAAGTAGGGATCGGGATACCATTGAAAAAAATCTGCTGCCTCCAGGATTTGAGCCCAGACCCTCTGGGTGGGAAACCACCAAACTGTCCCGATCCCCACTCAAGGTTCTTAAGAGATGGAAAGACTGTATAGAGGATCTATATGATAAAGATGACAAACAAGGGAATCTGGATATAGAAAAGGAATATGATGTCTATATCGTAAGGATAGCTTAGGAACGGGGATACCTGACTGCGAGATAGACAAAGCATAAGAAACAAAATGAAATCAAACAAGACTCTGTGAATAGATAAAATACCTGCAGAACTATCCAAGAATTTGAGAATATGAAAAAGAAATAGTTTTAATGGGCTCATTTATGAGGTACAAACATGGCCAGAGGACTGTTAGATCATTAGTATTGGTATCATTCTAAATAATGAAATGGAAAAATAATAGTTTCTTGTATGCTTCTAGATTTTGATGTGTTCATCAAAGTAAACTTGGCACAATTGATGAAAATTTTACAGATATGAGTAGACCAGAGGGATAGGTGCTTTATCCATAACCTACACATGTTCCAGACTGATCAGGCGAGGAAAGCAAATACAGAGTCTGAATGGACACTTCTATTCAGCAGAGTAAGACAGAGATATCCACCATCAACTGTTCCTTTGTAGATGTACAAGGGGGTATCGTTAACTTTTAATTATTACTAAAAAATAATTGAGATAAACATTTAACTTTTATTTGCTGTTCTTAAGACTTCTCTATACTGTCACCATCCAGAGTTATCCAGTTCTCCCAGCATTTCTTGTCCTTTTGAAGGCCATCATTGTAGAACTTGGCAGATCACGTCAAAAACCATTGCTCCACCTCTTGAATGATGTTATTTGTGCTTTCAAATCTGGCTACACAATGCCTTTTTCAGTTCTGAGAATGAGAGAAAGTCACTTGGGGTGAGATCAGGTGAATAGGGCAGATGTGACTAAATTTCAAAGCCACATTGCTCGCGTGCCTCATTTTAATTTGAAAATGATCCAGTAGTTGTGAAACCCAGCATACTGGTACCTATGATATTATGCACTTCTTCATGAACAATTTTACACACACTGCCGTGAGATCAGTCTCGTTCATGAGTATTTGGAGTTTGCTCTTCAGTTTAATAAGATCAAGTCCTCCACTTTCTTCATAGTGGCAGCATCGTCCATGAGTGATGGACTTTCACTTCTTGGATGGTCTGTGAGAGACATGTGACCAGTTTAAATATTCCTTTTCCACCTCACACTGTGTCACATGACGGGCTATCATTTTCATGAACAGTCGTCATTTCATTGTGGATTTGCCGGGCGCTCTAACCTTTCAAATGAAGCAACTTAATCAAACTGTAAGCTTTTATCTTTTCCATACTGAGTTACTTTAATGTATGGCTCCTTGAAAGGAAACATTAAAACTACAATTTACAACATCATTTAATTAAGGATCAATTAATATGCAGAATAAATTTTATTTATTCTCAGTTATTTCTTAGTAATATAACAATTAAAACCTATACCCCCACATATTGCGAACAAGTATTGCTTAGCCAGCCAAAGCCAAGGGTTACAATTGAAGTAGAGGGAGGGAAATAATAGGCATATTGGATGGAATTGAGGGAAATAGAAAGTATGCAGAGCTAATGAATGAGTTATTTTATTTAGTGAGAGCATGGGATTAAAGGATTTTTGTGTCATGCAAGTCAGGACTTAGTGGAGTACAGTGGTGTCCGGTCAAGGCCCATCAAAAACTTTCCCAAATCAGGTAAATGCTGCTTTCTTTAAATAATCATTTTTTCTCATGGTAAAAATATATAATTAAGATTTTTTTCAATTTTATCAAATCTGATGATAGCCATTTTTAATTAAAATTATCCTCAGGTTCACTTCATATTAAAATCTGATAAAAAATTCAAAAGCCTATGACAAAACTATGAGAGATTTAATATATATTTATGAAAAATGCACACCTGTTCAATTTACTTTCATAAGCACTAAATATAGAAGTAAAAGTAAGACAGAAAACAAGCCAGATAAAGAAAACCTTTCAAAAGACCAGGATTCCTTATTTAATTTGTTTTTACACCCTCTTACATGTGTTGTGGCTTTAACTTCTTCCTTTGGATGGCCTTAAAAGAAAAGTTGTCATTAAAAAAATGAACTTTTTCACCTCTCCCAGATGGTGGCAATGAGTTAGCAGGTTTAAAAATGCTTGGGGCCTTTTTAGTTTTGCAAAGGTAGTTCAGAGACAACATACTTGTGCCTTCTTAAGGAAGGCAAGGGAAGACTTTAAAGTTATTACATCTCCCCACTCCGATGGCAACAATGCTAAAAGCCGATCATGCCTTTTGTGAATGAGGTGGTAGTGGGTTACTGATTCACTTAACAACAGTTAATTAAATGTTTTAAATTGAGCTTCATAGTTAAATAGCAATCTGCCACTGTTAACTACATCCAATTTATTTACTGGGTAGTATGGAGAAGGAAGGAAAAACAAAAATATTTAACCATTACAAAGGTTCACACTTAGTCATTAGAACATTTTTGAATACCTAAATTTCCATTTTTTACACTGAGTTTACACATTCCATTCTGAGAAACGTTATTACCATAGTTTTACAAAGAAATCTTACTGACAACCTAAAGTCAGAGAAAAAGACCCAAAAAAATCATGAACTTCTACCAAATAACTATCAATCCCCATAATTGCAAAAGAAAATGGCTGTTATAAAGTATTCAACTGGACTTAAATTAATTAAGGTAGTTAATTTGGTTATATTTCAAGGAATCCTAAATTGACATCCAAAAAACCTAATAAATTGATGGTAGACAAACGAATTGTTAAGAATTTTTAGGACAAATAGGAAGGAGGTTCAAATCTACGTAAATTACTCTCCAGAAACTTACATAACCGTAGGCTTTTCTTAGTTTGCGTTGTTCATCAGGATCCAGAGATTTGAATGCACAACTTTGGGTCACATAGTAAAATTTTCTTCTTATAACATCATTTGCAGCTTTTGTGAGAACATCATTCCTCAAATTATCACCTATAAACTTTATCTCCAATGCATTTTCCGGATTTAACCTAAAATATAAGTGATTGTATTACTCTATATGATTAGGGATTCAAGCTATGATGAAATTACTTAAATAGCCTTGATATCCACCATAAATAAAAACAAAGAATCATTGTACATGCCGTTTCTGGAGATATTTAGTGCAAAATATTTCAATTTCTTGGAGCATTAAGAAAGATGCGCCTGCCAGGATTAAGGGCGCGTTTTCGAGATTAATTTTTAAACGACCACTGTATGCAAAATGTACGAAGGATTCCAATGCACTGCGGAAGGAAATAGAAGTATGATAGAAGTATTACCATTCAAGAAATTCAGACAACTTCCGAGTTACGTTTTTGAGTTTCTCATAACCACGTACTGGAATTCTATCCCCAACATCTTTACATCGTTTTCATAGGTTTCAACCATATTGCTGTCAAACATGGCTCGAAAGAAAGGTATTGTGGCTGCAAGTACAATTCTGTGAGCGTTGATCGCACGGTTATCCACCTGTCGCCATGAGGGTGATTACTATTCAAAATCACACAGATGATATTCCAACTTAATTAATGTAAGATATTAATGAAAATTATTTCTAAAACTTAGTGGTCCTACTCAATACGACTTACTTTCAAAGTGATATCGCACAATTTTCCTTGTTTCAATAATTGATGCATATGACTGAAGCTATTCACTAAACACTTTTTGGACACATATTCTTCTGGCGAATTTCTGTCCATTACCCAGGACATAATAGCAACGTTCGCAACAACTAGAAACTCAGTTAAAAGTACGTGCAGATATCACCAATGACAACTGCAATTTGAATTCCGATTCTTGTCGCTCCTTTTCCCGTCTGTACAACTCTGACATCTACAGCCGAGGGAATGAAGTTGATATGAGGAAAGCAATGCGTGTCGGTTTTGGCGGTCCATTACATATTTCAACAATTTACTTATTCTACTTGTAATAGTTAGTCCAGTTGTATAAATGGATACAATAGTTTTTTATGATGGAACTCGTGCAGGCAATAAGAGCACTGTAGAATAGACCGGAGAAAGTTAGAGTAAAGCTCTTTATATCCTTCTCATGTTATGCGCAGGGATTTCTGAAGAGGTACGCGTAGACAGCTTCAAATCTACTAATACTCATTGGGTTGTTAGCAGCTGAAATGGTAAATATTCAACTATGAAGCTCCCCACGAGAAAAATTTTAGAAATTAACTGAGAAGGACTGTAAAATTAAATGATTTTCTTTGTAGAAAATGTAATGGTAAGGTACCTAGCCTCTTTGGTAAGAACGCCACCATCATGATTTTTTGTGATGAATGCGTTCGTCTGGAAAACAGAAATATGGAACAATTGACTTCTCCTCTGAAAAGATTCGCTTATCAATTGAGATTAGTAATAGAAGTTTTTACCAGCGGAAATGTGGATCAATTGCACTTTTTGGGGGTTTATCGTTCCTTATTTGAACTCGGTTATTTATGGTATTTTCAAATATTTTCTTTAGTATGATATGAAGCTAAATTCAGAGAATTTTATCATTCACAAACTAAGATATTACCTCAGTGTCTTCGTAAACACCAATTGGTGGATGACTAAACCAATGTTGAGTATCTCGTAAAATCTTTCTTCTTTCATTGAACATTGCTGTGCAAATTACATTTTCAACAAATTGTTCGTAAAACAATATGGTTTAAAAAAGTGTGTTTCTGTCGTCTGATGAGAAATTCTGCGGCTTTTGTCTGGCTATGAAATTTTGGAGTAAGGCAACCAATTATCCTGGATTTTGATAGTTTGTTCCACATGATGATGACTCCAGGAAAACTTTGCATTCACATAGTCCACTTAGTTTACCCATCATCTTTTTATGTAAACACTCGTGAATATACCTTTGTGTTCATGGATTTGTTGCCCTTTCTCAATATAGAAATAACCCATCAGATCAAATCACACTGTACGCTGTTTATGTAAAACGTTGTCTCGGGACAGAAAATTGCACATTCTGTCGCACACCAGTAGTGGTGTAATTACTAATACTACGAGTCAATTGTAATGCAAAACTTTAAGCGTCGACGATGTATCATATTTAGCATAGGATTCCCTACTTACAACTCCCTGAGCTCAATACCAAAATATTACGATAGTTTATTTCATTTCAGTTTGAATGTTATTCTATTCTTAATGGTACCCTGCAAGCTACTGCGAGGGTGTGTGGCAGGGGGTATTTACACGCCAGGGGGGCAACGAAACAACAAAAATATGCAACATCAAAAATTAAGTTTTTCTTAATTTTTAGTTACAATATATATTTGTAAAATAATTCAAATAATGTAGATCACGATAACTACAGGTTGATGCAATACGGTATCAAATGAAATATACTTCTCTAAGTATACGTCAGAAGCTGTTAGTAGTAACAAGGATACTAAATAAGGATAGATCAATTAGATGTTAGCATCCTAGGCTACATAGAATTAAGAAAAGGAAAATACCTACCCCCCGTAACGTGGTCGAATAAGGTTATCCTGATTTTTTATCGTTCGTGAAAAAAATGAAATTTTAAATTAATCTGCTTGACATAAATCTTTCTAAATTAATTGACATCACCTCTCCAACCGTAATACGATGGGGTTAATGGTACATTTTCAACGTCATCGCTAAGGTAAATAGAGATACTTCCAATTAATATAAAACATTCAATATGTGATTTTACCTACGCTTCGTGAGTGCTTCCGAATCTAGTTCATCTAATAATTTTGATGCGCTATTCAGTTAATCATAATAACGTTTTATAAATCTATCTCCTCTACACTGCGCGCGATCTAATTCTGCAATAAATGAAACTTCATGAGGATCTCATTATTTGTGGCATATTCTAAATGAGAATTAACTAGCGAAAGGAAATATTGCTCTTTAACCTTATCGCCATTTTACCGTAATACTCCTCAAAAACATCCTAACACACATTCTCGTTTTTTATAATTTTTATTTCTAAATAGTACTTCTCGGCCAACCGCTAGGATGTGTGGCAGGGATGGATTCAACACCAGGCAAGCTACAACAAAAATTAATTTTTCCGGGCGGCGGTTTCTCTGGCTGGGTTCAAGGGAGGGGAGTCTCAGGAAGGACTGGAGGCCGGTGTCTCCCAGCCTTTGCGAAGTGCGGATCGTTCGTTTGCGAAACCTATTATCACGTGACCTCGCTACACTCCGTCATGAACCCGTAATTAAAACAGCGCTACGCCATCAAATTTCGTGCGAAATTGGGCAAAACCAGGAATGAGCCTCATGATATGCTCAATGCGGCTTAAGGTGATAACACCATGGTTATATCGGGTATTTTTGGATGGCGCAAGTTGTTTCGGGAGGTTAGAGAAGATTTTGAAGAAGCCGGAGGTTCAGAAAATCCCTATCCTGTTTCTTCCCTTTCCTCGTTTGCCTAACATTCTCTCCTCTATCACAGTCTTCAACATCCCATTGCCGATCAATACGCCCCTAATCCATTTTTCCTGCCTCCATAGGATTTCTCCCAACAAACCTCTCTCTTCGCCCACCATACCAAGTACTTCCTCATTTGCTTTCTTCTCTGTCCACCTCACCTTCTCCATTCTTCTCCACACCCTCATTTCAAAAGCCTCCAGTCTACGTCTATCCTTCCGCTTCAATGACCACGTTTCCGCGCCGTACATAGCTACACTCCATATCATAGTTTTTACGAGTCTTTTCTTTACATACTTACTCAACGTCCCTGTCATCAACTCCCTCCTCCTTGTGAAAGCCTCTTTGCCTAGGGCAATTCTTCTCCTTACGTCCATACTACTTTGACTGTGTTGGTCCAAAACACTTCCGAGATACGTAAACTGGTCTACCTGCTCTAGTTTTTGCCCTCCTATTTTGATGTTAAGCTTGGCCTTTTTCTTTCTAGAAAATCGCATAACCTTTGTTTTATTAATATTGATTCTCATCCCATACCTGTCACCCTGAATTTCCAATTCACCCAGTAATGCTTGGCTGACTGACAAACTAAAGCTTGGTCATCAGCGAACCTAACTGATTTTACGAATTCCCCACCCACTTTCATTCCTACCTCCAGTTCTTCATATACCTCTTTAATCATATCCTCCACATATAAGTTGAATAGTACCGGTGATAATGGGCAACCCTGCCTTACACCCCTTCCTAACACTGCCCATCCGGACCCCCGTTCCCCACTCACACCTGAGTAGTCTGAGACATGTACAGGTTGCGGATTAGCCTCCTGTCCCTCCAATCTATTCCTTTTTTCTTCAATATACTCATTAGTTTTTCCCAATTCACTCTATCAAACGCTTTTTCGAAATCTACGAAACAGGCAAATACGTCCTGATTGTACTCTATATTCCTCTCGATTAGTGATCTCATTACTGCAATGGCATCACGCGTACCTCTCCCCTTCCTAAACCCCTAAGTATTCATTTGCCCTACTCTCTATCCTTATGTTGATGATGCTGAGAATAACTTTAGCTGCGTGGGATATCAAACTTATTGTCCTGTAGTTCTCACATGATGTAGCCTTTACCTTTTTCGGAATAGGAACTAACACTGATCTCACAAAGTCTTCCGGCCGGAGTCCTTCCTCATTGATATTACAAATCCGTTCATATAGCTCCCCCCTCCCACATTTCCCTAAGCCTTTTAGTAGTTCTGCAGGAATGTTGCCTACCGCTACTGCTGTATTTAATTTCATCTCCCTTAAAGCCCTTTATATCTCGTCGTCGAGCATGCCTGAACCTAAGCTATCTTCCTGAACGTCATGTACATTTTTTATGTCTAACTTTGTTGGTCTAAGTTCTTTACTATACAGTACTTCTATATATTCTTTCCATCTCTCTTGGATCTTTCACGTTTCAACTATTATCTTACTCGCTTTATCTCTAACTGTTAGCATAGATCTTCCCTTCTTACTTCCAGATAGTGATTTAACCTTGCTGTCGGGCGCACCAATTTCACCCTTCCTCTGCAAACTTTCCACATCCTCGCACTGCGTTTTCCACCATGCTTCTTTTGCTTTATTTTTTAACCGTATCAAATTATTATTTAACTCTTTGTACTTTATTTTGCCTAATTCTGTGTTTAAATTCTTCCATTTTCTTCTCTCAATCCATCTTTGCAATCATCTCATCCGTGATCCACGGTTTCCTTGTCCTTTTTCCGCTAACGGTTCCTATAGTGTCTTTTGCGGCTTTCGATATCCCTCCCTTGATACATTCCCGTTTTTCTTCGATAGTACTCAGCTCTTTATCCTCCTCCGAGGTTTTATCTACAGCCTGCTGCTACTCCTTCCTTGTGAATCCAGTTAATGCTTCTACATTCCATTGCCTAACCCATCGCCCCTGGCTTAACTTCAAATTGACTAAAGTGAGATTAGAGTCCGCATCCGCTCCCGGAAAGCTGTACGAATTGATCACACTGTTTACAACCCTCTAGGCTACCGCTTGTGCGGTAGCCTACAGGGTGTAAACAAGTGCGTGGCAGGGAGCATTTCAATACCAGGCATGCCACATAAAAATTAATTTTTTCTTATTTTTTCTGTACAATTATTATTAATTTTGCTTTTAGCGCAAGCAAGGGACATTTTAGTCCAGTGAGTAGAGCGTTTCAATCGGGTTTGATCCCTAGTTTGATTCCCGGGGAAGACTCTGGACAAACTCAGCTCCATATAGTACAGCTTAGTACTGGGTGAGCTCTACCCTCATCAATCAAAACGACATTCGGGTTAACAACTGTGGTTTTTTGTCACAAAACCCGTCGCTCAGTGAAGGAAGGGTGATAGGCTTCAGGTCAGTAGAGGCGCATGAAGAGTATGGAGGGGTGATGCAAGGAATCCGTGGAAATTACTCTCGCCAAAACTGGATATCTCTCATAAATTAAGCCTCAAAATTCGTGTATCTTTTCCATCTACCACTGATTTTCTATGAATTTTCAAGTTTTCTAAAATTCGAGATGCAAAACTCAGGGTTGACACACGAAGAAGGTGAAGAGAGGTTGTGTGATATTATCACAGGACATCTAATTGTACTCGTAAGTAAATCCCAGAGTAGCACGATAATATTTTAGGAGACTGAGTTGATGTGATAAATCGTGATGCTCAAGTAGGTTGAGTGGATAAAACAGATTTATGGTATATGTATATGTATGCCCTATGCGCTTGTGCAACAGCCCATTCGTACAATAACTTGCATTGAATTTGTGTACTGGTCGTACGGATACGCTGTTGATACTTACATTGTGTTCCCATTTTCGTCAGTTTTCCGATTGGTCGATTCTTCTCCTCTTTGCCAAGGATCGAAATATTTAAACGTAAGAAAAGAACGAAGGATTTAAACAAAAAAGTTATGCTCGCTGACCTGGATGATTAAATGGAAAACAACCAGAACAAATTGGGAGAAATGAGTTAAAGACAAGGAGTTTAAACAAGAATTAAATTATTGTATTGGTACATCATTCACAACAATTGGGAAAATGTCTTGTGTGGAAAAAAACACTCCAATGCAGAATTCACTTCATGGGTATGGTTGACATCCTTGTGACTTCACCAAGAGATTTGGGTCAGTATGCACGACATAAGGTTTCATAAGCCTCAAGTCGGCAATGGGGACTGGTCGGTTACCCCAAACAAATGCAGCATCACATAATAAGTATCCTGTGTTGACTCAACAACTATATTTAACTGACGCAATGGTTTGGGTTGGATGGGTTTTTCGTATGTATTTACCTTTGGTCACCAGATATGAAGGATATTGGAAGTACTAATACTTTATTGGGGGCACTTTCAATTTACGATTGTTTACGGCAATACTGCCCTACACTTTCATTTCATATATTCGAGGCTGTGAAAGATATAATTTCGGCTTACCTTGCTTATAGTAGCTGGAAAATCGGTGAAAGTTAGCCCATGTAACTTGTTTTTTTTTAACTTTTGCTGGTTCTGAAAATATAGTAATGACCTTAGCCAGGACAACTTCAACACAATGTGACGCAAAACAGCACAACCAATTATGACGCCACTCAAAATACTAACTCAATACAAAATCCAATCCAATATATTAATCAAATTAAAGAAGGAAATCGTTAATTAATAATAAGTCCGAGGAATCTTAAATCGCGTTTCTGTTGAGCATTTGAACTTTTAAATCAGGATGTGTTCTTGTGTCTTAATTGTTGGATGACAATGGATGTGCTGATACCGACCAGTACCCATGAACCTATGTTCTCATTATTATTGTAGTCTCTATCTACATTGTTTTCAGTTTTGATTATTCCGTAAGCCGGGATTAAGGCAGGGCATTATGGAATTCTCAAATCCCATTCGCATTCAAATCACCATTGTAGACAGCTGATTTAAGTCTGCATCCAAATGGTTTAACGAAGAAGAGCCTTTCCCCCTCACTCTCACAGTGGAATCGTCATCCAAAATAATCTGTGTCTATTTTGCTCGTCTTCTCTTTGCTTCAACACGCATTCATTCGCGCACGTCGTTACTATTCAGTGGCTCAACTTGTTCCGAACTTTCACTGTTTCTGGCTCTTGACATGAGCATCTGAAACCGATTCCTAAGGCTCTTCAACACTGGTTCCACGGTGGCACCAATTTTCAAAATCACAAGCACCAATAGAACTGTGATCAGCACGATCCCGGCAATACGCCAAGGATTAGCCTCAGAGCGAATCTCCTCCTGTCTTTCAGGCGTCGGCCATTTCAGTCTAATTGGCTTCATGAATCCCTTGGGGTACTCTATTGGATACCTTGGGAAAGTTGTTCGTCTTGATCTCGTCCTGGAAGGGCCGATGGAGTACAGGACCTGTGGTGAAAAAAAATGTCCAATTATACCATTTCGCATGCAGTCGGAGAAATAAGTTTTCAGGTAGGCGTAATACCATGAATCCATATCGGATGGTTGGTCGGCAGTAGTAGTTATTATGGGAGGTCATTTAACCGACACCGACAGCTGAGTTCGTTTGCGCAATTAGGGATAGGTGGGTAATATGGCAGGGGTAGGATGTTCAGGGAATATAAGAAGGGTGGAGAGAAACCCTTGCTTTGGGCTACACTCAACGGAAGGCGCTAAGGGTTCCAGGGTTAAGCGTCCCATTCGAAAGACGGCGTACTCACTTTAAAGCTCTCTACATGGCACACTACGTCGAGACTGGGATAACAATGAAATATCCTACCACCACCGGGATTCGAACCTGGGCCATCCAGGTGGTAGGTTTTGTTTGAATACCGACTTAGCATTGTCTATATACTTACTTGTGTTAGCTTCATCTAACAAAACACGACCAGACACCCCATTCTATATTAAACTGTTCTTCGATTCCGGATACTTCCTCCCTACAATCACTTCACCCAACATGCCTATCCTTTTCCTCCCGCTTCCTCATTTGCTTAATTTTCTCCCTTTTGTCACACTCTTCAACATGATATCCCTTTTCATAATGCTCTGCATCCATCTTTGCTGCCTCCTTCGGATTTCACCAAACAGTTCTCTCTCTTCTCCCACCATGCCTAGTACCTCTTTGTTGGAATAAATGAAATAAACTCCAATAGCCATAAACAGTTTACCTTTCAAAACGAAGTACAAATGAGATTAGTTGCCTAACGCCACAAGTCAAAGGATGGGGTAAATGGTAAAGAAGGGAAGGGATGAGAAACGTTGAATACGAATACGCGTGTTTCGGCCACAAAGTAGCCGTCTTCAGCGTACTGAAGGTACGCTGAAGCGTACTGGCAACACAAGTTGAAGTGAGAATGGGTTAAAGGCATCCGGAGAGTATATAGTGTGAAATGTTGGGGGGGGGGGGGTGAAAAAGACGGGAGCCAATGGAGTGAACTGACAGTTGAGGAGTTTGAGATTTGATTTTTTGACAGTTCATTTATTCAATACTACTAGCCTTAAGTGCTTAGTTCAATCAATATTGCCTCTTTGTTTCTTTTAATTTTCATACATTTTAATTTTTCCTTCCTTCTCCGCACTCACTTCGGAAAAATCTACACACCATCTTGCTTAAACGACCACCAGTTTCCGCTCCGTACAAAACGACACTTCATATCGAGGTTTCCCGTAACCTAGTTATTGCTAATCGCTATATAGTGGTGTTGAAAAATTTATTTTAAAAGTAAAATGTGCTCAGTTGAAGGCACACTTTTACTTTTAGATCGTATTTGGTTAAAAATTAATTAATGACGTTAATTTTTCTAGCCAATGAGAAACAGTGTGACTGAATTATAAAGACTTCTGAACAGCAGTGTCTAATCGCAATTTATCTTGTATGTAGTTAATTATTCTTTGAAGGGTAATTGTTGAAAGTAAAATAAATTATTACCTGTAAGAACCAGTGGTTTCCGGCTTTAATTTTGTATAATGGATCGACCTTCATGGCAAAGCCGTCCACTCCGGTATGGTTCAGAATATTTTTGAGCTCTGTAATTTCACTGGCAGGATGGACCTCCAATGGTATGCCATGATAATCTCTGTTGATATTTTGACTCCCGACCTTGTCCTGAAAAAAAACGTCCAAAATTTTCTTCGAATCAGTCAATAACTATTTACACAAGGAAAGACAATTGTGATTGGGGTATATCCACGACAAAAATTACACACAATGACATTTGCACAAATTTTTATATAAAAAAGATTTTATATCTGGGAAAAAGGCAGGGCTCCATTTATCGAAAATTTTCCGAAAATAAGATATTTTATGTTTAAATAAATCACTCTGGTCTAATCATTTTGCTAGTCTAATTTTTTCATACTATCAGGTATGAACCGTGAATAGTTTCCAGTGGATAGATATCGAGGGAAAAGTCGCCCACGTTTGCCAATTTCTCTGTAGACATCGATACGGTGGTCGAGGGGAGGCCATGAGGTGAGAGATTCGACAAAAATGGACACATCATCGCCGGAATGGTAGAAATGAAGAAGTTCCTTAATATGCGCCAAGGTGTCAGTATTTGAATTGAGGTACTCTGAGGGTTCCTTAATATGCGCCAAGGTGTCAGTATTTGAATTGAGGTACTCTGAGGGTGTGCCTCAATTCCAAGCATGCCCGATTAATAACACAGAATTTAGTTACGTAGAGTAACTTTGCAAAATATTTTTGATTCTCCCCCTATTCAACATGAATATTCAAGTCTGAAAATGTTGGAATTTCACTTAACTCTCTTTACCGTAATGGCATAACGATGGCCTCATTCGCATATACAGGTATTTATATATTTACCAACATTTTTTAGACGTTTCACGCATAAATAAATTTGGAAGTTTTCCAATAAATACTTAATATTTATATATTTTAGTTTTAGTGAAATCATCATTGACTACTGTATTCTCAGCGACTGCTTTAAATGGGCACTGGAAACGCATGCTTAAAATATTATTAATTATGATATTTCCAAATAGATAAATCAGATAGCACTAATGATATAAATAGGATATTACTAAGCCTCTATCCATTAATTTGCCGCAAGAGCTATTTTTCATACGTATAATACGATGTTTCCTTTTAAACCTCAAACATTCTGACTGAAATTTCGTCAAATATTGGCAACTTACCGCTGAATGTTGAAAAACGTGTGTTTTGCAGAATGATCGCGAGCGTCTCGCAATTAGAAAGGCCCTCGACAAGGATTTAAGAATTATTAAGTAAGCCCTTACCAGCAGTAAGAGTCGATGCTCCAAGTTTCTGGATGGCTGGATACAACCGTACTGTGGTCCCTTTCCGTATATTTCTCCGGTCGGGTCATAAGCGGGAACGTATCCTTCTTTTCCGCTGCATAGGTATAATCTCTGAATGGACAGCTTATAGGCACTGGACAAATCTTGGGAAGGATGCCACATGACGACTCCATAAACCTCGTCTCCGGGTGAATACATTTCGTCAGCCGGTTCGGTGTTCTGTAAGTGATTGCACACAAATATGAACATGATTAAATACCGCTCAGCATTTTTCTCTCTAATTCTCTATTCTCGTAGTCTGTCCTTGTAAATATGTTGCTCCTTTGGTGGAATGAAACGCAGTATTTGTCCGGATCATTATTTTTCATGGGGAAAAAAGAATTTGTTCTTATCAGTAACCATTAATTTCTTGTTCTCCCATGTCGTACGTAGGGTGGAGGGGTGTTATAAATAAAGTACTAGGCGTCTGATCGAAGGGCTCCGATTCAAATTCAAGTGATACGTAGGTGCTGTTGGACACCCTTAGTATTTCAAACCATAATAATTTCCGCGTTCTACACTCGTCTCTGAAACCATATACAGCACAGAAGTAACTCACGTAGTCTCTCTATATGAATACGTCACGTAACAAAATATCTAATTGCAGTTTTTTTTAGCTTTATCGAATTTAAACGTCATCTATCTAGTTTCATCTTTTGGTTCATGAGTAAATATTTAGTCGTTATCAGTACATAATATGTATAGATTCCCATGCATATTAATATATGTTTATCAGAGTGATTCATGCTGCGAAAAAGGATTGTTTCATCTCATGTCAACAACACGACGTTAAATAAATAGTTGCTTTTTATAACCCAATTAATAATTTATGAAAACATGTATCAACGTTACTCACTTCAATCACATGGCTCTGAACTTTCTTTTCACCGACTCTATTTTACCTGAATATATTTTACCATTCACGCTAGGCATTTTTTCACCCCACTGTTGACATTATTCGTCGTAATATCTTGCACTGGTTTTCACATCTATTATTACGTTTCTTTAAGTTTTAGAAATTTGAAAAAAGAATAATAATAGGTTAAGTTCATTGAAGAGACCAGTTAAAATATTCATTTAGATGCCCTATCAATTGATAAAGTTATTATGTAAATACTAATGGGATTCTTTTAATACCTATTCGAAGGTTTTTTCTTCATTTGCCCTAGTTAATTTAGTCCACTGTTCTCCGAATTGATTGATACTCCTCCGTACCATGAATTTCTGCGTTCCTCGTAAGTCCAATTAGATAGATCTTGATCCCCACTCTGGCATTACAAAAGCTACGTTGAGTAATATCTTAACATTTAAATAACGAAAAAGGAATTTACAAATATTGCCTTCTAAATCCTCTCTGCGAGTTATTAGTTCTCACTATATGAGGAAGTAAACGGACAATTAAATGTTATTATTATTATAATTGTTTAATCCTATATTGGTTTGGTTGGTTAATTTCAATTGAATATGCTCGCCAATATATTGTAAATTATTAGAGGGTAAGATTGCACGCATTTCATCTTTGTTGTAGGCATTGCTGACTTCAGCGCGTGCTAATAATATGGAGCCTAATAAATCTAATAATTGTCACAACTTAAACCTCTCTGAACAATGTGTTCAATGCTAAGGCTTAGCTAGTTATTAAATGTAATAGCAGTCCAGCAAATGAAACTAACACGACATTGTTCTCACCTGAACATCCTTGACCTCATCTTCGCTTTCGAAGTCCAAATGTGGCGGCCTTTTCGAGAGATAGAACTCAGTTTCAAGCGAATAAGTGATGGGTTCCGGCTTCCCGATCTGCCTGAAGTTCACAACCATCGGGATTTCGACGTAAGGACCCACAGTGCAAGCCTGCATTCTACCCTCTCCACGTGGACGTCCAATTGCGGGCTGCGGGTCGAACGAGCAGGGTAATAGGTGAGTCATATACTCCCCTGTGTAGTCCTCCAAAGCCATGTCACTGGTCATCCTCCAGCTTTGTTGCGTGCCTTCGGCCTTACTGTCATCCGTGTTCAGTAGCTCTAGAGTCAAATTAATGCTCTTGCGCAGGTGGGGCGGTGGGATCACGACCGAATGACGCCGAGGCCTTGACTCGAGGTCTCGCAAAGCGAATCGTCCCGGGAAAAGGGCAACGGTGGTGAAGTCTACGGTCAGTCTCCCGGCGTCGTCAACAGCAATTCTTTTCATCTAATTGTGGGAAAAAGTATGGAAAATTAAAATTTTAGAAAACTTTAAGTTTTCTTAATTAAATTGACACATGTATGAGTTGATACCCGTGCTGTTTACCTGACTCAGAAAATATTACTTCTGTTTATACTCATTGTTAATCCTGAGTGCCCTGGAAAATGCTCGTATTCCTTATGCTTGCTAATGATTTAATTTAGTACCCTGTGAGCCGCCACTAGGGTGTGTGGCAGGGAGTGATTGCACACTAGACTATCCTTGACCCAAAACACCTTTCCCTCCACGCGAGGTCGTACAAACGATATTTTATTCTGATCTCTTATCGTTCGTGGGAAAAATGACATTTTAAATAAATCTGTCCAACACTTTATCTCTCAAATTTGATATGAAATGATCTCTCCCAACGTAAATAGATGGAGCTAATAACACATTTTCAACATCATTGCTAAATAGACATCCTTCCAATTCCAATCGCTCACATTGAAAGGAATCAACGATGCATGACACTACAGTGTAGAGAATATGGGTTACCGCCGGAATATTTTAATCTTGGCCTGGCCGGTCTCTCTCAACACCTTCATCATAACCAAGGTGTGTTATAATCTGGATTGAGGGAGTGCTAGGTATAGGGGAGGAGGTGAGAATATTGTTGGGTGACATCAAAAAGAGGCAGAAAATAATGGATGCAGAGCGTTTTGGTGGGCAATGGGTTGTTGAAGGCTATGCTAGAGGGAAGAATGTCAGGCTAGCGAGGAAGGAGCAGGCATAGGATATAGGGACAGGTTGGACGGAATGGCTGGTGGAAGGAAGTATACGGAGATGAAGAAGGACTTATTGTAATGTAGGACGTTGGGTTGTGTTTTGTTGGGAGATTGTTGGTTGGGAGAATTGTCGCTGCAACGTTTGATACCTTGTGTTTATCAAAAATCTACCTCAACCGATAGATTACCGATATTAATAATATTTGAAGTACAAGCCATTGTGTCAAGGGAAGTGGTCCTTACAATAAAATTTGTACGCACTCCGTCCTCAAAACCACAGCAAAGAACCGTGCGTTCAGATTGGTGAATATGATGAACAAGGGGCATTGATAATCAATGTTGCACCAGTAAGCCTGTAATGCACTGATAGATGGGTTTAGTTGGACGGAGGCGAATGAATATGGTCGCATTACATTTATTATTAATGGCGAAGAAGTCGAAGACTAAAACTTCGGCTCTCTTAGACTCGCGTTTGGGTTTCATGTTTATACCTTTCCCTAATCTCCCGTAGTAGTTGAGTCATGTAAACTGCCTTGAGAAAAATATTTTGTCACACCCCAGTGGGTGCAAAAGAAGAACAAACCTGCAATCTAGCTGACATAGTGGGCTTTGTATGGATTCCTTTCCTCCAAAGGAGAGATGAATATTCCATTGAGAACTCCATGTCAATCTCGTGCTCCGTTGTAGTCCATTTTGAAGGAGAACTTGCGAGTACATAGGATACGTATAGTGGAACTTTGAACTTCATATATCGACGACCTTCTTTGCTTCCCTTTAATGAAAATTGAGTCTGTTTAGTAAGGAAGGAATATTATTAAAACATTCGAGTTTAAAAACATTTCACTGTCATTGTTAAGTATTCTTGTATTAAAAATGAAATCAAAGCATTTTTTAGTTAAACAACTTATTTGTTGCCAAGTTTGCATATAAAATGAATAGGACTTCCGGTCCAATAAAGTGGCCGTAAAGCTTGAGGAAATAATAGTAATTATGGTTGTTTTCAATTTCCATCAATGGAAGTTGAACAATGAAGTTATTATCAATCAATCAGCACTCATCATTTAATATTAAGTTTCTATTGGTGAAATTATGATAAGTTTGACCAATCTGGGAATTCTTGAAATATTTTTTGTCTCCAGCGTAACTTTATGGAATTTGCATATCATAATGAAATTATTAACTTTGTTATTCCACACGCTTTATTTAAATTTCTTGAAAAATATTGAAATCAGATCAGGCTTTATTTCCCTCCTTAAGTAGTGGGAAGAATTATCGCATCTTGAACGATTTTTGCACTCCGGGAATTCTGAGATGTGTTCATTCGGTAAAAGAAAAATGCCTACCGTATTCACGGCGAGAACGAAGGTTACCGTGAAACGTGACTCACCCGAAGGTCTGATATCATTCTCCCCCCGCAGTCCTCCAGGAGCTCGGCCACCGTGAACCAAGCTTCGAAGTGCCACATGCATTCATCCAAGTCGAGGTATTCGTATATGCGAATGTCCGGCTCCTCGCTTTCCTTCAAATCGTCGTACATCCGCCACCTCCCGGATCGCGATCCTCGCTTCGCCAGGAACCCCTTCCCTGAGATCAGGTTGGAGCAAGAATGGTGGGCTCGGTACATGGGGTCGGTCAGGATCAGGTCCGGGTCACTCAGCGGTTGGGTCGAGACGAGGGGCACCATGCCATCGGCGTGGGGGATGGACAACTCCACTCTCAGGGTATTGCCGTGTCCCTCCCGGGAGGACGCGTCCACGTAGCTCAGCCTGGCTGAGAAACCGCCGCGGGCTCCATCGCACGTCCCCGGGCCGACCACGGTGACGTGTTCGCTCTTGACAGCGACTCCTCCAGGTAATTCCGCGGCGCAGATGACTCTGGCCTTCTTCGGCACGTAGAGGGGGTCAAGGAGGTTGGCCGCGGCGTTCGAAAATGCGGTGGATTCCTCGAGGGACTCGAATGGGAGGTATGAGTCCCGGCGGGAGTCGACGGGAACGGAGATCTCCCAACTGTACCGGATCGAATCGGGGTCGGCCCTAGCGCAAATGCCGCGTGTGGTCCCGTAAGATGGATGACGGGGGTGGCAGGGGGGGACGCATAGTAAGGGCCGGCCAGGGCCAGGACCAACGTCTTTCAGCATGCCCGCGTTGTGGTACCAGGAATGGGGCGTGTAGAGGATGACTGGTCGGGTGGGTAGAATCTTCACGGGGGTTGCAACGTTGGGTGGGAACTGAACCGTATCCTCCTTGGAGCGGGATTCACGGGCACTGGTCGCTGATGTATGACTTTGAATGATATGATGTGATGCATGACTGGGCGTCCATCTCTCAGTGGATGTCGTGGCTGTGGTAGGACGTCGGATCTCAGCGGGTTGGGTGATGGTTTCCCCATTGGGATAGGTTATTTCAACAACAATTTTGCCACTGTCGTGATATTGTCCGTCTGTGACCTGCGAAATGCGATAATAATTGCCAAATGTACATGAACAATGGTGAATTAATTTCTAAATGAAATTACGAACAGGACGTTAGTCTGGTTTGTAAAATGAAATGAATTAGTTGAAGTGTTTACACCAAAACTAACCGAAAAAGCGATGAGATCGTTCTTGTCCTGAGCTCCGCCGACAGCCGAATAAGTCAGTAAGCCTTCTAATACATCTTTGTAAATCACCGTGTCATTCGTTGATAAGTGCTGTCCACTCCCAAGAGGTCTCCATTGGAAAAGTCGTTTCCGTAAAGCCCCTGAAATGCGTGCGCACAGTCGATATTATTTTGTCAGTATTGGGAAAGAAAATAAATAATTCGCCAAACATGATAGGTATCCACTACTGCGATGGCTTGTAATTAGCATGAAATCTGATAAGGCGGCCGTTGAAAATTATGGACAAAACACCTACATTTTTTCATCAATGTTTAAGGTTAAAAAACTAACATTTGGCATGATGGATCTGTAAGTAAAATTTATAAGGAAGGAGTATGACCAGAACATTTCATCGGTTGAAATCTTCACCCCGAGAGAGAAAAAAGCGGTAAGATTTGAGAACTATGGGAAGGTAAAATTAATTTCACGCGATTCAAAGGGAGTTTTAGGTTTCTTAAGTAACAAATAGCATTATAACTTACACAACTAACCAGGAGAACATCATTCTAGGTTTAGAAAAGGAAAAAATGAGGCCATTGGGGTAATGAGGATAAGAATATGGAATATAACCAGGATTTCCTTGCTGTGTAAAGATCAAGTGTAGAATGGACAGATTTAAGATGTCATTTTTTACACGCACGATAAGGGATCAGAATGACATTGTCCGACCGCGGTAGGATCATATTTGGGTAAAAATTAGTCTGGTGTGTATTCACCCCCTGCCACACACCCTAGCGGTGACTTGAAAGGCACTAAAATATCAAACAAATGTACAAATTTACCTTGAGTGGGGGGTTTCGTGATAGTAATCAGGATGTTGGAAGGATTTGTGTCTACATCCTCGATTTGCAGGGTCTCTTTATCGATCAGTTTCGTCCGACCGCTCTCGGCGTGCAGTGTGCGGGTGATTACTTTGGGAGGCTCGTCGTTTTGTAGCTGGCAAACCAAAAGAGAGAGTGGAATGTATCATTCACTGATTTATTTATTTTCGAGGAAAATTTGCAATGAAGTTGCTAGAAATTTCACATTACATCAATGGAAATGTTAAGTCTGGTCAATGGGGAGTACTGTGCACCGTCCGTCACGCGAAACAGGACGACGTCTTCGACTGGCTCAACACGTTGCGAGTAGGACTGCTCGTATCGTACTTTCCCCTTCAGAAACTCCTCCACACTGAAATTCTCCACGTGCACGGGTGCTGAATCTCCTGGAATGACGATGAAATGGAGGAAGAGTCACCATATTTTATATTGATCAAATTCAATCATTAAAGTTGCAATAATCATTTAAGAAACATCATTATTACCTTTATCCAATGGGTAATCGTTAGTCATCATTGAGAGCGTATATTGGCGAGTGATACTCACCTTTTAAATAGCGTATTAGAATGTTCGTCTTGTCAAGTTATTATTAATACGTGTTCAGAGTATCCTCCCGGTCACGACTAATGACATAAGATTAGAGTATTCATCGGAAAGTGTATCCGTTTTCCAAGAAATACTGGCATACATGATTGATCATTTTTGAACCGACTCAAGTAATAAGGTATCTACGTTGCAATAGGGTGGTTTACTTCGTCTAAGAAAACCGAATTCGATTAATTGAATGTGCCACGCTGCACAAATACATTCATTCTAAGCAAATAATGCGGAAAGGAGAAAGTTTCCTTTTGCGAGAACATAGAGTGATTATATTTAGGTCAATTTTAAAGACCAATTTCTTCGCGGGTAAATGGCAAGCATGTTGATGACGTGTTAGGGACTGAATTTCTAATCCTTGGTTGTGTAAAAATGTGGGAAAGGAAAACAAATTCATAGAAACTGCGGGAAATGCCGCGGCAGTAACTTTTGACGAAGTCATCCGCTAATGCACATAAAAATGCCACAATTTTTCAAAGTGTAAAAATCATTCGCCATGAATATCGAATGAAAAATTAAAAATTGGCAATATTTTCCACGAAATAAAATTTATTAATGCAACCGGTTTCAATCGAACTGCATCAAAGGCAGATCGCATTAATTCTTTTTATTTTGTGTAAAATATTGCCAATTTTTAATTAATTATGATATTCGACCAATTCACGCCTGAAACGTCTCTTTTTATTTGAATTTCGAAGTTTAAGAGGATGCCTCGGTAGCTTAACTGGCTAAAGCACTCGACCGGGAATCGAGGGATCCGGGTTCGAATCTCGGAGAATGATTTTTACGATTTAAAAAATTATTGCATTGGGAAAGAAAACATTTGAGAAGCGGACATACTGTTAACCGCAAAAATGATTGAAATAGAATAGAGGAAGACGTTTTCTAAATGTTTTTAAAAAGGATTTGGCTTTGTATGGATGTGATGTAAGGACGATAAGGTAGAAATAATAAGTATTTGGAAAGTTTTGAAATGTGACTATGGTATAGAAAGGAGAAAGTGGAATTGATGGACCGAGTGAAGAACGAATATATGTAGAGAATAGGAAAGGAGAAGGAGTTGTTAAAAATGTTAAGAAAGAGGAAGGCATCTTCATTTGAAACATACGATAAATCATGCTGAAATCGTATTCAGCTAAGGATAATTGAAGGCAAAGGGGATGATTCGAATTTTAAGCGATGTAAGGAAATTGAGAAGTTATGCTCAAGTGAAGAGTCAGCCTCAGGGTAAAAAAAGTGAAGAGTTTAAACATGTTGAAAGAAAAATTCACCAGGAAGAAGAAATTGGAGTGGGTAATTTGTCATTGTCGGTCCTAGAGAAAATGAAAATAAGTGCCAAGTTACCCCGGTCCACGGTGATTCGCCCGAAGTACGGCTGCTTCATGATTTCCACCTGCAGGCTTTGGATGGGCGTGTCCACGTCGCTCACCGTCAGTAACGAGGGCGGCAGTTGCTCTGACGAGCCTTCCGCCACCACCACCTCCCCGTTGACGGCCACGCTGGGCGACTGGTTGTCGACCGGCAGCACAGAGATCACTAAGTGTATCCTCTGCTCCTTGTCGCTGCCGCCTGTGTCGAAGTTGAACGCGAGCCTCTCGGTCCGCGACTCAAGGCCTATTTCCTCAGCAGCCCGGTACAACAGCTTCCCATGCTCCACGTCCTCGCTGGAGAAGGCGAATTGGACGCCCAATGCGAATTCGCCCTCATTTTCGTCCCTCAGTATCATCTTCCCGGAGGAAGGAAGGCTCGTGAGAGTGTAGTAGCCGTGCGGGGTCTTTCCGTCCGCGGTCGCGGCCAGGAAGGAGCTTTTGATGCGAACTTGCTCGCCTGTGAATGCGATCACATTGGTTGACTAAGATTACGGTGGACTATACTATCGAGTCCAGGTAAAATACCTGTGCCCCGTTTAAACAATCATTCCTTTATTCTGAAGAACTTGAACTACAACGATAGCCTTAATTAACGGTAGCTTGCTATTCCCCGTATGATACAACAACTAATAATGTAAGGTCCTGCATTGCAATAACCCCTGTGAAGCTCACTCATTCACTTAAAGGTCTCTCATTTCACTTCTTTTATTTATTTAATTAAATATTTATTGTTTACAATTGTAGTATAATCTTCATCTAATATGATTTCCAAAGAATAAAGACAATCAATACAACGTAAAATTACAGACGATCTTTACCATATGATCCCCATAATATGCATATAAGGGCGGGTGGCAGGTGGTGACCTAACACCCCCCGCCACACGCCCTTGCGGCGGCTTGCGGGGTATTATGTAGATGTAGATGTAATATACAACAGAGTATACATTAAAAAATTATACCTGGAATACTCATTGTGGCGTAAAATTTTTACTTTTGAATCAAAAAATAAAATAAGTCTCATGATATTCAATTATAATTATTTGGTGTAAAGCCTTTCGAATTTTCGCTCAAATATCAAGTCTACAATTGCAATGGTTCGAAGTCTGGATCTGAAGTCAAAATCTGAATACCTCATTGAATTATGTGGATTGTACAAGCAGGCGAATTGCCAGTTGTGTATTTAATTTTGTCGTAAAATATTGTATTCAAAATTAGGAAGTGGGATTAACTCGATCAAAGATTTATTTTAAATTTATTCTGAAGAATAAAAGAACTAGATGCTCGAAAAGGAAACTTACCCTCTAAAATTACTAATGGCTGGGGTTGCGTTGAATTTCTGGCACTGGAGGTGGTGGCAGAAAATACGTTGATGGAGTATACATTACTTGCTTCTCCCCACCCATCTGTGGCTAAAATTTCGATGTAATCCTGGTTGACGTCCATTCCTCCGTGAGAATAAAGAAAGGAGTTTTCGCCCAAATCGGAGATACCGAATTCGAATCCTGTAAAATCACAAACATGAATTGAAAGCTGGACATTGGACACTGCATTAATGGTTTCATGTTTTAAATTTTTCGAAGTGCGTACCCTGTGTGATATCCCTTGAAGAACTGGTTCTGGAGGGAAACATCAGAGATCCATGCAGGGGAGCCTCGATGACGATGTACCTCAAATGTCTCCCTGCATTCTCGACCTCCAAGTGGTGCTTCGTGATTTCCACCGATCCTCCCTAAATGTTCAATCTTTTGATGCATCAATTTTGAGCGTTAACCATCATTTAGCTCTCCATCGTTCATGAACCGAATTGAACTCGGACTGAACCAACCTACCTTCGTGATGTTGAACTCGGGATTCTTCACGCTGAAGGTCATCTCTCCCTCCGACTTCGGGAGTACTTTGACGCAGAACGAATGCTCCCTCGTCAACCTGGTCCTCTGCGGGTACCTCCACACGACGAATGGGAAGCAGAAGACGGCCTCGGAGGGGACGTCCTCTGGGTCCGGGGGAACGTAGACGAGTCTCTTGTCCACCAAATCCTTTTGGGTGAAAGACGTAACCTTGCGGGGAAAGGGAAAGCGAATCAATTGGTAATTTTGAGGTACACGTTCCTTCAATGATGTGGATAGTTTAGGTCGTGGAACTATGGCCCGTCGATCACTTTTGCTCCGGTCCATTGAGGCGCTACGAAGTGAGAAACAGGTTGTCACAAGACATATTACGCCTGGCCCTGCCGGCATAAGAAGTAGTCTCGTGGCTCTTGTTCCGTACGGTAGTGCCACCAGTGTCAAGTTCCCTAAACACAAACCAGACAGTTATCCGAAGATGGATTTGAAATGGTTACAACTTACCTTTTAAGTTTAGACAAAACCATAGCTCGTGGCACTCAGATACTCTGAGGAAGGGTGACAAGTAGGTGAAAGTGGGCATGCAAAGTAAGAAGGGCAGGTGAGGCAAGGGCAAGTATCTAGTAGAGATACCAAGAAGAGAAACACCTGCTGGACGACCTACTCAAGTCAACCCTCAAATTTGGTGTTCTCATTCTTCGCCCATTATTTCGACAGTCACTTCTCCTAATACGTATGAGATTCAGCAATAATTATTAATTGGCTACGTGGAATTCATTTTCAAGGAAGGATCCGCCCACCCAAACCCTTCCAAAATAGAACAACACCGCAAGAATCTTTAGTTTGATCTGTAAAACAAAACTACGGCCTACATATAAGCAGTTTGGTTCTCATGCTACGTCCAGTTTCCCAAACAAATTAAGAACCTATCCATGAGTTTAATGTAACCTACAGTTTCCCAGGAATACTAGAACTTAACACTAGAGTGTGCACTCAGGTCTAAGATTGTGGCATTCTGAAGCTACAGCTAGAATTCAAACGAGAGATCTGAGCCTTTGGTCATTCACAGTTGAGGAAGACTTTGAAAAAGGTTCAGGAAAATGTTCCATAATTTCGGTTGGTATATGATTGTAATCGAATATTTTATAGAATTTAGCGCGGAATACTAACACATTTAAAACGCGAGAGTTTTGAAGATAGTTTCAAAATCTCCCTTGTTGGTAACAAGAAATTATAGCTCATTCTTGGTTGTACATTTCTCCGATAATCAACGCATGATTGCTGGCTATTTGCTTGTTTCACCAGTGTTGACATTCCACCCTCAAAAGCCGAGGATCCACAGCAATCGGAGACAAAATTATCTCCCGAGATGAAGGCCGACAAAAAGCCCTTAAAAAAGATGATCCCTTTACTTGACTGTGGCTCTAGCAATCATCAAGCCACCGCCGTGATGAAGAGATCATATTTAGGTGGAGAGATGGGAAAGTTCCAGCTTACCTCAGCCGGATGCGCCCCAACGATGATTAGGCGTCCCTCCTTAGGCGCTCTGAGCTTACGAGTGATCATGAAGACTATTTGTCTCTCCTCTGCCTCCGACATATTAAACGACAAGTGATTAGTCGTTATGGTATCGGGCTGACCCGCAGTCACCTGTGGAAATGGAGAAGACGATGTTTTCTTTAGATTTCGCAAAAACGAAATTTTAGCCCATATGATTCATGCTCCCCTGGAAGCAGGTAGGGTATCGTCAGCGGTGTCGTAAATGTTGAATTGGCGATAAAAGTTACTCACCGTCAACAAGAACCCCTCTTTGGAGGTCAGAGAAGAATCCTGGGGCTCATCCGCGAGTACGTCATTCGGGTCCAGTTCCTCGTTCCTTTTGACCTCCGACTGTGTGCACGTTATAGTCCCGTTGTCACATTTGCATGCGTCTCCCGAATTCATTTGCACCCAGGAAGTGCCATTATCGTGGAGCTTGCCTCCCTGTCTGCATGTGCCTGCAGAAAATGAAATGAAAGCTTTACCTTAATTAATCGACGATACGGATGAAGGCTTACCATGAGGGTTGCACAATAATGGAATCTAATTAGAGTGGGCACGCTCCACACATATGAACCATGGTTTGGTCGTAGATTGGATAGAATAATAAGTGAGTGGGGAGTCTTGTACTTGTATATGAGGTAAAATTGTGGAAGTGCGAGTAATTCTGGAGCAATTAATAAATCAAGTTTTCGTTCACAAGTTAAAGTAATTTCACACCAGGGTTGCACCCAGTGGCCGTTCCCACTCGGAGAGAATTTTTGACTCCAATAAATTTCAAATAATTACTTTTTCTCCAAATTATTTACAACAGATTAATTAGTCTAGGATTGATGTAGTGGAAGGAATCCCTAGTGAGGTAAGCACATAGCACTTTTCCACAATATAAAACTTTATTGAATGACGCGCATTTGGACTCATCGGAGTCGAAACGCAAGTCAAACAATAAAGTTTTACGTTGTGGAAGAGTGAAATAGCCTTACCTTGTTATTATTTACTGGAGGGCGTGCTTTAGTCTCTAATTGAATGTGATAAGTTTAAAATTCAACATGATTATCAAATTTTGTAGATTATGAAAATATTTTCACACATTAAGAAATCGTCACCAAAAAGTAATGTGTGACTTTTCATTACCACAAGATCTGGAGAAAACAGTTTTCATTTTTTGCACGTTTTCCACTTTTGTTAGGATCGTCTTGATAATGAACTCCTCGTTTGTAATGAATGGTATTTCCGTCGTCCTAAATAATGATAGATGGCGTGCCGTAGCGGAAATTTCTTTGGTCACATACCTGCTATCCGCACGCATTTTGAACAGCATTCGGATGGTATCCGCTCCATTTTCTCTCCCGAGCCGCATTTCTTGTTCGGTGAGCACTTAATCGTCAGGCAACCAATTTGCCCAAGTCGACATATGCAGCGCGCGCAGGGATTCCTCTGCCAAACCAAGCCGTCCTGCGGACAGAAGTGCCAAGAGTGAGTGCATAAAAATGCACCTTTTACGCCGTTCCCTTTCGGGGTCGGTGGTGTAGAAAAAATCATAACTGTTAGTCCTTTCATGTAACCTACAACCTTTACATAATTTGTTCCAAACGTAAAGCAATTAAATTTCCCGCGCTGCTCCTTTTGATCAGAGTGGGATGGAACTACTTGGAGTAGGGGTCCTAAGCTTTGCCGCGATAACGGTCTCAGTGCTCTCCAAGCTGTAGAAGCGATAGTACGTCAGTTATTGTAAACCTCTACGCGCCGACCGTGTCACGAAAAAAATGAAATCGACGATCGACCAACGTTACGCGATTACTAAGTTTTGTGCTTAACTGGAAAAACCTCTTGAGGAGACTAGCAAAATGATTCGTGAGGTTAACGGGTACTCTGTTCTGTCCTCTTCACACGTTTCGAGGTGGTTAAAGGCCTTTAGGGTGGGCCGGGAAGAGGTTCATAACAAACAACTCTGAGCGGCCGTCAACCAGCAAAACAGGCAGCAATGTGGTTCGTGTTCGACAATTGTTGGACTCTGACCGTGATTGAGTATCAAGATGGTTGCTAATGAACCGAACTTATCGTCTACGGTTGTGTTTCACATTTTCTCTTGTTAAAAGGGACATCAGGACGAGAATAGACATCTCCGCTACTTTGCAACTCCATCACGACAACGCGCCTTGCCACAACGTGCTACGAGTCCGCGAGTCCTGTACCTTCCTGTCCCTTTATGAATAAATCTTTGTCAGATTTATATACTAATGGTGTCGTTCTTGGTCATCTGTTCCTTCTCTTGAGAGTCTCTTCGCCCAAATTCCATCTTTTTTCTCGGTCTAAACCTCCTTCGGAAACCATTAACCCTTCTCTCAAATTTCTGCTTGGTGATCCGGCTGTCAACACGACCGAAACAGCGTAGCGCTCGTATTTACCTATTACTTACAGGCGCATTCAATCCACATCCTTTAGTAAGTTACTCGATGCTCAAGTAGTATTACGGTTGTACGGTTGGTGACCTAACACCACCCGCCACACGCCCTTGCGGCGGCTTGCGGAGTAGTTTGTAGATGTACTAGTTTACTGGATTCATCTGAAGATTCATTCCATGAGTTGCGGGTCTTTTCAGACTAACATCAGATGGAGCAATTTGCACCTATAGCATTCGCTATTTTCATCCTTTGCTGCACTCCCCTACCGGTGTGGATGTTTTCCTGCAGTGGGTTTTTTTAGGGATATCTGTCCACAATGCTTACACTTTCCCACAAATGTATATATCCTCTCACATTCTATCCAATAGTTTTTTCTAAGTACCATTGTAACTTTATTTCTTTACTTAATATCATATTTTCCTAATAAACCTATCAAATTTTCTACCGTCTTTTTTGTAATACTTTTTGACGTATTTATATATAGGATCCGTCCCAAAACGTAAGTAAAACGATTTTTCCTGAGGAAGCGGACGACTAGAGTGGGAAAATATGCGGTGGGAAAAACGGTGAGAGGTCTTCGGAAAGCAACAGGACCCGCGTCAGTTGCCTGCGGGCCGTTACAATCAGCGGATCGCTGATAGACTGAACCCCTGTTCGAGAGTCTTGTCACAAATTCACGATGCCACTTTCCATGGAACAATGATATGCGAAATAATGTTGTGTTAAACTCAGGAAATTGGGTTTGGAGACCATGAACATGGTTAAGGATTCTTATGGAGATGGAGGAATGTCCCAAGTGATGGTTTTCTGCTTGCACAGGATGTCCTGGGAGGGAAACGAGGAGGTCGACAATGAGGAATGCCCTTGACATCCATCAACAACACAGTATGATGAAAATGTGCGAACAGAGAACAAATGCTCAATTCTGATCGACCCTCAAGTGTCAGGATATTAACAGAAGAGTGCAATATTCAGAAAACCACAGTGTATTGCATTCGTACAGAAATTTTAGCCATGGGAAAGGTGTGCCAAGATGGTCCCCAAGGAGCTTTCGGAAGACTGCTTGTGTGGCAGTCTTCTCTTGGACCTCTTGGACCAAAGTGAAGGAGTCCCGAATTCTTTTAGAAGAGGAGATAACTGTTGACGAGACATGTGCCTTTGAGTGCGACCCTTCGAGTACCATTTTGGACCACTGGATTATGTCAAAGGTCATGACGAGGGTGCGTGAACGACGCCTTCCAGGAAGCGTACCAGAAGCGTAAGCGTGGCACAAGCGCTGAAATTGGCGTGTTGATACACAAGGGGGCTGTTCTGAAGATTTTTAGTAATTTTTGCTATGATCCGCAATTAAAGCTTTCCTCTGATATATTCTACTTATTTTTTGGGGCAGACGATAAATGACCAGGGGTTATGTGGGAGAAGGGACCATCTAATCTTAATCTTGCCTCAACAAAGACGTTTTATTATTATTATTGTTAATATTATACCGAAGATGAGGTGTTAATATCCGTGGTAATTATTATTAGGGAAGGAAATCTTCAGCATAGGTATTTTGTACCATCTGAGTTAGGTGGATAATTTGAGTAGGGGTAGGATGTTTCGGGAATAGAGGAAGAATGGGTGGAGAGAAAACCGATGTCGGTATATGTCTTAATGATAGGCGCTAAGGGGTCACACAATTTAGCGTCCCATCTGATGGACGCCATACTTTACTTGAAGTGCTCTCCACATAACGCGAGAGTTTAAATCGGGATACCTTAGAAAATTTGGCCAACTACAGAATTCTAACCCGATCCAACAGGGTGGGAAGCCACTAACCACCGCAGAAACTAGATGCCCTCTCGCCCGCTTGCTCACGTTATCTCTCCTAAATCTGTCACAATTTCCCAAGCACTTAATTTTATTGCTACTGTTGACAGTGGTATGGGTAATTAGGGTAGGGTAATGGGTAACTAGGTAGGTTTGTAATGGCCCCGGCGACTAAGAACTGCCGAATCCCAAATCCCTCCCAGCCTTGCACTTAATACCGAAATCCCCCTAATGACAAACAGTTTTTAATCCTATATACTTTCTGTTTCCCTTCATTACTCCGTGCCTATTCTTTAATTTCCTGTAAATCCTTTCCTAGCGTTCTCCCCGCTATAACCATCTCCGGCAACGCATTGCCTCAGCATCTGCTACGTCTACTTTTCCTGCCTTCTTCGAATTTCTTCCAAAAACATTTCTCTTCCCCTATAATACCTAGAACTACATCCCATTGACTCTTTTCGACAAATTAATGTTTTCTCTTACTCCCCGCAAACCCAGTAATCTACACACATGTTCTCGCGGCTCAAAGACAAATGTATGGCGCCCCGCATAAAACTATGCAATGCATTAGAGTTTTCTTTAGTCTTTTACGTCGCATCTTTACCCATGATCCCCACCATCAGTTGCCATTTCTGTGAACAAGATTTTTTCCCTATTCAAATAAACTATGGGACTAAGTCTTTAGTTGTATTGTAATTTCGTTAATGTATAGGAAATGACAATATGTTCTCTGAAGCAAGTTGATAGGACTATATTGGAGACTTTTGGGATGTAGACGTGGAGAAGGATGGAAAAGATGAAGTGTACGGAAAGGAAAACAAACGAGGAAGTGCTGGGGAAATCCAAAGGAGATAGGGAAGATGGATCCGGGGCATTTTGATCGACGATGTCATGTTGAAGACAGCGAAGGAGGTAATAACGTAAGTCAAGCGAGGAAGGATTAGGGAAAGGAGAGAAATGTCAAACGGAATGAGGGCAGATAGAATTGATGAGAAATTTAATAGTGGTTCATTTTAGTGTCGGATGTCAGGTTGTGTTTTGCTAGGAGTGGCAAGGAAAGGTTTCGCTGTTCATGCCGTGCCCATCCAAATCCTGCCTTTAACGGTAGACTATCTGATATTAATATTAAAATGACAGTTGCCCGTCATTGCACTAGGATTTCTGACTCCCAAATTATACATACGTATGCTAAACCTAATGGAAACTGATTGTCACAACTCACAAAAAAATAACATACTAGAAACTCCAAGAAACTGCTGGAGATGCTGTGATAGTTTTTTTTTAACTGAGTCATCCGCAATATGCTTATTACAATGCAACAATTTCGGAGTGTAAAAATCATTCGCCTCGACGGGGAATCGAACCCGGATCCCTCGATGTTCGACCGAGTGCTTTAGTCTGTTAAGCTACCGAGAGAACGGGAGAGGGCGTCTCTGTGAATTAATTGGCTAAAACACTCGGCCGGACTTCAGGGGATCCAGGTTCGAATCCCGGACAAGGCGAAAGATTTTTACAATCTGAAATTGTTACATTTCAATACTAGAAATCGCCTTTAGTGAACACGACCTTCAAAATACACTAATTCTATTTTGACAGAAACGGAAATATAAAGAAGAGAACTAGAGGAAGTCTTTTTTAAAGAATTTTTATTTTTGAGGAAAAAAAAGTTCTTTTATTCTGTTTCCAACACTATTCACGTGCCCTCCGCCCCCTGCATTCGCGGCTGCCTCTCACTTTCCCTCACCACCGAGTGTGAGGGTAGAAAGAGGCGTCAGTCTGTCGTGGGTAATTAAAGGAACACGACGGTGTTTAGGATTGGGAAGAGAGGATTTGGGGGGAGGAGGAGGTGGACCCCGTGAATAAATGGAAGGACTACTTCGCAGAGCCGAAAACGATGGCGATAAGAATTTTGGTTCCGAAACGATGGAGCACGACTCCTCCCTTCCCTCCTTTACTTTTAAATTTTTATCGCCTGCGAAGGATGGGATTTCGGGAAAGCGCGGCAGTAAAGCGCTCTCCGACTCCGCCTTCTCTCCCCCCCCCTCCCACCCAGTTCGTTCGTTGTTCCCGACGGTTTAAAGCGTGCCGCTCGTAAAACTTCCCACGAGTCATCGTCTCCCCCCCCCCCCAGCCGGGCGGGAGTCTCACGCCCTCAACCCTCTCCTGCCCCCCACACATCACCCGCTCCCCATTCCCTTGAGGAAAGACGTTCAATTTTAAAACCGTCGCACTCCGAGACGATTCTTGGGGGTCCCGAGGGGAAGCGGGGGGAAGTTGCGGGGGAAAGGAAAGACGATCGACCTTTGTGATCCTCGTGAGGGCGGGCGATTTGTTGTTTTCGCGAAAAAATCGCATATTTCGTGTTCGCCGCGAAGTACAGTTAATGAAGTGAAGTGGAGTTTAAGATGATGTTGCTGCAATTTGTATACATTTGTACTATATGACTTGATAGCAGGGGCACACAGAATCAGCTATCTGAAACTCATACTGCGACTCTCTGTAATGTTGAGCCCTCTTCGAAGTTTACCAATATCACGGACGAATGTTACAGGAAAGTAATGGTAGAGCCAATATGAAGGAAGTCTACTTTCTTACAAGTAGTAGTTCTTCATTCAGCTGCATTAACATTTCATATTTGCTGAAATGGCCAATGTATGAAAAAAGCCAAAATGTGTGATATTCACATTTAAGAGTGGAATGGGGCAGTTTCTTCCTCGGCGCCACCCGTAGATTCCCAGAATGTTCAGAGAATGATATATTTCGTGTTTAATTACGGGCGCCCAGAGGCATTATTTGAATTTCAACCGGACCCTCCAATCATTAGCAAACCTCTTCGCCCTCAAGCCTGTTAAATCACATTACAATCGTAATTCAAGGTGAATTCCCGTCGAATTCATTTATTTCTTAAAATTTGTTTATTTATGTACCCTGCAAGCCATCGCTAGGGTGTGTGGCAGGGGGTGTTTACACACCAGACTAATTTTTACCCGAACATGACCCAACCGCGGTCGGACAATGTTATTATGATCCCTTATCGTTTTTGGAAAAAATTGACATCTTAAATCTGTCTGTTCCACACTTAATCTCTCTAATTTTATGAATTAGATGTGACAAGCAGTCTAACTCATAAGATAATAATAATACTAGGTATTTATATTGGAAATTCGACAAGAAAGTAGTGAAATGAGGAGGCCTCGGGGGAAATTTCAAATTGCTGGGCTGCCATTATTCTTTCATAACAAAGGGATCGTTCGGAGGTTGATGCTTACCACAAAGTTTATTTCTGCTAGGTTCCTGTTGGATAATTCCATTTTTCAAAGGAAGAACTCATTTCCTCCCCGTAAGGTAGGTATCCCTCTAAATTCTATTAAAATGCCTTTAGGGAAGCCAATCTTTGTTTCAAAACAAACCAGTGTTTATTTAATTATCAGCAACATAAAATAAAATGCCCGAAATAACATCTATGAAGTTTTGTTGGTATGATATAAACAAAAACATTGTTTAATGAATGATGACTAAGCACGAATATAATATTATTTCTTTAAAAATGAAAGCATTATTTAACTGACTGTAATTATTAATATGGATTATTATCCGCAGTGAACTTCATTTTCCTCTAACAGTGCAGAGTATTTTGATTGGAGATGAAATGCTGAAGACTGTGATAGAGAGGAGGACGTTAAGCAAGTGAGGAAGGGGGTAGTGAAGAGTAGGTATGTTGGAAGGATTGAGGTGAGGTAGAAAGTGAATAAGTAAGAATAGTTTATTGTTTTTTAGGGTGCTAGGTTGTGCCTTGTTATATGGGGCTAAAGCATGTAGGCGTCTTGGCTGCCCCTTCAAAACCCACATTAAATGGTGGACTGAATTTGGTGTCTACATCCCCGAGAACTTTCGTTTGATTGAGGTAACTAATATATCATGCGTTAATTGCAATCACACCGCTTGATCATCACGCTATTTCTTCTTATTATTACTCAAAAGGATATTCTAAGTAACGTTAATTTTAAATCTGGTTTAATATGTACAGGGTACTCAATATTCGTGAAGTAAATAAATTAATGCCAAATTTTTGCGTCTTCCACGTATACTACCTTGATCAAAAAGGTTCCCGGAATAACCACCGTGTGGCGCTCCCATCGTTCCGATTTGAGTTCTGTTTTTTTTGTTAAATTGGTACATCTGTTGTTGATATTCCCTTTAAATCTTAGTGTCATAACTTGACATTTGCAAAAGTTACGTAGCCAAGAGTACATCTATCTCTGTGTGTGTTGGCGATTTTTTACAATTTCAGAAATGGATTTAAATTTGCAACAACGAACTTGTATTAAATTTTGCGTAAAAAACGGATTTAGTGGCGCACGGACGTTGGAAATGTTGGAAAAGTGTTTCGGCAACGATTCTCTAAAAAAAACGGTCGTTTACCAGTGGCACGAGCGGTTCAGAAGTGGTCGTGAGTCAATCGAAGATGATGAACGCAGTGGCAGACCATCGACATCGAAAGTCGGTGAAAAAATTGATAAAGTAAAAGAAATGTTGGTCAATAACCGCAAATTAACCATCAGAGAAATAGCGGAGGACTTGAACATTGCCTATGGATCCGCCCAAGACATTGTGGTTAATGATTTGGGTTTCCGTCGTGTAGCATGCCAAAAGACCTCAATTTCATGCAAAAAAGAGACCGTGTTGACGTCGCAAAAGACATGATTTGCGAGGCTGAATCCGATCCCACATTCATCAAAAGGATCATTACTGGAGACGAGACGTGGGTTTATGAGTACGACACGCAATCCAGACATCAGGCAAGTGAATGGCGTTCACCAAATGAGCCGAGACCAAAAAAACCACGTCGTTTTCAGTCAAAAAAGAAGGCAATGCTGACGGTTTTCATGGATTACAACGGTGTAGTGCATCATGAATTTTTGCCAGAAGGCCAGACAGTAAACAAAGAGTATTATTTGGGCGTTATGAGACGTTTGCGTGAAGCAATTCGCCGAAAGAGACCAGAAATGTGGGCAGAAAACTCGTGGATTTTGCACCATGATAACGCACCGTCGCACAGTGCTATCATTATTCGTAATTTTTTGACGAAAAATGCAACAAATACCATCCAACAGCCACCGAATTCACCTGATTTGGCTCCCTGTGACTTCTTTCTGTTCAATCGAGTTAAAAAACCATTACGGGGAACGCGTTTTAGCAGCCGAGAGGAAGTAATGGAAAAATCGCAGGAAGCACTGATGGACATACCGAAAACCGACCGTAACTTTTGCAAATGTCAAGTTATGACACTAAGATTTAAAGGGAATATCAACAACAGATGTACCAATTTAACAAAAAAACAGAACTCAAATCGGAACGATGGGAGCGCCACACGGTGGATATTCCGGGAACTTTTTGATCAAGGTAGTATGCGTATAGAAAGAACTCAGTGTAGAACGTGTAACTGCGTATAGAACTAACACGGTATTTTATGTATAAAATACATCAAATACCGTGATATTTCTTACAATCTCACGGATTGTCAACAAATATATAGCAATATTGGACAAACAGTCGGGTTAGTGCAGAAAGAAGTGTTTTTCCTGTGGCAAAACGAAAATTTGATAATTCTTATATATGTGCAATTGAATGAATATATAAATTAAGCAAATTAATCATAAACAATACGGTTTGCAGCAAACGTCAGCATAATACCGAAGGAATAAAATGTATCTTATGTAGGTACCGAAAACACCTTATTGTGTTTTTTAAGCATTGGTCTAAGGATATATTCCAATATCGCTTTGTGAAAAGAGCCATGCTCTCAAATTTAGAAGAAATTTATCTCCAAACCGGTGAGAAATTGAAAGTATAAACAGATTTAAAGTTAGGGCGTCAGCGCTAATTAACTGTCGGTCGAAAGAAACATTCCAGTATCGTTTTGTGAAAAGAGCCGGGCTCTCGAATTTCGAAAAATGTTCACCTCGAAATCTATGTGCAATAGAAAGTATAAACAGGTTTAAATTTGGAGTTCCAACCCTTTTCGGTTCTGCTCCATTCTACTCGACGGCACTCAATTCGTGGAGTCAGCCGCCGACGTCGCGACTACCATTTTACCGCACTCCCTTCCCGACTATCATCGAGCCCCCGCACCACCCTTCCTCTGGCTCCTGGCGCCGTATCTCCCTCTTCCCAGCATCCACTCTCGCGGAGGCACGCACCTTATCCTCGGGGCCCTCCAAGAAATACCGACCGTGGGACCCATAAACGGAAGCAACCCTTTCTCTCCCTCCCTCCGAACTCTTCGCTGGTAACTCCAAACGATTCAGCACCATTCTAATCCCAAAGCAACTCATTCCTCACCCCTCACTCGCCGGTGGAGTGGCAAGTTTATTGACACAGGACGTGACTACTAGGCTTGAGGTGGGGTTGAGGGGTTGGGGGCGAGGAAGGGGGGAGCGTAAAAGAAATATTTATGCTGTCTAGCTCGTCTTGGCGAGGAAACGCATAATCAGTTCTTGCTTTTTTGTGTCCCACTGTGATAGCGTGACCCGCTTTAACCCTTTTCCAAACCTCCAGCGAGATTTTTGAATATTAACTATGGAAAATATAGTTTGAAAAAAAAGAACCTTTTTTTTAATAGCAATTAACATCGACCCTATGTCCTTTTTGACATCATAATTGAAAAAAAAGGTCGTAGCGAGATGAAAAGCTTCATTAGTATGTTTATGTAGCTAAAAATAATTATTCAGATTCTTAACTAACGCAATCAAAGATTGCAAGATCAAACGGCAACTAACGTACTTTGTACCTGATCCTTAAACAGGTATTCCAATTATACCTAATATCGTACCAAAAACATAAAATTAGAGAAACAATTAAACGAAATAAGAGGTACTCGATCCGAAAGTCGGTTTAACATGTGAGAGTAGAGCTCATCTCGTATAACTACTAATTGTAAGTCCTACGGGTTGTGAAATTTTAGCACAGAAAAATGGATACAGGAGAGCTTGCAGTTCCTTTCGTTTTGCCATACATGGTTTCCAAGACTGATATAATGTCCCAAAACCACTCAGGTAGGGTAAAGCCGTGGGTGTCCAAAGTGAACAGGGATCCAACTTGGTCCCCACGGGATGCAGTCGAGCTCTCTCTATCCGCTAGGCTACCATGAGCTCGTGGATGCAAGATATTTACGAAAAATTGAATTCGTTCGAAAATTGAAAACGGTTTCGACAAAAGAAATAAGAGATAATAGCAATAAATAATGATAGAATAAGAACATAATAAGAGAATACCAATAAATAAGATATAAAAGATTCCATTTAGCGACTTGATTTTGCCGCGAGCATAACTTGAATCAATTCATATCTTCGAGGCCAATCGATGAAAAACATGTCATTTGCGGTTTCATGATGGAATTAAGCTCTCTCACATAATTTCTTTTCCTCTCTGCTCAAGAGGGGAGAATTTCGTTGATTGATTCGCAATTTGCCTATTTCAGCATCATATTCTATTCCATACCCATCTATCTCACTTTCATTATTCTCTTCACCCATGACTACACGCCGATCCTATATCAACATTAGCTTCCATCTCCAAATGAACTTTTAAGTTCCATATTTACCGGCTGGATCTGGTGGAAGGAATCTGTAATTAAAAACGAATAGGAGCTCTTATCCACAAAATAAATTAAATATACTACACGCGTTTCGAGTCTCCAAGTGTCATCCTCAACAACTATGTCTGACTTGTCCAGTGTCCGGTCGGAAACGGGTGTCGTTTATTGAACTTATTTTGAGGAAAAGAGCTACTGTTGGTTTTCAATTACAAGTTCTAGAGCTAATTGGCACATCTAAAATATTCCTAGCAGCGGAGTGAGTCGGTGTCGGAAACGGGTGTCGTTTATTGTACTTATTTTGAGGAAAAGAGCTATTATTGGTTTTCAATTACAAGTCCTAGAGCTAATTGGCACATCTAAAATATTCCTAGCAGCTTTATCTATTGATAAACAAATGCCTTACCATGGATTCTGGTTTGATTTGCCCTTAGAAAATTATCAAAGACTTGGCAGAACCTTGAAAATATGAAAGAGCATTCCCCTGAAGGCGTTCAATGACCATCGTTCCAATTCCATCGCGTGCTAATTATTTTAGGAAATAATGTTCGTAAGAGGCGTATTTACCAGGCGTAATTCATCACTATTTTGAATAATTATATCACCCAAGCGTGGATTTGTGGGTAGTGTGATTAGCGATACGCATAGTTTGTTATTGATTAAGATATTAGGGAGAGAACGCCAGTGAAAAAATTACTGGCTATAAGTGAAGAGTTGGGGTTGAAATTATACGGACACTGAAGAGGGGACCAAAGGACACCTTGGCGAGGAAGATTTTTTTCCGATGAAAGTAGAGGGAATTAACCAAGAGGAAAACCTAGAATGGCGTGAAAATATATGAATGCTGGAGAAGGACATAGAACCGAAATGAGATGATTGGACCGAGATTGAGGAGGAGAAAATATTAATGGGCAGATAATGGTGGTGAGACTTTTCAACGTGAAGACCCGACTAACAGAAAGAATGCGTCCGAATGTGTTCGTGTTTGTTTAAACAATACCTGTACATAGAGACCAATCTCGAAAGAGTGATTGAAAATCGTCCAAAATTTCCGTTTTAAAAATTAAATATTTTTCAAAATTTGAAGAAGAAACCGAAAGGGATTAACGGAATTGGAAAGTTAAATCTATCAGCTGAATTTTATAATTGAGACCCTTGCTTTCAAATAAATTATAACGCATTTTACCGAGTGAATGACAATTATGCTATGAGAAAATTTTCTTTTTTTTCGTTTAACACCATTGAAAAATATAAACGTTTACTTGTTTATTTCGAAACAAGGGAATGAAATAAAACTTTAATATGGCTATGAGATGAAAATCTTGCCGTTCTATGTTTACATCCAATATCAACTCAATCTGTATATTAGTTTTGGTGGAAGACTGGAAAAAACAAACGAAGAGATTTTCAGATTCACACATCGATAAAGATAAACCGTATTGCCTTTAGAAATAGGTCTCCATGCTCTAGTAAATAGACATTCTGAATATTGTGAAATTTAAATGGTGTTTTCGAGAAAAATGGAAATTAACTCTTACTGCTTGCTCAATGATGTGATCATTTCCGAAGATGACGGATTTAAAATACTTCTCCTTCGACAATTTTAAAATTAAACAAATCTATGTCCATTCCAAATAGGTGTGCTCATAACGTGTATTTCTGAAGTAGGAGTCCTGGTACTAAACATGAAAAAGAAAACAATGTCGTATTTTTTCACGAATATTTTTCAATTTGGATATTCGAATCAGCAGCCTATTTTAATAGGTAGGTATGTTATTATTCGAACAACCTGGTAACCAACAGAAACTACCTTCATTTCATTTTCTCTTCAAACGAATGCACGGCATCACGTGCGAACCCTGAAGATAACCCTATCATTTCTCGAGGCCAATCGTAATAGGCCCGTCTGATTAGGTGGGTTGGGATGGAATTTCCTAGGCGCTGAAATGAGTTTCTAATTGGTTCGCCGGCTCGGTTAGAGCCCATACGAAATGTGAGAGACGTGGAAGCTGTGGTTCAATGCGTTATTTCTGTCACGCCGCATGACTCGTCAAGTTCGTCGCGATCAATTTTGGCCTCACATGAATTTTCATCTTGTGGCATGTGCCTCGTTAGAAGTTGTTTTATTGAAGAGAGGACAACTTTAATTAAATTTAGCTGCCCACCATAATGTTTTCCTCGAAGAGGCATCTTTGCATCCTTGCCCTTCTCCAACCCCTCCGCCACCGTTAAGACCTGGTCGTCGACCCAACCTTAAATGTTTATGGCCAACTTAAAGGCTCATCAAGTGTTTTTTATGGCCACATCAAAGTAAATACAAGAAAACAGATTATATGGTTTGGGCCCACCCAGTGAAGTGGAGTACATTTAAAAAGTATCGCACACCACACAAAACAGTCGAATCATAGCCTCATTGTCTTATAATATATTGCGTGCTTAGTAACTTGAACACGGTTATAATTCTAAAATCATTTGAGTTGAAGGGGGAGGATATAAGCAATATTTTATGCGTGGTATTTACGAATGCGTCACTGGTTTGTGATGTTATAAATATACTATTATTGTTTCCTTTCCTTTTGTTTCCAATGCAGTTGTTTTTTGTTACTTGTAATAGTACTAAGGGACCTTCCAAGACAGGACTGTTCACTAACTGAAGTAACAAACTACACCTAGTTCTAGGTTCCGGTCATCCAAACAGAACCTAATAGTTCCGTTATTTCATCTATGAATACTGGAAAATGTATAAAAGCTATTAATATATCGAAACCATATTATACCTAAATATTTTGGTGCACAGGCTGAGCTGTTTATGTTACCAAACCCACGGCATAACAAATTGTCGATTTTTTTAAAGCCGAAGTGAAAGTTTTCAAAATGAGAAATAGCTTGTAGCGTCGAATATACTAACGAGATAGTAATTTGCAGCACCAGGTAATATGTAATGCAGTACAGGAATATTTAGAGTACAGTTAACAATGTAATATGTACTGTATAGTAAATAGAGTATAGTAATGTGTTACACGAGGTTAGGATAATTTTTTCATGAGCCTTTGGCCCTATACATTACTTTACTATTAAGTCTCAACCTCCATGACACAAAATAACCTTTAACCTCATACTTCATATCACAATAACTCATCTTTTAGCTCTGCATACTTCCCATCTCTCTTAATTCCATCCAAAAGAGCAGGGAGACGAAAATAGTTCCCAAGAAATAACTGTTAATGTCACTTTCCCCACAGAACCGGCTGTCCGTGAATAGATTATTGTACGGAATCAGCAAAATTTTATTTGGATGTCGTGAGAGCCACACTTCATTTGATCGGCTGGAAGGAGAGTTGCAATCACAACTAAACAAACAGAGTGAAAAACTATCACGGATGCCACTTACCCACACGACCTTCCCAGTAATGTCTAGGCAGCCACCTGAAAAGTAAAAAAAAGCGTAATTACTAGAAATGTCGTAAAGAAAGTGATGAGTCATCGACTGTGTGAACGACATAGGTTTGACGGGACAGTTACGATGGGATGAAGAAGGGCTCACCAGAGGCATTATTCATACGAGTCTTTCTACACATAGTACCTATGCGGTTGGTTTAGAAGGCTAGGAAAATTTGAAGCTGCGTTATTTCGTCATGGCGAATGCCATGGGGACTAAGAGTCTAAGCTTGGTGAAGGTAGGAAAAGTATACTGTAAGCTTCAAAATAAAAGAACCATGGTCCTTGATTGGGTGTACTATGGTTCCCATTTGTTTTTATTGATTCCCCCACTTCGTTTATCAAGATAGCATATGTTAGGACAGTATTACCTTTAGCACTAGTGACATGAAATCATACATCTAAGAATTCTCTAACAGAGTAAAATCAGTTTACTTTTGAGATAATTATTTCTTATAAATACAGTGCTTTGAACGTGGAGAACGCTACAATCTTTATTATTCTCATAGCAAATTGTTAAGGAATTTTGGACCTGCATAACTTGTACAATTGAAGAGTTGTGAAATTCAAGTTATGAAAAACTGTTCAACAGTAGGTTTTATTTCCGTGCCTCACAACCATTTACATCCATATTGAGAACCTTAAAAACATTTTATTTTAAATGTAAAATAGAGTAAAGCGTTTCAATATGAGATAATAGTAAAATTTTAAACCTCTTTAAGTTGCCTCTTTACCTCTTTAAACCTCTTTAAGTTAAGGCTTGGAGCTATACTTGTTTCATGTGTGCGACCAATAATTCTATTTACCCATATCTGTAATTTAAACTTACAGTATGGGAGCGAATGATCTCAGGCTACAACAATGTACTTGATTCTAGAGAAAATATAAGCGTAATTTACATTCATAGCACTTACCTGATTTGCGAAACATTCCCAGTTCAAACATTCATCAACATGAATCCACAGAAACTCTATACTCGTACCAGTACATCCTTCTTTTTGCTATCATGAATTCTGAGCAGATTAATAGTCAGTATTATCTTATGAAATGAGTGAAAATGATTCAATTTACATATTTTGCGGTTGATCATTATATTGTTGGTGGGACACCTAGCACTAGTGGACCCTGTCCTTGTCTGTAACTTGTTGACCCCGTCCCATTTATCTATCATTACGATAGCGTACTGTCTGTGGATTACTCCGAGTCATGCCGGATAGACTCGCCTAATTTGCGCCCTGTCTTCCCATTTTCCCCATAACGTGATACCCACGTGTCACTCGAATGGATCTCCGGAAGAGGTTTGAGGCCGTGGGCAACTCCCACCTGCCCCCCCGCGCCGGCGTCAAAAGGGCGTGGCGCCAGATGCCTCTCCCTCCGTTTTGATTCGCCCTGACAGCGGTTGCCACGCCTTTTAATCCATCGCGGAGTTATGGAAATGAGTGCGTTTTCCGTTTAATTCCCTCCCGGGCGGGGGAAGAATGGCCGTAAGTAGACGACAAAAGGCTCCACTGATGAGCGATTGTGAAGGCATTACCAACTCCGGAGCGCAACTCACGCTTGTTTATCTCACAGAGAATGAATGCTGAGATCACCAGGCCCACAATTCATGATTTGTGACCGGACAACGTTGTGAAATGGTAAACAGTCGTATGTTTATCCGTGAGTTATTAAATTAAAGCAATAAAAAGTTATTTGCCAACGTCGTCATTGCTATTAAAGGAAATGTTTGCACAGTTCATAGACGCGGCACGTTGAGCCGTATCCACTGCTTTGAAAAAAAAACTTTCCTGGGCATTAAAATTTTATTTACTATCAACCACGTAATTAGTTATATTACTAAATTATGTTTATTTTTACCGTAAAAATGTAAATTAACACCTAGGGCTCATTTTATCATTTTGTCTTAGAGTGTAAAAATGTACTATTTTGTTTATGCAAAAGATTTTTGGGAAAATTTCGTAGCTTTCATAAATTATGATACAGTCTAGACATCCGGAATAGCTTTGAACCTTCATATTTACCGCTAGTGTGATTGCTTAAATTGGAAATAAGGCGCTGTAAACAACGTTTTAGAAGGTGAGTGAGTGAGCTGTTTGTTGGTATATCGTGTTAATTTTCTTGAAAATAAAGGGCACTGAACCTCTTTGTCTACGACAATGGTCAATATCTATGGACTGTGATCCAAAAAGGGAAGCTTGACAGAATTATAAAGCAATATTAATCTATAAGTTCGTCATAACCTTCAAGCCGCTGCGTGAAGTGTGACGATGTGTTTGAGTCAACCCTTGTTTTCCAAAATCGAGTGAATGATATGTTCGTCATTGGAACGTGATTATTGTTATTAAGTAATCTACCAGTTAAGGTAGGTTTTTGGATGGACACACCTATCAAATAAATATTTTGTGATTCCTAACGGAACACAATCCAGCAACCTATTACTTATTTCTTAAAACTACTGGATACTCTTTATCGTTCCTCTCTGGGTAAAATTGGTGTAACTTTAACTCCCAGGAATCATCAAGAAAACGTCAAGAACTTCCGTTTTGGTCAGTTAAGCATTTTTTGGTTATATTGGTACGTATACTTCTTGTCCATCCCCTCGCCTCGATGAGATTTCAAATGGGATTTGAGGGAATGTTGAAAAGCGTAAATTAAGGATTTCTACATTTTATTAGGTATTCACGTGAAATTATACTCGTATAGCATTGATTATTGATGAATGGGTTTTTCTTTCACTAATTTTTAAAATAAGTAAATGTAAATCACATGATTTAAACGTTTATCATAAAACCTCATACCTTATATAGGAAATGTCAATAGTTTATTTCCTACAAAAATGCGTCAATTTAAAATCTTCCATTTTTGAGTTTCTTTATTTCTTAAAATATTTGCTTAGGATTGCATTTTTCGAGAGAGCTTAAAGACTTTTCCTGGGTGAGGTTTTAATCTAAAGATTTGGAAAATAGGAAGGGAAGATTCAATTTGGAAAAAAGGAAGGACAGATTCTTCATCAGGGATGATTCAGTACCTCTAAATTCGTCTTTCCCGAACCCGCACTTTTTCTTAATCCTTATGTTGATGATGATAAATTCTTATGATCTTTACTTTTTACACATCTTTTATGGGGAAAATTATTGTCTCGTGAAAAAAATCGACCTTGGGATTTAAATGGAAACATATGTTTTGAGGTCCTGAACGTGATTTGATCATTTTTCGAAATTAATGTGTGTGAATGTGATAGGTTTTTTGTGGGAATTGGAATCCGAAAAGATTTAACCTCAACAACGCTAAATTTTATTGAGATTCGATTAACTGATTAGATTCAGGCCGAAATCAACCCAACGGGAAGGAACTTGTCGGCCTTTTCTCAACTTTTCACATTGACTCCGCTCGATCCCCTAAAAACATTTTAAAAATCGAGCGAGATCTATGCACCCTAATCGGAGAAATGTCGGCTATTTTTATTAATTCATCCTTAAAAATGAAGAAATTGAGTGCTAAGTTTCGTGAAAAACCATTTTATTTTTGCCGTTAATATGTAAAAGAATACAGCTATTGGCATGGGGCCTGAACCAATATACTGTACAGAATTATGTTTCCTTATTCTCCTCGCCAAAATGGTATCTCGAGCAAAAAATTAAAATTTATTATCAATATATTACATAACTTCATGTTGTGCGAAGACGGCAGATTGGAAAGACACGTAAAACTTGAAGACGTCGTTCAAATGCGGGATTTTAGTGTCTTTTCGCCCATCGTGAATGTGGTCACCATGGAAATTCCGTCTTTGGCGCCGACTTACCCTCCTTAGTAGGGCAATAGGGCCGATGCCATTCCACTTCAAAGGAAAAGAGTTCTAAAAATAATATTTAATTTTGACTACTGTAAAATGAGGCGATTTCGAGATAATTCCCTCATTTTTCCGTCCAGAGGCTCAAAAAATTTTAATAGACCTTATCAATGCAAGATAATAACCATCTGTATTCAAATGCTGTCGTCTGTTGGTCATAAAAAGGAAAAAGCACTTTTGGAGAAAGTTAATCTGGTGTCGTCACCAAATTATTTTTCGAAATGATATTATGAATAATTTCAGAAATTTATAAATGATATTCAGTAAAACTTCCCCCTTCATAGCTTTGTAATACTTTCTCTAGAATGTAGCGGTGCTTCGTGTGTGTGTCCATTTAATCCTACATGATATTTCAGATCACCTTCATAATTCATAATAATGAGCAAAGTAGAATGTACGCTGAGATAAAAAATGAATTATGATATATAATATGGGTTTTAAGGCTAGTTTACGTCGCGTTAGTCAGAGCTTACCAATAGAACAGTGTTTAGAGGCTGGGTTCATCGAAACCCGTAGAATGCTATTAATAACCACAATATGGTGCCACCGTTTTCTACTAATCGTTCGGATGTAGTATATTGGTTAATATTATATCCTGGATTTCACGAGATTTTTCGTTTCGTGCTTCATTGTCCCTTCATTATTTTCCTATTCTCGTGCCGTTCCTAACGACCACCTTGGGGGAGCTTGATGGAGAACGCCAGAAGGATGCGCTCATTCCTTGACAGCACGTTATCGTAGAAATTATGAGCATAGACCGGGAGAACATAATTGAGTTTCATATTCCATTCCCCAACGTCAAATCTAATTTCTGCACGTCCTGCTAATGGACAGCTTTCTCGTTCAATTCAAATCATAAATATCCCAACTCCGCGTCCTTTTTGTAACCGCAAGTAATTTCCCTCTTGGCATCTCAGGGATTCACGCCCACCCAATGAGCAGAGCGTGGGCATGGGCTGGTCCACCTTTCCATGGTAGAAGTAGTTGCGAGATGCGTCCGACTGATGCGGTAATTTGGACAGGTAGGAAAAGGTGGGCAATTTGGCAGGGAGGATTAGTTTTTAGGGAGAGGAGGAAGGTTGGAGATAAATAAAAACAAGGATATGCATTGGACAACTTCTCTAGACGAACTTCCAAACGCAATTTTCAACGCGTTCAATTGGAGAGTTTCCAAAGGGGAAAGGTTGGGGGAATCCTTACGTCATTTTAGTCAAAGAACACTTAAAGAGTCTTTAAACTCTCCAACAGATTTTCCCTAATGTCGGAAAATAAGGAGACAATAAAATGTTTGCAGTTCTATACTTGATTTGGAATGACCCTCAAAGCTTGCCGACCCCGGTGGCGGCGGGGTAACGTCCTCGTCTGCTATTCCAAGGGTCGCGGGTTCGATTCCCGCCTGGGTGAGTTTTCCTCCACCTAGAGCTTGGGTGTTTGTGAATGTGACCATTGTTATCGTTGTTAATAGTTCGATGTAAAGGCCAAAATTTGCTGTTTTCGGACTTATACTGAATAAATAAATAAAAGCTATTTATCTTTACCAATTGAAACATTTTATGTTCACACTAGACTGTAACCAATGTGCAACCGATGCTGCTGCGTAATCCCCTTTTCCTTGGAACGCCTCGAAATGCTCGGGAATGGACCCGGTAATAAAAAGAATGAGCGCCCGGGCCGGACCCATCTCGATTCAACCCCGCTGCTCTACTGCTTTACTGATTGCGCTGTATACAAAACAGTGGAGGAGCGTTCTCGGAAGTGGAGGACTGGGTGCGTGGTGGGAAGGGGGATGCGGGTAGGTGTGCACGCAACCTAAGAAAGAAATCCCACCGTGTTTGCTCAGCGTGTGGACGGACGGAGGGACGCCGGGGACCACTAGACGACAGGTGTTCTTCTCCCCGCTCCGAAAACCCCTTCAAACACCCTCGGGTTCCAATCGGAGGTGCATCCCAACGAATGCCGGTCCGCATTCTCACGTCCCGGGCCGAGAGAGAGAGAGCCTTGCCCCCGTGTCAACAAGGAGCCCGATCCCTTAGTGAGGAGAGGCGGTGTTCGGTGCGGATGGAGAAAGTTGACTCTTATGCCCTCGCCGGGGAGGGCCCCATCCATTAACGCGGAGATCCATCGAGGTGCGCCCCGTAAAAGGAATGGAATGCCTCCCGGGGGTAGAGGAGAATTGGGGTGTTCCGGTTCGGATCTCGTACTCCTCCCCCCCCACCCACTCTAAGCGGCGCCCCTTACACCCCGTTGGAGCCCGGAAGCGAAAGGGGTCGGTCGTCTGCTCCTTATACGGCGAGACGGCATCCTCCCCGAGCATCACTCTGGGATGCACAAGGGAGAATGTTGTAGGGATTACCTCCAGCCCACCAGTGGTTCAGCTGACAATTAAAATCGTCCGTCGACGCGTGCGGCCGCAGAGGGATCGAGATTCAAATAGTCGGTCGGCTTCGGGATGGCAGGCGTGTGTTAATGTTGGTTGTACGTTCTGGACAAATGGTGCACAAGTCGGCAAACACGTGTATTGCTGCGTTCCACCCGTGGGGTGGTAGTATCCTTCGAGGGAATTAACAGCCTGTGGCATCGTTGCCCAAAATGTGGGCCCGGACTCCTCGAGGAGGCGTTAGGATATTGAAAAATAAAATCACGGACCTAGAAATTGTGGCCATTTAATTTTGAAATTCCGCGATTTATCGGCACGTGTTTGAGTATGATTTTGTTAATTGTGTTAATCAGTGACTCAAACTTATGATTCTATGAACCTCATGCTCAGAACCTATTACGAGTCGCAAATCCATTTTATAGAAGGAAAGTCGCCCGGGAGCCCGAAACATAGATAAAATACCTTATTAATACGATAAAAGAATACAAAAAATATGAAACTTCTCATATTTTAATGGCTTTTATTCGATATTTGAAAATCATGATATTTTTTCTAACTTTAAGACACCAACTGCAGTGAAAAAGGTTTAAAAATCAATATATTTTTGTGCACTGTTTCGACTGTGCGACACTACAGAAAACCAGTTGTGACTCCATTAGGTTTCGCAACCCATGTGTTAGAAAATGTGTCATGAAGGATTTGGGTTTTTGACTGAGTTTAGCCATCTTTTTACCAGTGACGCTTCGTACGCCTAAGAGAATATCTCTTCAGATCTGGAGCCCAAGTATCGATCCATCAAAATCGATCGGTATAGATAGTTTTCGGTGCGGCCAATCGAAGGGGATGCGATCAGATACAATCGTATTGGCAGACTTTTTCATTTGGGAGAATAAATTTATTATTTTAGTATTCACTGTTACATTAAGGGTCTCCTTATAGAAATATTCCAGTTATATATAAACTGCAAAGAATGCGAGCTTTTATTCATCGTAATTCCTTACACAGGTTTTCCAAAAACGGAACTTTTTGAGTGAGGCATGAAATTATTTTATAATTGTGCAATTCGTCATTCAAAAAGTTTGGAAACCCATAAGAAACCCTCTGTTTCAATCAATTGAAACTTTCACATTCCTACACATGAATACCATCAGTTATAGTCGATCACGACGCTAAATAAAATTCATATTTTGCGGTCGTGATATTTTTCTTGCTATGGTTTCAAAACTGAGATTCGTTAAAATATTCCATTGAAATGAAAACAACCTAACCGTCATCATTTTGAACGAAAATAGTAGAATTTTTGAAAATGCTTAATACTTATGAAAAAAATGCAGCATAAATGCGTCACCTTTTATCACTGAACGTATTCATATGAAATTATACCATATATAGTAAATAATGTTGGTTTTACTGTTGGAAGCAATCGCTATGGATCACTCTCTAGGTGTGATGCTGAGAGCAACAAAGGTCGTCTTTAATTCTAAGCTTTATTAACGGAAAATGGTCCTGCCCATTGAATTCGGAAGAATTTGAGAAAAGGGGGGCTTATCCATGTTTATGTGCAACTAATCAATTAAATGCACGTCCTAACCTTTAATTTTTCTCAAATGAATTTCAAATAAAAGGGTCATGTCCCCTAATTTTTCTCACTTTGCATTGAATTACTTTGCCAATTACATCTACCTCTACGAAACATCTTTGGCTCGGGTCCCGTCTGGATGAATTTTTTGGGTGACGAATAAAACTGGCTGTTACGAGTTATGGGAAGTCTGTGGGAAAAAATACTTTTTAGCAACATTTACAATCCCCTCAAGTTTCGAAGAAGACTATCCTTATTTCCGATTTCAAAAATTTTTTGAATATGTCTTTATTTAGGAAGGAGACAGTCAAAACTTATATACTGAAAGTACTGTGAACAAAATAAGTTTTGTGAACTGCCTTCGTTACTTACTCTTAACTTTTCAAGGAAGTTAGATTCTTGACACCTTCCCACCACCTCAAACAAAATACAACTCGTTTTTCACCCGCTATTCAACAGTTACTGCATAATGATCACCTCAAAAGCTGATAATTAACGAGCGTCCCCGGTGAATAGTAGTGTCCTGGAGAGGTTGTCGTCCCATCAAGAGCGCGGTCCCTTTCACCAGCAACCGTACCGCGAGTTCGGAGAAACCGCATTGGGCCACGCCCCTTTCGACCGAAATGGTCTCCGCGAAACAATGGTGCGGCAGGGCCGAGACCCAGTTAGGTTTTTAAAACCTAACTGAGCTCGCCGCATGAATGACCCGCGTTCACGGATATGTAGAAATCCAGTTTCTATACAACCGTCCCTCTGTCGACCTCATGATTCCTCTCGAATAGGAGAGGAAACAAACTCAGGTGTGAAACCCGATAATTTTGGGGAGAGCTTGACACCTTCACCTAACTACTGAGAAATACCTAGAATACCTACCGGTAGCGGGTATTGTCGCCAAATACTAGTACCCAGGTTTTGTTACTGAGGATAACTGGTCTAGGTACTGCTTCCTAGGTGCGAGTACCTAGTTCTCCTGACACAGTTCCCAATGCCAATCTAATATTTCATATATTTGGACCGCTGTAACAAAGAAACTGCAAAATAATATTTCCTCCGCATATATCACTTTTCAGCAACTTTAAGCTCAATACTCTCCCTACATTCCCCCGCGCAAGGTTATTACCTGATCCAATTAAACACTGCCCCCAGCATGTGAAAAATTACCGATATTGTGTATATTTTTAAATTGGGATTCGTACCGTTACCTAGGTACCAGAACCGAGGTGCCGGTATCCTGGTACCAGTCCCTAGAATACACATTTGGTGTGGAATTGATGTTATGGGAATTAGAAAGTATGCAGAACTGAAGAATGATTGATTATAATCTGTATTATGTGGGCTAAGGACATTTTGTGTCACGTTACTTCGGGCTACTAGGAGTACTGTAGTAAATAAGTCCAGGGTCAATCAAAAATCAACCCAACCCGGTTCTTGCCAATCAAGCCGGTCCCTATGATTACTGCCCTCGGTACCAATCCCTGGTTTTGAGATACCCGTGTTTCTTGATACTCAAGTTTTGATACGGTGTTTTTTTTCCAACGACGTTGGTATGCTGCTTCCTATTGGGTGTCTCGTGCGAGCGTGTTAGTTGCTTGGTTGGAGCACAGAACGAACGCACTTGGCGACGAGCGGGGAGCGTTCTTGCGTGGGAGGTGGAGGAAGCGAAGAGGAGAGTATGGTGTGAGTGTCCCGCGCGGGATGGTGCCACCCGTGGGTGGGTGGCATAGTCGAGGGCTTGTTTGCCAGGTAGCGAGATCGAGGAAGAGGGAGAGAGAGAGCCCTTAGCAAGATGAGAGGAGTGGACCAGTGTGGGAGCGTTGGACAATGGAGAGCGAGTGGGTTGGATATCCGGTGGCGAGGTTAAATAAAGGATGCGGAGGAGGGACGGGCAGAAATTACTTATCGGGACGGGAAAGAGGGATAGCACCGCGGACATTAGCATTTGTCGGAAAACGATCCCTTCACTGGAACTTGAGATAAAACAAATGCTATGGGCTTCTCTGTGTATCAATCGTTCACCTTAATACGATGGCTCGGTACAATGTTTATCCCTACGCAGACTTTGAAACGTCCCCCCACAATCAATTGACTCACCCGTAGAATTCACTATCATGTATTTTATTTCCGGTCGATGGCAATAAAGATGCCGATTAAAGTCAAAGGGCCCCGGGCCCCATTCAAGGGACTTCTCTAAGCCATGGGCGAATTCGCGTCTTCCCTAAAAATAAATCCCTTGGGAAATATTAGAAAAACTTTCTACACCCAATTAAGTTTGCACGATCGTGAGATTGTTGTAGCTTTTATTTTCAAAATAAGACTTGGTCGAGTTAACTAAGACTCGTGATAGCTAGAGTGATACTTACGTTGAGGGGCTGAGATCGTGACTGAAGTAAGTCAATGCCTCACCTTAGTTCATGTACTAATGACAAGTGAAATCAATGTAACACCAATCCATGCGTATTTTGTAAACAGATATGACTTACGTAAACATACAATTTTTAAGCACCCAGAGGTCGTTATTAATTTTTGAAAAACGTGTTCTAAAATTTATTTTTGAATAGTACTGAGACGCCAATTTGTGAAGCTGTGCCACTTTTGCTGTTTTTCATGCAAATTAATTAATAATATTTAAAAATTGGAGGATACGTGCTTTTATGTCAAAACTATTACAACGCCTATATAGTTGCCCTCATGATATCATTTTTTCGTGCGAACGACACATTTTTGCAACATCCATCTGATGGTAGTGTTCCACATCCACGAAGGAATTTTTAAAAAATCCTAGAATTTTTTTTGCCAATTTAAATTAAAAATATCATAGTGAGACCCTATTTTGCCGTCTTCCTTTGATAGAGCACGATTACGTCTACAAATACGGGAAATATTACCAAACTGAATGACAGGCGACATCTCGATGCAACATTCTTGAGCAGATACAAAAGGGTGAGAATCATCACTGACACACTGGAAGGCTTATGGCTCTTGCATTCTGTTAATACATTGGCTTTAACTTCATTAAATGCTCCAACAGTGTACACGACAAAATAATTCCGTGTTGATTTAAAGCAGGGCCATATTACGGTTTAATTAGTGGTAGATTTTTGATCGAGCCTACACGAAAAGATGGACAATTTCATTCATCTTTTAAATAGCAGTTTTTATTTTATGCTTCGTCGATAGTCTTTAATGAATCGCAAAATAGAGCAGCGAAGCTTTGTAAACCGAGGTTTTATCGGCATCGGTATTTATCGTCGTGGCAGAATCGAAGTTTTTATGGCCGTTTGAGCAAGCGAGGCTAGACATGAGACGAGTAGATCCCGGAGGTTCAAAAAAAATTTAAATCGCCCTTTAAAAATTCAAGACGACCCAATAAAAACAGAAAAATAGGTACAAAATAAACGCATTAATTTTATCAATAAAATGAGCAGTAAAGCGGTAGAAAATTAGCTTTGTGCTGAAACATTGTTTTGGAGATTCCAAAGATTGAAGTTGTACGTATTTTATTGTATAGAACGATTTCAAGTTACGATCAGATTCTTTTCATTATTATTCCTAAGATAAAATCCTTATCTCCTTTCGCTAAGAGTACGCGTATTTCAAATCGGATTATTATTTTTCCTCATCAGCGGAAGTGAAGATGGGCGTAACTAAAGGAAGCTACGTCAAGCGGACTTCAATGTCAGCACTGCCAACTTTAAAAATGGATTATTTCTTTTTTTAATTTGTTCAGGTCGGGAGGCGACCTTCTAATTAGTCATCATGGGACTAACTACGATAAAATTTTTAATTAGAATCTCGAGTAACCCAAAGCATTAAATTAGCAAAAGTGACAACTAGTTCTTTCATAGTTTCTTGCGCTAGCGTCTTCCATCACTTACTTGGATGACGTCTTGCATCGCGTTATTTCTCATCATCAACATGCCCTGTAGTTCATACCTCCAATTATTCCTTCCATTGAGGTTTTTAGTAAATTATCGTGGCCTATCACGGGGTCAATCGTCCTTTTTTTTCATTCGGGCAATTTCGACCATAAGTCTATGCTTACGTATTTATCGAAGGATTTCTCCAATCACTCGGTCGAACTATTTCTTTTTAATCGAAATTATGTACTAACATCATAATTGCTATGGTTTTCACTATTAATGGTAAAAAAAAGCGCGTTGCATCGACTTAAAAATTATTTCCATCAATGGAATATACAAAAAAACAGACCTCTCCGCTCATCAACGCTTCCTGTTGCTAATCGTCTCTAAATTAGAATTTACTCTCGTCGAAAATGTTTCATTGTAAGGTTAACATTTTAAATAGATTTCTCTAAGTGGAATAACTGAAATCAATTTTCTTTTCCGAAACGTTCACCTCAGAATGTAACGGGGAGTGAGTGATTGATTTCGCAGGTCGTTAGCTCTGAAGTAATTATTCTTTGGTCGGATGAACTTTAAGGTGCTGAGAATCTTCTCTGCTAAGGATGTGCGAAATACTGGTTGTCATGGGAATGAATGTTAAATGGAAAGTGTGAAGGAGGGCAACAACACCTAGTAAACCGCCGCATACGACGTAGGAAAGCGTGTCCGACCTCTAGACCTCCACCCATTTCACCAATAACCTCAACCGCCGAACGCCTCCACATATCGCCTGGCACCATTAATTATTTATTGAACGCCAAATTCTGAAGAATGGGCTGCTTTTATTGCTGAGCAACCCTGCGTCACTGGACTGTGAAAAGTCGCACAAAAGTATCAAGGAAAACGTATTTATGACCCTAAAAATAAAAGTTAAAAATCTCTCGTCACGGAAATCGCTCACCATCGTCGCGGACGCATTTATGGTTGAACTTACTCGTATTTCCCTCTCTTTCCGCTCAAAAGTCGCAAAGAGATGTAGGATAAAGTGCTGGGTTTGGTGTCTGAGTTTGGGAAAGGATTTCTCTGAAGGTGATTGGCCAAAATAGAGTACAGTGTCTTTTCACGAAATGTACCAACCGAGGTCTGAGTACCGAAAATCTCACCAAATGAGGTGTGGGTGGTTCCCTCTTGAGGGAGGCACGTGAGGGATAGCTCTTTTGATGCTATGCTACTCGCTCTCTTCTCGTTTGAAGGCTTCCGCCATCCGAGGGACGATAAGGGGTTCCGTTTAAGACACAATGTTCATTTTGCAGACCATTTCTTCTCTTATAATCCGTGGTCGTGGCCAAATCACACGTATTTTGTTTCCTAATCAACTGATTTGTGCATCTAATAAAATTCGTGAAGAGTCACAATTCATGATGCATGTTTAAAGGCAAGAGACATTGCCCTTGTGCTCAAAACTAGACTCTACATCTATTGCAGTGTAAACATGCAATAATCTTTCTCGGATCAAGTCAGTACCCAGCGTTCACGCTAATCAACCCTAAAGTCGGTTTTGATAGTCGTGAGTGGAGCATTCTCTGAACCAAACTATAAGGATTAAGGGGCATTTCAGGCATGGTCGATTACCAATCCTGAATTCGACATATATCGATTTACAAAGTTTTACCATCAGTACTCGTATTACGTATCTGGCGAGCAGTGAAAAAAATATATATAGTCAGGTAATTGACAATTTAAAAAAGATATTTAGGTCTGAAAACATTGGAATTTCAATTCTCTGATCGCATGACGTATTGCAAAATAATGAATAAGCTTCGCGGATCTATTTGATATACAATTTTTTCATGTTATTGTCGTTCAAAAAAATGATATAACTCATATGCATAGTCTAGGCGAACTATGTTATTTTTTTCAGCAAAGTTCACATGCATAATGACACGGGTTGAAATGACACATTTACGAATCTTCATTGAATCACCGAGGTATCGCTTTTCAAATAAATACCAATGCAATTTTAAGTATAAAATAAAATGGAAGCAATTTTTTTGAACGAAAGTATGGAGAGACATTCCAATCGCTAAAATTGTAGTACTTATTATTTAACGTCTATGGACAAATATTCCAGTAACATTTTTTGCCATGACGATTTCCTTGGTGTCACAAGGCAACGGAGATTTCCTATGCCTTTCTAAAATTCTTTCTTGTTCTCTTCGTGAATCAAAGGCCTACCAACCTAATTCCTTTGACAAATACGTCACGCCTACTCTCTTCTCGTTGTATTTTTTTTTTAATCTGGCGAATTTTCACTGAATCTTTTCCAATTCCTGAATTAGCGTTTTATCCCATGGAACCCAATTACTTGTCGTGTAATTCAAACGGTGCCCAACTAAAGCGAAATAGCACGTCTCTCCTACCTTCACATGACATTTTTCCACCACTCATCCGATAAAACAAAGCTTAAGGCTGACTGGCATATTCTTCTGATGTGTGCGCCAAATGTGAGCTTTGATGTAAATGTCACTCTCGAGTATTTGACCGACTTTGAAGTGGTTATCTCGATCTCATCTATCGTATTATTTAGTCTTGTTCTTATTTTCTTTTATTCCAAAACTTCAGCGCAGTACATTTTCTGAAATTTAATTCAAATCGCCATTATTATCATACACACCAATATCATCTGTTCTAAATCTCTTAAGAGCAGGTGTGCTTATTTCTTCGTAAATCACTGTATGGTCTACAAATAATATGTATGTTGCTGCTAACGTGGGAACTTAGGTCGTTAACGTGCATCAAGAATATCAGGGGCCCTATAACATTTACCTGTGACATTTAAGGAGAACTGCGTAATTAAACACTTATTTAGACTCACAGTTTCCCCATCGCATGCCACTAGGGTCATGTCTCAGAGGGTGATCGAGATGGTGCGGTGGCTAACGTTCAGGCTTCCCACCGAGAGGACCTGGGTTCGAATCCCGGCAGATATTTTTCAGTGGCATCCCGATCCCTACTTGTGGAGAGCACTTGAGAGTGAGTGAGTCCGTCGGATGGGACGTTCAACTGCGGACCCCTTGGCGCCTTTCGACAAGAGTAGGCTAATGCCGAGGCCGGGTTTCTCTCCACCCTTCCTTTCCCACCCATCCCTAATGGCACAAATGACCTTGGCTGTAGGTCACCTCCCCTAAAACCACTACTACTATTCCTGTCTCTGATGTTCATTCGTGTTTGTATGGATACAGATGAATCTTGCCGACAGTGAAATCAGTGAGTTAGCCATCATTGCCATTTGTCTCCCAATCCATCCAGCCTAAACGCCGCTACTCTAGTGTCAGATTGGCGAGTGTACAGGACACCGACTATAGCGGTAGGTAACGAGTGTCTAGAACTGCCGGGTGATTTGCAGGTCCCTAGGTTCGAGCTCGAGCCTCGGCGTGTGAAACCAAAGGCTCGGCCCCCCGCACCAATTTGATATTTCGGGAAGATTCAGCGTCGGATGACCGGTCAATGACTCAAATGGGAGGGACGGGGTCACGTTTCCCCGAAGTTGTGCTCGATTCCTCCCACCGGAACACTTGGAGGGTCTCTACATATCTCCTATGTCTCGGTTTGCTTTCGGAAAGGCATAACCCTCAATTAGCCACGTCGTGCGCTCGGGTTCCCGGCGACCTCCCAACCTCAGTAATTCATAAATGGGTCCATTAATCATCAGTCGTACGCCACGCTTCGGAGCGGTAATTCCCGTGTGGTCCTATGTCGAGATGCACTTGGGGATTGCGTTCGATTTCCCACCGCTCTTATGGCGGGATCATTTGCGACGATAATTGTTAAGTGGAGGTGGGTCATTTGGGATGGGAAAAGAATTTGTGGGGGGGAAGCCGAAGGTTAGAGTGAAATGTAGGAACGGTGTCTAAGAGGTCAAAGCGTCCGACGTCCGTTACGACGGACAATGCTCGGCCCTTAAGGCACATACCTTAAACCCAAAAGAATGAGCTACCGAAGAACTGGGCAAGAGCAGTCTTGCAGACAATGAAACCAATTTCTTCAGTATTAGTGACTCTTCCAGGGTTTCAGCGATGGCGTCGAACGATGTAGGAAATTTCCCGAGACGATTGCCTACCGAAGAGCGATTTGCGAGATATTTGCAACCGAGAGATTTGATCAGTTGATATTGACCCACATTGGTCAATCGATTTTGTTAACAATTCTCCCCCACGCCCTTTATTGAAATGTGCAAACACGTCGATAGAACGGGTTAATTCATTTAATCAAATATTTTTCGTCTCCTGTGCTCGTCCTTTGCATGTGTTCTTATCCCTTTTCCTTATATCTCTTTCCATGTGAATGAATATATATATATATATATATATATATATATATATGCATACATATACATATATACGTGCTCGTGTAACGGGAGTTTTGGGGTTAATGCATGTTTCATCTCTTGTTTTAATTGGCGTTTCACGTTCATAATTGTAAATTCATCTACTGTTGTCGTTTGAATTATATTATTATCTTATTATATTACGATGTTCCACTTATTTCTACGGTCGGAGAATCCTTCATAGACTTTTTAATTTTTTAATAATTAATAAAATAATATATGCGCATATATTAAGTGGATGGAGCTATATCAGCTAGGAGCAGTTTTTTACATCATTCAACTCTTTATTGAGCTTCTTAGGAAACTAGATAGGGGAGTTTGGGGAGTAGTTCCTCCTTAAGAGGAATTACTCCCCAAACCTGAATGTGAGAATCAGAAAGTAAAAAAAAGCATGAATTCATGGAGGCAAATCTCGGTGCCCTCCTTCCTTACCCAATTCGCTGAATGGTTACTTACTAGAAGGAAAATACACCGGAATTGATTTTCACTCATATACAAGTATTTATCTAATATTTTATATTAATTTAAACGTTAGCTGCGTACTAGTGTTTGCTGAAATAAAAAAATCAAGATAAAAATAATGGTACATATTCGAAGTAAATAAACAGGCGTTCGAATGTAATTGGGGAGGGACGTACATGAGTGAGTGGAAATTTGAAGAAGTTTAATCACCATGGTGGGAGTATCGTAAACAATTGAATGACTTTGTGAGAGATTGGGATAAATGAACTTACGTGGATTCATATGTATAGTGAACCGTCTTGACCATCCGGACCGTTATAGGCTATGCTGTTTTTGCCGAAGCTAATGGCTTTCAAAGACGAAATTTCGAGGATTTCAAAAATAAAATTGGATGCCGTAGCATTTCGTAATGAAGCATGAGACCCTGTTGTAACAGAATGGGATGATCTAACGTAGTAAATGAAATATATATCTAACGTGTTTTTAATGGAAAATTATGAAGATAAAATGGACTGACCGCATAACTGATGAAGTTGCTCTCCAAATGTAAAGGGCGGTAGACAAAAACACAGTTATCTGTTTACGGTAAAATTTATTCCGCGAGAATAAAATGTTTCCAAGAACTTTGTTGATTATGGAATAAAATGACATGGTGGTTAGGTACATCGAAATTAAAAGTAATGCTTGTGTTGCATTCAAATCATCAGAAATAATTTGAAATATAAATACCGATTAGAGGTAGACTTGATGTAATTATGCTACGTACCTCGACTTAATTTCTTGTTTACCCTGCATGATTTCCTTGTTCAAATTTTCTTACAAATCTACCACCCTTCATACGGCCCAAAAAGCTATTCATTCATGTTTCCCGTTTACCTCACATTTTCCCTTCTAATATGAAATTCAATATTGCATAATTAGATGCATAATTTAGATGGGGATGCACGTACCATTACATATTGAAATCAATGTATAAGCGCGTATTCATCCATGACTTGGGCCCTGTCACCCCCCGCCTCACACCCTTGAGCCGATTTGCGTGGCATACCGTAGATGTAGTTGTAATCTATCCGAAGGTTGTTATGACGGGTGAGGGAAGTGGTCAAATCGAAGTAAGTCCTATATTGAGTGTGAAATTCACACATTACAAGGGTAGGGAAATTAGTTCCTGTTCCTGTGCCGACTGCCGTTTCCCAGGGAAATCTAATAGCCGAAAAATCGAAAAGCTTGGTGTATTTGTGACTCGTCAACACCGGTAATCGAACCCGTACCTTCCGGTCAGTAGGTGAGCGCAAAGGAATAGAGAATTGTCACGAAAAGAACTTCGAAAATTAAGACAATTTTTTAAACATACTCTTAAACATCAGTATTTCAATCCTAAGGTTAGTTTGTTGCAGCCTTCCATTCTCGTCTATTCTTTGCTAATTCTCTCACTCCCAAATAGCTTTTCTGTTTTACGCCCTTAATTTGTCCTACGAACTCTTAAGGCTTACAAAGTATAAGAAGGTAACGGAAGCTTTACTGAGGAAGACTTGATGGAGTACGTGGAGCAGATAAATAAGAATGAAAGCATTTACCAAGAATTTTAAAGGCTAAAAGAGAGCATAGTAAATAGAATACAGATCTGAAGAAAACTAATATTCGAATGGAAAATTGCTAATTTCGAAGGATCAGAAGTCTATCGAAGATTTTTGTGAGCGAATTAGGTGTACGAAGACGGGAAGTAGTTCTTGATTGAGTAAACGTTTTATATTTTCACAATAATTAATTTCAGTATTATTCGACTTTCTACACGTGGGCAACGTCATAAGGTACCGTGCGTCGAAAACGGTAGTGCCGAAAAAAATTATCCCGAAAATATACAAAGTTAACTTATTCCGTGATCGTGAATGGTCAATATGTCGAGCCTGAAGCCATTCAATCAATCGGAAGTAGTGGAGAAAAATACTAGACTGTGATTGAGAAGCGTGTATACATCTTTTCATACGCCGTGATGCTGTTTTATTTGACGAGTTCTCCGATTCCGAAACAAAATTACTCTTCCATTCACGTTTTCCTCAACTAATGCACGAGTCCCGTGGTGCAGGAGGGCTTCGTGGGTCGAAACATTTGGTCGTAAAAAAACGGTCGAATTCGAGGGGAAAATGATGTCGGTGGCACCGCATCGCTAAAGGTTCTGGCGGACCAGTGAACCGCGAAGGACCGATGACACATACATTTCCGCCGAAGGGGCTTAAAAATCCCAGGGGTGAGGGAGAGAGGAGAGTTTGCCCTAAAGTATTCAAAAGCATTTGGGAGCCACCGGGGGTCCAGCTCCAGGATGAGGCGAGGGGGTAGGAGGAAAGCGGAATTTCGGGGGCGAAAAGGTGGAAGGGATGGTGAGGTCCATGATTCGGCACGGAGGTGAGGAGAGTTGAGTGCATGGGGTTGTGGACTGGTTCATAAGTATCCAGGAAAGAGGACCCCACGGAAAAATGACGAAAAGAGAGGGAAATATCCCGAAATGGCCGAACGACACACACTCGGGGGAGGGGAGAATTAGGATTTCCGTTGGGTACGAAAGGGGATGGGGCACCTTTTATTTTTTTTTTGACTAAGCGTGGGTAGGCGTGGATGGGGTTTATGTGGGAGAAGCAGCGATGGGTGTTGGAGGAGAGGGGGGATGACGCTCAGAGAGTGCGGGTTAAAAAAATAAGAGGAGAGAAAGGAGGGATGGTCCCGCCCTCCTCCTCACTACTCCTCCGTTCCACACACCCAACCTCCCACAAACCCACCCCTGAAGCCTCTAACCCCCCCCCCTCCTCTTTCCCTCCGCCCCCCCACCCGGGGGCACAGAACGGCATCCTTTTTTTTCACTCTCCAACCCGCAGTGGACGCCGCCTCCTTTTCATTAAGTGCTGCTCGGCGGCGGGCGGTTGCATTACCCTCAAAGGACACAAAGGTGGTGGTGGTGGGTGGCAGGGGAGGGTTTTCCTTTAGGAAAGGGAGTGAGGGGCGGGGGACGGGGTGGGGAAATGGAAGCATACGTAACACGCACATGCGGCACACACGCACTCTTGGACGCACGCGTGCTTGCACACAAACTCATACGGACAAAAGAACGCGTAAAAGTGTACTTACTTACCTTAAAGGACAAGGAGAGAATCCGAGACACTCGTCTTTTCTCTTTGAGACAAAAGGAACGCACGTGTAAATAAGCACCCCGATTATTTATCTTTTGGTTCGTATTTATTTGAAATGGTCGAATTTCATGATCTTTAGAATGTGACGAGAAACACTGGTGATAAAGAAAATGAAAGAAAACGGTATTTACATTTTTACTACGTTTTGGGGGAACATGTGCACCGGTCTCCCTCTCAATGGCATGGACAATTTTCATGCCTTCAATAGGGTCCGCTAGAGCGAAGTTTCATCGAGTTATCAAATCAAGTTTGTCTGTTTCTATCACGAAAGAACGGCGAGAAGGGTATGCTATACTATTGCTAAGGATATTGCGCAGTGTACGAATAACTTGGCGCCTCAACCAGGCAAAAAAGTGTGTGATTTTAATGATTGTTATCAGAACCACACAAATTTTCGTTATGTGGGATCAGAAAGGGACATATCGTACATACTCATCACGGCGTTCCCTTTCTGGATATGCTCAGCCTGAAAAACCTGCTGTTAGAATTTGTCTCCTTTACTCCTTCCTAATTACCCTCTTCTTGAATTCCACTTTCCTGGTTACCTCCAATCGCTGCTTGTTAAACTATTTAATGATCCTGAGACAGCCTATTAATCCAGTGCCCCACGGTCATTTTCTAAACGAATTTATGCAATTGAAATAATTTATTGATTGAAAGTTGAATTACTTATGGAATCTTACTGGGACAGAGTGCGCATGTACCTGTAAATATTTCGTGAATTTCTGTAATTTTGGAGGTTTGGTATGGTACTTGTTGAATCGAACCAACTGACTGGTTTTTCTGCGCGCAGGCGCACCAGCCCTTCCTTGCTAGGTCGTGAAATTCCATGTTTTTCACTCACGTGTCCACCATATTTGTGATCACTTCAAATTAGAGGGAGAGAGGTATGCATTGAATTTATATCGTGAAGTGATGAAAACTTTTGATAATTTCACTATAAAATTGAAGCAGAGTAATTTTCTTGAAACATTTGGTCTCAAACATTTTTCATTATTTTATTTAATTGTATTACTTGTTCATGATGACTAACCGCGTGATTACTTGCAAAAATAGTTATTGAGTTGTTTTTTTGTACGATTACTCCGTCTGCTTATCGGCGTCAAATGCATGGATGGTATCATACCCGTGTGACGACGAGAAATTCACGTTAAAAAAACACTGATTTCATGAATGAGAACCGTATGGAGATATTAAAGAAAACATTTACCATGGGGCGCCGGCTTTATTCCTTATTTGGAGAGCCTCTTCGGCTATATGCACCCATGATTTTTTAAGTCTTCAACGTACTCCCAAATTATTTTCTCTCTCTTACATCTATCTGTTTGATGATTCCCCTCTCAACACGACGAAACCAACGATGCACACTTTTTTCATTCTACTCTTATCACCTGAGCATTCAATCCACATTCTTTCATAACACAAACATTCTCACCGTATCTCTCCCTTTATTTTTACCGTAAACATCCTCAAGTAGGTACTCCACACCCACCGATTCATTTATGCATATGCTGGCATTCACAATATTTTCCTCGATTCAGGATGAGAAGAAGTACTCTTGGAAAAATATACTTTCATTTCTCACGTACCAACTCCAAAACCTAATGGTCTTTCTCCAGTATTCGTAGGGTTTCTAACTTCTTCGAAAATTCAACGATATCCCATAACCAACTGGCCAAAGTATAATTAATTATTCTTGCTTTATATGAATTGCATTTCTATTCCATTCTCTCGGTTGGGTAAGAAACTGTTCAGCACTCCCTCGGTAGTTCTCATAGGTTCTCAGTTCGTACTGTACGTTATTTAATCTGTGGAAAAACTAAGGATAAATATGGCATCTCCTCTTTAATTAAAGTAGCTGTGAGATCATCCTCGAATGCCCATATGACGAATCTTTGTTTCAAACTAGTCACTTATTTCACTTTGACACATGCCTTCTTATTATATATATCACCCCTATCATATTTCAGCTACCCGTTATCCCTTAAAACCTTCCATAACTTGCCTCTATTTACCCTGCTTAAGATTATCTCCCAATAAATGAATGGGCGATGCCCTAACTTCAGTAAGCTATGCATTTCTCAGCTACTTCACTGATAAGATGAGAACAGCTATAAAAAGAACGGTGGAGACCTATAAGTGACCAATTTTCGTATGCATTCAAATGGTCATATTTTCTCGTATACTTGTGATCTCGATAAAAATAAAAATTTTCTGTTATATTCGGACCTCATTTAACGCTAAACGCGTGAAATTTGAAAACCACGGTTATGATATTTAATTGTCTCATTTTGAACATTTTTGTTCTTATAATCACTTCTTGAAATATTTTTATCTTCACATCAATAAATTTATAGCACAAAGTTAATAACTGGTTTCCTGACGACCCTTTCCTCTTTCATGATCATTTTTCAGAGTGCATAAGGTTGATGTATGCCACTCGCTATGTAGTTAAAATTACCGTGCAAGGATTAATTTGAAATAGTTTGAAATTAGTTAGAAAAATATGATACGATACCGCAATAAATAATGTCGTTACATATGCACACATTAGTAAAAGCCCGGTAAGAGGTGCCCTACTACGGTTGTTAATCAAAAATATTCATTGTTAATAATGTATGTCGGTTTATCAACCATCTCAGGTAATCTAGTTCGAACACAATAGTTCATTATACGCGTCAGAAGACAGCCCCACTCACTGATCTAATAATGTGAATTCATAATTATTTTGGTAACGCATATAAATAATGCTAAAAACACGAAAAGGCTATTTTACGAAACGCAAAAAGTGAAAAATAGGTGGCCTGACAAAAATTAAATGGTTAAACCATTTTCCATTAAAAGGTAGCATGTGCAATGTTAGGTAAAGCGACAACCATTAGGAATTTAAAAAATTGTACATTAAATCATTGTGTGTCGAATAATGTACTGGCTTCCCACCACGAGTGACTGTTTTCGAATCCCGGAGGGATCAAGATGTTTCATTGATATCCAAAACCCTAATTTCAGTGATTTGTCGAAAGCGCTTAAGAGTAAAGTTTTCCGTCCGTCGTATGGGACGTCGACTGTGGACCCCTTAGCGCCTTTAGTTTAGAGTGGGCCAGCGCCTACGCTGGGTTTCTCTCCACCCTTCCTCCATTCCCTGAATATCCTACCTCTGCCAAATTGCCCACCTATCCCTAATAGCTCAAATGACCTCAGCTGTCGGTTGCTTCCCCGAATAAGTAATACTAAGTAACTGACAAACACGCCACGAATGAGGATAAAAGCAAAGGGATATTGTATTATTAGTTCAGAAGTGAAGAATTCACTTTTTGGGTTCTCCCCACTGGTATGCATTGGAAAAAATCAATTTAACCTCGAGTGTGTGGAAGAGCAATGACCGTCAAAACAGACCGAGAGCACGTGCACGTCCGATAACTCCACTCGCTCCGCACACACAAATACCACGCGCGCAAGCAAGCCTACGCATTCACACACATGCGGGGGACGGGGGTTAGCTTTAGTCCCCTCCCCCCCTTCGGCTCCCTTCGCCTCGGCCTATTCTCACCCTCATCCCATCACACCCCCCTTGGAACTCTCTCACCCGCTCCATAACTTAACCCTCCCAGGGTTCCCCGCCTTTCTCCTCTCGACCCCATAGTTCCTCGCGCTACAAACATAAAAGGACTAAACGGTGAGGGCGAAAATGGAAGGAGGTTCGGTTTAGGTGGAGGAGTGAGGAATCCCTCCGTCGCTTTCGAGGTTCCTTCTTGAGACCCAACCACCGTCCCTTCCTCTACCCCCCCCCACCCACTCCGAACGCCCACTCCATTCTCGCCCTTTTAAAACCCCCTTGTTCCTCCTGAGAATGCCGCCGATCCTCCCACCTACCCAGCCCCCCCCCCACAAACTCCACCTCCGTTTTCCTCTATTATTCTCTCTCACTCTTCTCCATCCTACCTTGGGGCCAGGGCTGCCCAATCTACCAGCCATACAGTTCTCAGTAATCACAGAAAGTACGGTTGCGCGAAGACAGAATAGTTTCTATCAAATCAAGAGGACACTCGGATTACATACTCTACTTAGGTACTTGTTTCCACAGTCCCCATCTCCTTCGTACATACATTTTTATCTAGTATCCACTCTACTCAAACCAGAAATCCACGTTAATAAGAGTAGGCTGTGAGAGGTGAGAATAGATATCACCCCCCGACTACAGCATGAGACGCGTGAAATTCACACATAGAGGTTTGGGGAGTCAGTTCCCTTCCCTGTGCTATCATTCGGTTCTCGAATCGAACGAATTTCTAACGACCAGGGAATCGTACCGTTTGTATTTTGAGATGGGGGAGGGGGTCAAAAGTTATCAATCGGAATTTGAATCCGGGACCATCTGGTAAGTAGCCAAGTGCTCTACCCACTAGGATACCTCGCTCTCCACTGTAGTCGAATAAAACGATTAAATCCAGCGTATTCTGTACTGCGGAAGCAATTTAAATATTTTTTACTTGAAGGGATGTAGAAGTTGTAACATGTCCCACGAAATGTGAATGGGTGATGATTCTTTCCAGGGAAGAGAAACGTAACCGTTATTTACTTGCTCGTTGGAATGAAATATCTTGTTTTCCCTTGAGGCACGCAAGGACTCTGGAGACCTAACAATACTAACAGCAAAAACTCCACGTTTCATAAGACTTCCATTTGCAAACATCAATGTCATTTCATCTTCCTTCCTCCAACCTATTGTGTTTCCTTCTTAAACTACGTGCGTGGTTCAATTTTTCTTTGACTCACTATCGAAGCCGCAATGCAGAAAATACTTCGGTATTAGAGTAGGGTATATTCATATTTATATTTAATGATATCAAATTTTGTAAAATTTTACATTAATTGTAATATACCCCAATGATGATTTAGACTAATAGCCATTTGAAGGCTGGAGATGTCGACCGTGCAATGACACGGTCGAAGTCATGCTCGGTTAACTTTAAATATTAGTGCAAAAAATATCAATATTTTGATTTCATTTATGTGTATATGACACGCTTTGACAACTACCTCATGATTTACAAAGTATAAAATCAGACAAAAATGGCATTTCATTCAATGCTCTTCTTAACTGTATCGAAAAAATTTTATTTCCTTTTTCGAGATCTAAAAAAACCTCAAAGGAGTCAGAATTCTGAATCAGTCGATTATCCCCGCCTACGGTCTACTAGTACTTTTCTTTTGGTGCCCACTCGTAGCGTTGAAAATTTATGATCTCCTAATGAATATTTTTCTATGCAAGTTGTGTTTCCCTCGGAGACCTGACCCAGGACAGTGAAGTCGTACTCTATTCTTTTCTCACCCTCTCTCGACCATTCTATTCTCACGTCTTCCGCATTTCATACCTTTCCGTCACTATTGGATATTTTCATTATTCTTTCGGATGTCTTTTGTATTCGCAGGGTGTGTGGGTGAGGTGTAAGTCCGACCATATTGTGGATGAACTGTTTTCCTTCATAAGCACGGGTGGTGCCAAATAAATTATATACTTTTTATTTTATTTTAGGACCCTGCATCCACCGTAAGGATGTATGGTAGGGGGTGAATACACACAGACTAATATTACCCCGAATGTGACCCTACCGCGGTCGGACAATGTTATTCTGATCCCTTATCGTTCGTGGAAAAGACAACATCTTAAATCTATCTATTTTAAACTTATTCTCTCAAATTGTATTGACATGATCTCTCCTACCGCAAGTACGTTACGACTGGTAATACATTTTCAATATCACTGCTGAGGAGACATCCTTCCAATTCATGCCAGAGATTTAATTTGTAATTGAACCTTCTCTCCATGAGTGATTCCAGCCTAGCCGCTCTAATATTTTGTATACGCTACTAAGTTTATCATGACATCGTTTTACAAATCTAGATCCTTTACGCCCCACACGATCCAATTAAGCAATGAATCCAACTTCGTGAGGATCCCATATACCAGTAGAATATTCTAAATGAGGCCTAACCAGCAAACGATAACATTTCTCTTTGACCTTTTAATCACATATACTCAGTACTCATCTAATAAATCCTAATTTTTTTCTTAGCTTGTCCACATATTCCCCGTATGTGCTTCAACCAAGAGTGGTCGTGATCGAGGGTAAACGCCTAGGTAATTAATTAATTCTACGATTCCATTTCGGTGTTCCCGAAGCAGTAGGCGTTTGGGAGGGAATTGCTCTTTTTTAAATAACTCCAGCCTTCGTGAGTAAATGAATTTCTTATGGATACGGAGTGTATTTGACCGTTTTCCGCAGTGAAATTTCCCTTCAATTTACACGGGCTTGGGAGCTTACTCCAAAGCTTTAAACCCTGATGAGGGAACGATGACATTGATGTGTTTTTAACTTTGGTAGATTGGCATGGTAAAATTCTCCGCTTTCATTTAAATATCAATGGGTGGCGGCATCGGTTTAAAGAATGCAGTTGGTCCTTTTAAAGGATGTTGTTGGATATTTAAAGTCTCTTCGACAATTAACTAACGGGCAATTATTTTTCCCCCCTTCTTCTTCACACATTGTTTATAAACTCGATGGTTACGTATTTACAGGTAATAGCTCCCCTATAACGTGTTGAGTCTGTTTTATGGCATGTAACGTTGCTCCCATAATGGTTATGCCCTTCGGCGAATTCTATGTAAAAAGCTTATCATTCTATTCATTCGCAATCTGGCATCGTTCCAGAGGTATTGTCCGTATATCTTGTCAAATTAAAAAACCACAGACTTAAATGATTTTTAATTTACAACTCGAAAAGGTGCATTACATTATTTTAAATTTTTAACCCCTCCTCCTTCGGCAATTTAAGAATAAAATATGCAGGACCAATGATTCTGTCGTCTTTTTATTAAAATTCGCGGTGCTCATCAGGAATAACTACTATTTATATGTGCCCACCATCATTTTAATTCACGACCATGGTTTTTGACAAACTTATGCTATCATCAAGGCGATGTAATATAAAATTTTCGAACATTTATAGAGCACGGTAATTATTCTAGTCCCATAGTACGTATATTACAGATCGCAATCTCAATATTAATCACCTTTGATAATGACACAAGCTTGTTGAAACTATGGTCGGTCAATTGAAGTCATAGTATGCACATTTACACAATGCTTTTTTATGATGAAAATGAAATATGCCTTCAATTAATGTATTTTTTCTATTTTTTTAGGACATGTTTTGATACTTTATGAAGTTATAATGATTCTTAATCAACTTATAGTCTCTGGTACTTGTGGTCACTTTAAACACATTCCATCTTCAAATTGTTCATAGCTTAATTTTTGCTTGTTTACTCTTAATATTTTGTTATACACTAAAAGTGTACAAATGTAATTCAACTGTTACTTCCATATCTGTAACTACATCTTCTTTTCTTCTTCGTTCGTCCCTTATGAAGGTCTCATGATTTTGAACATATTTTGGTATCACTTCACTTCCGTCACTTCAAATAGTCACATCACTCTTTACGTTTCCATCACTGCCTCTCGAATACCTAAATGAAAGCTCGTTATGACTTTATGTTCCTTGCGACCATTGTGCAAGGTTTGGACGCACCACTGCCTCTGGCTTTCTACCCCCAGGAGCAATTCATTTTTCGCGCCCACAATTCATCCCTTTGCAACCAGCATTCCTTGGATTGAAAAAAATAACCCAACCTTTAACACCCTGTCGATCCAGCGTGAGTTTTTAATTTGTTTTCCTTTCCTCCTCTTTTCTAATTTTCTCGGAGAAAATATTACAGTCATCCGGGGGGGGGGGGGGGGGGGGTTTGCTTTATTAAGTTCTTCCAAGAACTCGTGGTGGGAGGAAAAAAAGAACGGCGGTTTCGCTCGGGACGTTGCTCACAACCGTTCATTTCGACAGACTTCATGCTCATTCCCCGGAGCAATTTCGTTTGCCAAATGTTTGCCGAGCTAAATGCGCTTCCGATGAGTTAACGGGGGGAAAAACTCCTTTGTTTATTTTCCCGTTGCCGTACATCAAACCACCATTTATCTTGTGGAATTGGACGGAGTGTTTTTTCCCCCACTTCGTCTTTCTCGCCCTCTAAAAGGGGTCGGCCCGACGACGCCTTGGGTGAGGGCGGACTTAATGAGGAGGCTGCAGGTGCATTGGAG